>NC_091319.1:40942236-41081392 GCF_038502225.1 Cherax quadricarinatus
AACAGAGTGTAGTGCGACATTCTTCAAAGAACACCATTCTTCAATCAACTCAATGGATATCCGGGTGTAATTATGGGTCAGATACATATATCCAGGTAAGTGTTCTAACTCGTGATGTACTACTATAGACTGCGCAGTTGAGTATAAAGTCATGAGTTAGTCACTTATCATAAACCCCGGTGATATGCGGACCATTGAGTCCACACAAGTAAGTTTGTCAGCCATCAGTGAATGAAATATGCTGACATAACACCCCCTAGGGGTAATTTATAATCTTACAAATTATAACTCTTTACAGCCCGTTGAGATATGACTTCGACAGCTTCTCAAGACCTCGTCTGCAGTGGCGGCTGTGCAGGCGATGAGCTGTCATTCTAAGTTAAGTACAAACTCTTTAAACTTAGCTGGTAAGGCCATTTCTCAACATTTTGGTCGTGCTCGAACAGGATAAAGGCCACACTGTGGTCCAGATATGTTGTACTACAGTGTACAAATAACCTACAAGCCAAGGTCCTTCGAAAAAAGCTGTAAAACTAGTGGTTTACAATTTAAATCATTATAAATGAGTCCCTCCAGACTTAATCACAGAGAATGGGCAGCCAAAAGAAAACAGGTGCTCACCCAAAGAAAACAGGGGCTGGGTGACTCACACAACAAGAAAACGGGGGATGGCACCCTGCATCCACTGCTCCAATCTCGAAAATCGCTGACTACAACAACCCAACTGATGTTCAGTTTGTCTGAGTGTATATACACATAGTGTTTATAATGTTTATAGACAGAAATTAAGAGACAAGATTGTGTTAAAGTTTGTTTCTTATAGATCTACCTGTTATATTAAAGGAACTTATATATAAAGTTTAAGTTTTCAAATATATATTAACAGTGACATTTATATGTGTAAGTAATATTCATGTGTGATTTACAGTTATACAGTGACATTTATAGTGTATAGCGAATGAAGTGTATAACATCGTTATTTACGATTAATCATCGTGGTCAGGCTGACACAGCAAACTCAAGCCATAAACACCAGCCATATGTACTCAGTACCCTTCATGGTCATTGACCCTGAGGTTAAGCTTAGTAGGTCAGTAGTGACTGACTCGATTATTGCTGACTTAAGCATAACAAAAACTCAGCTGTTTATAGCAGTACAGTGTTTTTAAACACTCTAAGTGTGGTGCTAGAATTTACAGTATACCATTAAAATGGCTTGTTTGAAAACTCAGTTTCAGTCTTTACAGACTAAGATTACACAATTAGAAAATCTAATTTCAGTCTGTATAGGATTAACTCAAGGTACAAACATAGATTTTGATGATCTTGAGGTCAAATTTGAATTACTTGCACAACGTCTGAAAATAATTAATTCAGACTATACACATTATGAAAAGGAATTTCTTGAATCAGATCCATCTGAGGATGAAATTAAAAATGTTTTGGATACTTTTAGTAATCAACAATTAAGGTGGACAGGAGTACAGGCAATCTGCCGCAAAACTCTGTCACAGAGACCTACTGTAACTAGTGGTCAAACACCTGTTACACCTGTAACAACAACAAGTGTCCCATTACCAAGCTTACCTACATTGTCAATACCTATTTTCCAAGGTCATAATTATGAAGAATTCATTAGTGGTTTTCAATCCATAGTAAATTCATGAACTGACATAGATGAGATTGCTAAGTTCAATTACCTTAAATGTCTTGTGAAGGGAGAACCCTATGAACTGATTAAGTCATTTCCGGTGGTTAAAGGCAATTATCAAATAGCCTTACGTGTCTTAGCAGACAATTACTTTGATGCTGACAAGGCCAGAGTTAGACATGCAGTCTTAATATGAAGCTTGAAGCCACCCAAACATTGTTTTTCATACTTACAGGCATTTAGAATCACATTAGACAATAGTCTCAGATCTCTAGGTGCTAAATATGACCTAAGACAATGTGCTTGGTTTATCAGTGGTATTGTACAGGATAAGTTGTCACCACAAACTATTGAACGATTAAATATTATGTTCAATAAACGCTATTTCACTTGTGAGGAAATTAGCAATGGTTTACAAACAATAGTTTCATGCATGCAAGCAACGAGACAAGATGAAAAATCCACAAATCTCGTGGATAATAAACCTTCAACTCAGTATAAAAACAGTATACCTACTCCCACTAACCACAGAATGGGAAATCCCATATAGGCATTTATCAAGCTGTGAATACAACAGACAGTAAACAAACTGTCACACATAAACGTACTCCAAAATGTGTACTTTGTGATGGAACACATTGGGCACAGTATTGTAGTCAATACACATCAATGGAGGCACGTAAACAACGTGTTCATCAGCAGAAAAGGTGCATCAAGTGTTTAGGTGAACACAAGGGAGGTAAATGCTCACTGAAGAAGTGTTTTAAATGCATTATGCCCAAATACTTTTGCTGAACAACAGACTTCCACAGAATCAGGAAGTCAACAAGCAACAGCATTAAATGTAAGAGATAAGTTTAAAGCAACTGCTCTCCCGATAGCTCGAGTTGAGTTATCTCATAAATTACACAAAACCAATGTGCTAACACTATTTGATCAAGGCTCACAAAGGTCCTTCATAAGAAGAACAGTGTTGCAGAAGCTGAATAAACAACCCATTGCCAAAATACAGTTAGATATAGCTGGTTTTTTCCACAATTCTGGTAAACAGACATATGACCTAACCAGAATCACTGTTGGTCTAGGAAACAGGAAAAAGACAGTAGAAGCTGTGGTAGTAGATGATTTGCCTAAGTCTGTGCAGATCCAGGGATTAAAAGAAACAGTTGCAGCACTGAAAGCAGCTAAGGTCAAGTTAGCCTGTCCTGACATACAGACGGACACAATTAGTCCAATTGATTTAATCATTGGAAGTGATTATTATCACTGTTTTGTGCAAAATATAGTAAGTAAACATGATGTTCACTTGCTGAAAACAGCAGGAGGCCACATGATATGCGGTCCCATTCCCTCTCAAAGTGGGAAAGAAGCTGATATTGATTCAGTGGAAAATGTACTAGTTACGAGAATAACCGCTGATCATGTACCACAGCAAAATTTATCATTACTGGAAGAAATGAATGAACCAGCTGATAAGTTGTGGGACTTAGATGCGATAGGTATTGATGTAAATAAACCAAGCCCACAAGAGACTCAGACTTATAACCAATATTTGGACACAGTCAAATATAAAGATGGGTTAGGTTACCATGGAAATTAAATCCACCACATCTGCCTAGCAATTATCGCATGGCTTTCGGACAAATGAAAGCACAAATACATGAGCTCAGGAAGAATCCAGAGCTACTGTCTATGATAATATCATACAAGAACAGTTGGACAATTAATTCATTGAGGAAATAGTCGAAGATAAGTTGAAGACAGAAGCTCATTATCTCCCGCACCATGGAGTCAGAAAAGATTCTGAAACCACTCCACTACGTGTTGTATACAATTGCAGCGCACGTGCAAATAAAGATGTAGCAAGTCTTAATGACTGTCTGATGACCGGACCCTCACTAACTGAGAAGCTTGGAGACATGCTTATGAAATTTCGCACAAACCCATATGCCTACACGGCTGATATTTCCAAAGCTTTCTTAAGAGTAGGACTACAAGAAATAGATAGAGATTATACTCGATTCTTGTGGCCTGAAAATCCACATGATCCTCAAAGTCCTGTGAAAACTTATCGTTTCAAATCAGCATTATTTGGTGCAACATCCTCTCCATTCTTACTAGAAGCTACTCTAAATACACATTTGAAGAAATCTGAAGGTCCCTTCAAAGAAATCTTAAAGAAAAGTTTCTATGTGGACAATCTTCAAGGTACTGTGAATAAACAGGAAGATTTGAAATCCTTATACAGAGAAGCTAACAAGGAGATGAAAGAAGCAAATATGCCTCTAAGGATGTGGAATACAAATTCAATGCAATTAAGGGAACTTATCAAAGAAGATTTCCCTGAAACTGAAATTCCTGATTGCAACAATATGCTGGGACTTAATTGGAACACACAGGAAGATACTTTGAGTCTCAAAAAGATAAACAATAAATCATGCAGTACACTCACTAAACGTAGTTTACTGTCAGAGGTATCACAATGTTTTGATCCTCTAGGACTCGTCTCACCAATTACCATAAAAGGTAAAATGCTTATGCAAGATGCATGGAAGCTCAAAATTGGACGGGATGAGAACTTGCCTCTAGAAATGAGTCAAGCATGGGATGAAATATCCAGGGAGTTTAAGCAACTTCATCAAATTAAATTTCCCAGACAAATAGGTCAAGAGGGAAACAAGTACACATTACATGTGTTCTGTGATGTGTCAACCAGAGGTTATGGCGCTGTAGCTTACATGAGTAATGCTGAAGGAAGTACACTAATTACTTCAAAGGCCAGGGTCGCACCCCTGAAGGTCAGAACAGTACCACAATTGGAACTGACAGCACTCTATGTAGGTACAAAACTAGCTGTCTATCTCAACAAAGTACTTGATCAAGGGTGTATTACTTGTCGTCACTACGATATGCGAGTATGTCAGTATCCAGGTCCACCTCCATATCCCTCTGAAAGAGTTTGTCATATCACTCCATTTGAGGTGACAGGTGTAGATTACACTGGACCAATAATTTTAACCAAAACAGTTGACAAAGTTCCCATCAAGGTGTACATCTGTTTGTTCACTTGTGCTACAACTAGAACAGTACATCTAGAAGTAGCCACTGACATGTCTGCTGAAACCTTTATCAAATTATTCAGAAGGTTTGCAGCCAGAAGGGCATGTCCCAGACTGATGATTTCAGATAATGCAACGAACTTTGTTGCTGGTGCTGCTTATATAAGCAAGATCTTTGATCAACCAGAAGTACAACAGATGCTGAATCAAAGCAGTTGTCGTTGGAGATACATTCCTCCTAAATCTCCATGGTACGGCGGATTTTATGAAAGAATGATAGGCATTGTAAAACGTTGTTTAAGGAAGACTCTTCATCGTCAGAGAATAGACTTAGAAGAATTCCGTACAGTTGTGACTGAAATAGAAAACAGAGTTAACAACAGACCTCTAACTTATGTTACCGATGATCTGGACAATTTAGAAGTGTTAAGTCCATCTCATTTATTCCATGGCAGAAGGCTCAAACCTGTTCCTCCAATGAATGATAAAGAAATCATAGAGGATCCTACTTATTTCGAACCTGAGCAACTCGGACGTAAATTCAAACACCTTAATAAAGTGATTGAACGTTGGGAGAAAATTTGGCGAGAAGACTATCTCATCTCATTGAGAGAACACTTCTATGGAGCTGGTGTTCCTGAAAATCATAAATCCTTAAGACCTGGTGACATAGTGATTATCGACAATGATGGTCCGAGGTCCCAATGGCCACTTGGAAAAATTGTGACCATATATCCTGATGCAAATGGAATCATTAGGACAGTTGATGTTTTAAGCAAAGGTGTAGTGAATAAGCAGACAATAAATAAACTAGTCCCATTAGAATTACACAGTGTTGAAAACAAAATTAGTGATTCTCCAGAAACCACACTGACTAAAGCTGTTCAGAAAAGACAAGCAGCAGTGGAGGCGAGTGAGAAAATCAAATTAATGTTAAGTGATGAATAGTTCACCTGCAGCGAACCTCCGCCGCCCCCCAGTGTGGAGAAATTTTCTCCAGGAGGGGGGTATCAGCCCCCTTCAGCCCCTTTCAGCCCTTTCAGCCCTGAGGGGCCCAGCCCTCTCAGAAAGGGCAAGCATCTTGTTTACTGCTACAGTGAGTAATTGATCGCAGATGCAGTACGAGTATGCGACTTGGTCAAGCGACCACGGCTCCTTGCAGTCCAGTGTTGCAGAGTGTATTTTAATAAGAGAAAGTACATCTCTTACCTTAGCAGGACAATTAAGGAAAATCCTGCTCCCACTTTATTACCATAGTAAAGATAGTGGACATTGTTGTCTATGCTTAAGACAGCAAGATTTAAACATTCTGCTTTACTTCATCAAGGAAGTGGCAAGGAAGCAAAAGTACTAGGTCAGCTTTTCCTTTGTGCTGGGGGCAGTGATGGCATGGGGCGTTGTGGCGTCTTCAGATTACGTTTGACTCTACTGAGAGTGACACTGATGCCAGGATAACCAACAAAGATCGATCTGTGCGTTAGTGTGAACAAAGTGTCTCACAAAACACGATAAAAACTTACAGAGAAGTGCGATCAACTTCTTAAGTGATATTGTGTGAACAATTATTGATGAACAGTGTAACAACGAGTGATGCAATCCAACAGAGTGTAGTGCGACATTCTTCAAAGAACACTTTTCTTCAATCAACTCATCAGATATCCGGGTGTAACTACGGGTCAGATACATATATCCAGGTAAGTGTTCTAACTCGTAATGTACTACTATTGACTGCGCAGTTGAGTCGAAGTTAGGAGTTAGTCACTTATCATAAACCCCGGTGATATGCGGACCATTGAGTCCACACAAGTAAGTTTGTCAGCCATCAGTGAATGAAATATGCTGACGTAACACCCCCTAGGGGTAATTTATAATCTTACAAATTATAACTCTTCACAGCCCGTTGAGAGATGACTTCGACAGCTTCTCAAGACCTCATCTGCAGGGGTGGCTGTGCAGGCGATGAGCTGTCTTTCTAAGTACAAACTCTTTAAACTTACCTGGTAAGGCCATTTCTCAACAATTGAACTCCAGGAGCCAATTGCTTGACCATGTCTGCAGCCTGTCCAGATCCTTTTGTAGTTCTGCCTGATCTTAAATTGAGCGAATTCTTCTCATCAATTTCACGTCATCTGCAAACAGGGACACCTCTGAGTCTATTCCTTCCGTCATGTCGTTCACAAATACCAGAAACAGCACTGGTCCTAAGACTGACCCCTGTGGGACCCCGCTGGTCACAGGTGCCCACTCTGACACCTCGCCATGTACCATAACTCGCTGCTGTCTTCATGACAAGTATTCCCTGATCCATTGTAGTGCCTTCCCTGTTATCCCTGCTTGGCCCTCCAGTTTTTGCACCAATCTCTTGTGTGGAACTGTGTCAAACGCCTTCCTGCAGTCTAGGAAAATGCAATCAACCCACCCCTCTCTCTCTTGTCTTACTGCTGTGTGTGTGTGTGTGTGTGTGTGTGTGTGTGTGTGTGTACTCACCTATTTGTACTCACCTATTTGTGGTTGCAGGGGTCGAGTCCTAGCTCCTGGCCCCGCCTCTTCACCGGTTGCTACTAGACCCTCTCTCTCCCCGCTCCATGAGCTTTATCAAACCTTGTCTTAAAACTGTGTATGGTTCCTGCCTCCACTACGTCATTTTCTAGGCTATTCCACTGCCTTACAACTCTATGACTGAAGAAATACTTCCTGTGTGTGTGTGTGTGTGTGTGTGTGTGTGTGTGTGTGTGTGTGTGTGTGTGTGTGAGTATTCACCTATTTGTACTCACCTATTTGTGGTTGCAAGGGAAGATTCATAGCTCCTGGCCCCGCCTCTTCGCTGACTGCTACTAGGTCCTCTCTCTCCCTGCCCCATGAGCTTTATCATACCTCGCCTTAAAACTATGTATGGTTCCCGCCTCCACTACATCACTTTCTAGGCTATTCCCCGGCCTGACTACTCTATGACTTAAGAAATACTTCCAAACATCCCTTTCATTCATCTGAGTCTTCAACTTCCAATTGTGACCTCTTGTTTCTGTGTCCCTTCTCTGGAACATCCCGTCTTTGTCCACCTTGTCTATTCTGTGCAGTATTTTATATGTCATTATCATGTCTCCCCTGACCCTTCTGTCCTCCAGTGTCGTCAGGCCAATTTCCCTCAACCTTTCTTCGTAGGACAATCTTCGTAGCTCTGGGACTAGTCTTGTTGCAAACCTTTGCACTTTCTCTAATTACTTGACGTGCTTGACTAGATGTGGATTCCAAACTGGTGCTGCATACTCCAGTATGGGCCTGACGTAAATGGTATACAGAGTCTTGAACGAATCCTTACTGAGGTATCGGAACGCTATCCATAGGTTTGCCAGACGCCGTATGCTGCAGCAGTTATCTGATTGATGTGCGCCTCAAGAGATATGCTTGGTGTTATACTCACCCCCAGATCTTTTTCCTTGAGTGAGGTATGCAGACTTTGGCCATCTAAACTACATTGTGTCTGCGGTCTTCTTTGCCCTTCCGCAATCTTCATGACTTTGCATTTGGCAGGGTTAAACTCAAGGAGCCAGTTGCTGGACCAGGCTTGTAGCCTGTCCAGGTCTCTTTGTAGTCCTGCCTGATCCTCATCCAATTTGATTCTTCTCATTAACTTCACATCATCTGCAAACAAGGACACTTCTGAGTCTATCCCTTCCGTTATGTCGTTCACATATACCAAGAACAGCACAGGTCCTAGGACTGACCCCTGTGGAACCCCACTTGTCACAGGCACCCACTCTGACACCTCGTCACATACCATGACTCGTTGTTCCCTCCCTGTCAGGTTTTCTAAGATCCATTGCAGTGCCTTTCCTGTTATGTGTGCCTGATCCTCTAGCTTTTGCAGTAACCTCTTGTGAGGAACTGTGTCGAAGGCCTTCTTGCAGTCCAAAAAAATGCAGTCGATCCACCCATCTCTCTCTTGTCTTACTTCTGTCACCTTGTCATAAAACTCTAGTAGGTTTGTGACACAGGATTTTCCTTCCCTGAAACCGTGATGGTTGTCAATTATACACTTGTTTCTTTCCAGGTGCTCCACCACTCTCCTCCTGATGATCTTCTCCATGACCTTGCATACTATACACGTTAGTGATACAGGTCTGTAGTTTAGTGCCTCATGTCTGTCTCCCTTTTTAAAAATTAGGACTACATTTGCCATCTTCCATACCTCGGGGTGTTGGCCAGTTTCAAATGATGTGTTGAAGATCTTTGTTAATGGCTCACACAATATCTCTGCTCCCTCTTTAAGGACCCACAGAGAGATGTTGTCTGGTCCCACCGCCTTTGAGGTGTCAAGTTCGCATAGCAGCTTCTTCACCTCCTCCTTGGTTATATGTACCTCATCAAGCACTTGCTGGTGTACCCCCCTGTTCTGATTTCCTGGAGTCCTACTGGTTTCCACTGAAAATACTTCTTTAAATCTCGTTTTGAGCTCCTGACATACCTCCCGGTCGTTTCTTGTGAATTCCCCATCACCCTTCCTCAGTCTGATTACCTGGTCCTTGACTGTTGTTTTCCTCCTGATGTGGCTATACAACAGCTTTGGGTCAGTCTCGACTTTCGATGCTATGTCATTTTCATATTGTCGCTGAGCCTCCCTTCTTATCTGTGCATATTCGTTTCTGGCTCTTTGGCTAATCTCTTTATTTTCCTGAGTTCTCTGTCTTCTGTACCTTTTCCATTCTCTAGTACACCTAGTTTTTGCCTCCCTACACCTTTGGGTGAACCAAGGACTCTTTCTGTTCTTCACATTATTTCTGTTTCCCTTGGGAACAAACCTCTCCTCTGCCTCCTTGCATTTTGTTGCCACATAGTCCATCATTTCTTTTACTGGTTTTCCTGTCAGTTCCCCTCTCCCACTGAATGTCTTGAAGGAAGTTCCTCATGCCTGAGTAGTTCCCCCTTCTGTAGTTTAGTTTTTCCCACCCTATTCCTGCTACTCTCTCCACTTTGAACTCAACTATGTAGTCGAAGCACAGAACCACATGATCACTAGCTCCCAGGGGCCTTTCATACATAATATCCTCTATGTCCGAACTACTCAAGGTGAATACAAGGTCCAGTCTTGCTGGTTCATCCTCTCCTTTCTCTCTGGTAGTGTCTCTAACATGTTGATGTATGAGGTTTTCCAGTACCACATCCATCATCTTGGCTCTCCATGTTTCAGGACCCCCATGGGGCTCCAGGTTTTCCCAGTCAATCTCCTTGTGATTGAAATCACCCATAACTAGTAACTTTGCTCCCCCATGTGCTCTCCTGGCCACCTTGGCAAGTGTGTCGACCATTGCTCTGGTGCTCTCATCGTATTCTTCTCTTGGCCTCCTGCAGTTCTGTGGTGGGTTGTACATTACTGCAATTATCACCTTATGTCCCTCAGACTGGATTGTTCCTACTAAGTAGTCCCTTTCGCCCGTGCCATCCATTCCTTCCATTTTCTCAAAACCCCACTGGTTTTTAATGAGCAGTGCAACTCCTCCTCCCCCTCTCCTCCCTCTGTCATTCCTGAGGATTTGATATCCGGATGCAAAGATTGAATCTGTTATTATTCTGGTGAGTTTTGTTTCTGTGAGTGCTATTATGTCTGGGGATGTCTACTTGATTCTTTCGTGCCACTCCTCATACTTATTTGTTATTCCATCTGCATTTGTATACCACACCTTCAACTTCATTTCTAAGAGTGTGGTCTGGGAGGTGTATTGGGGTTGGGGAAGTGGGAGACCTGATAAGGAGCTATGGGTGGTTGCTGTGGGGGTGGAGTTTGTAATGCAGTGGGTGAGGGAACTGGATTTGGCATGGGTGTTTTGGTTTAGAGTGTTTGGTTGCACTGGGGTTGACCTGGTTGGGAGGCTTCTATAGGAAGTTGTGAGGAAGGCTGTATTTGATCTTCTTCCTGGGTCTGGGATCTCCTGTCTGTCTTCTCCATCCCCTCTCTTTCCTCCTTTCGCCTTTGTACCATCTCTCTAAGTTTCTGCCTTTCTTCTGTTCTGTCGCGGTCGAGATACACCTTCCTGTATGCCAGCATGCCCCTTAATCGTGTTTTCTCCTGCAGGATCCTGTTCCGAGTCGATTCTGCCTTGAAGGTCACTTTCACTGGCCGGGTTCTTTTTTTTACAAACCCCCCTATTCTCCGAAAATTTTCTAGCTGGGCTATGTCGTCTTCTCCTATTGCTTTCATGGTGCTTTCAATTGCTTTTTGTTCCCCTTGTTTTCTTGCTTCATATGTTTCCCCTTCAACTTCCTGGAGCTCATACACAAAGACTGACCTCACCCTTTCATTCTCCCACTGCATACCACTGTGTATCCCCTCATTCAATTTGATTTCCTCCATTGCAACTTTCCTTTCTTCAGTTTCACTAGCTAATGTACTTGGGCTCAGTGGCCTGTCATTTTCCCTTCTCGGCTTTCCCTGGGCTCTGCTGTGGTCTGTTAGGGCCTCCACATATAGCTTAGCTCTTTCATTTACTACAGTCTCCACTGATAGAGCTCCTACATGCAGTTTTGCTCCTTCTTTCCCTACAGTCCCCATATTTGTGACTGAGGTAGCAGTCTCTGTTGTCAATCCCAAAATGTTCTTTAGTTCTTTAGGCTGTTTCAGATTTTTTAGTTCTTCTAAACTCTGTATCCTGGCCTCTGCTGCTTTGACTTGCACCTCCCACTTCCTGTTATCCATATCTATCCTCTCTTCCATTCTCATGCTAAGTTCTTCTAGTTTCTTTTCCTATTCCTGTTCCCTTTTCATGAGCTCTGCTGCCCAATCTTCCTTTGCAGCTTCCTCCTCCTGTCCCTTGGTTTTCTTGTTGCTCTCTGGCAACCCATTTTTGTTTTATCCTGATTGCCTCAGAGTGGGAAACCTATGTAATTCTGAGTGTTAGGTTAGTAGTGTGTATGTCAGAGTGTAAGGGGGGGGGTAGAGGAGGAACTGTGGCTATGTGGGAGAGGAGTGGGGAGAGGGAGAAGCAAGTGGGTGAGAGGGAGAGTGGCAAGGAGGGAGAGGTGGGGAGGGGGAGGGATCAGGGGAAGGAGTGAGATGTCGGTGGGAAGGGGGGAGTGTATGTGTGAGTCTGGATATGTATATATGTGTGTGTGTGTGTGTGTGTGTGTTTGTGTGTGTGTGTGTGTGTGTGTGTGTGTGTGTGTGTGTGTGTGTGTGTGTGTGTGTGTGTGTGTGTGTGTGTGTGTGTACTCACCTAGTTCACACCTAGTTGAGGTTGCAGGGGTTGAGTCCGAGCTCCTGGCCCTGCCTCTTCACTGATCGCTACTAGGTCACTCTCCCTGAACCGTGAGCTTTATCATACCTCTGCTTAAAGCTATGTATGGATCCTGCCTCCACTACATCGCTTCCCAAACTATTCCACTTACTGACTACTCTGTGACTGTAGAAATACTTCCTAACATCCCTGTGATTCAACTGTGCCTTCAACTTCCAACTGTGTCCCCTTGTGTGTGTGTGTGTGTGTGTGTGCGTGTGTGCGTGTGTGTGTGTGTGTGTGTGTGTGTGTGTGTGTGTGTGTGTGTGTGTGTGTGTGTACTCACCTAATTGTGGTTGCAGGGGTCGAGACTCAGCTCCTGGCCCTGCCTCTTCACTGATCGCTACTGGGTCCTCTCTCTCTCTCTGCTTCCTGAGCTTTGTCATACCTCTTCTTAAAACTATGTATGGTTCCTGCCTCCACTACTTCACTTGCTAGGCTATTCCACTTGCTGACGACTCTATGACTGAAGAAATACTTCCTAACGTCCCTGTGACTCGTCTGAGTCTTCAGCTTCCAGTTGTGTCTTCTCTCTGGAACATCCTATCTCTGTCCACCTTGTCTATTCCCCGCAGTATCTTGTATGTCGTTATCATGTCTCCCCTGACCCTTCTGTCCTCCAGTGTCATCAGTCCGATTTCCCTTAACCTTTCCTCATACGACATTCCCTTGAGCTCTGGGACTAGCCTTGTTGCAAACCTTTGTACTTTCTCTAACTTCTTGACGTGCTTGACCAGGTGTGGGTTCCAGACTGGTGCTGCATACTGCAGTATGGGCCTAACATACACAGTGTACAGTGTCTTGAACGATTCCTTATTAAGGTATCGGAACGCTATTCTCAGGTTTGCCAGGCGCCCGTATGCTGCAGCGGTTATTTGGTTGATGTGTGCCTCCGGTGATGTGCTCAGTGTTATGGTCACCCCAAGGTCTTTCTCCCTGAGTGAGGTCTGTAGTCTTTGTCCACCTAGCCTATACTCTGTCTGCGGTCTTCTTTGCCCCTCCCCAATCTTCATGACTTTGCATTTGGCTGGATTGAATTCGAGAAGCCAGTTACTGGACCACATGTCCAGCCTGTCCAGGTCTCTTTGCAGTCCTGCCTCATCCTCGTCCGATTTAATTCTTCTCATCAACTTCACGTCATCTGCAAGCAGGGACACTTCAGAGTCTATTCCTTCCATCATGTCGTTCACATATATCAAAAATAGCACTGGTCCTAGAACTGACCCCTGTGGGACCCCGCTCGTAACAGGCGACCACTGTGATACCTCTTCACGTACCATGACTCGTTGCTGCCTCCCTGTCAGGTATTCCCTTATCCATTGCAGTGTCCTCCCTTTTACATGTGCCTGATCCTCCAGCTTCTGCACTAATTTCTTGTGGGGAACTGTGTCAAAGGCCTTCCTGCAGTCTAGAAAAATGCAATCTACCCACCCCTCTCTCTCGTGTCTTACTTCTGTTACCTTGTCATAAAACTCCAGGAGGTTTGAGATAAAAGATTTGCCTTCCATGAACCCCTGCTGGTTTTCATTTATAATCTTGTTCCTTTCCAGGTGTTCGACCACTCTCCTCCTGATAATCTTCTCCATGACTTTACACGCAATACATGTCAGAGACACAGGTCTGTAGTTTAGTGCCTCGTTTCTGTTTCCTTTCTTAAATATGGGGACTACATTAGCTGTCTTCCATTTCTCAGGTAGTTGCCCAGTTTCAAGGGATGTGTTGAAGATTGTGGTTAGAGGCATGCACAGCATCTCTGCTCCTTCTCTAAGGACCCATGGGGAGATGTTGTCCGGTCCCATCGCCTTTGAGGTGTCAAGGTCACTTAAGAGCTTCTTCACCTCCTCCTCAGTTGTTCGTATGTCATCCAACACTTGTTGGTATATTCCCTCTTGATGTTCCCTTCTGTGCTGTCTTCCCACAGCCCTTCTTGTCTCTACTGTAAAAACTTCCTTAAATCTCCTGTTCAGCTCCTCACATACCTCCTGATGATTTCTTGTGAGTTCTCCACCTTCTGTCCTTAATCTGATCACCTGGTCTTTGACTGTTGTCTTCCTCCTGATGTGGCTATACAACAGTTTCGGGTCAGTCTTGATTCTCGATGCTATGTCATTTTCATACTGTCGCTGGGCCTCCCTCCTTACCTGTGCGTACACATAAGAACATAAGAACGAAGGAACACTGCAGAAGGCCTACTGGCCCATGCGAGGCAGGTCCAAGTCTCCTACCGGCTTAAGCCAATGCACCCAACCTAGTCAGGTCAGGTCACATTGACTTAAGGGAGGAACACGGCAACCGACCTGGTAGCACAAGCTATCAGGTCTAACTCACACCCACCCACATCTACTCATGTATTTATCCAACCTATTTTTAAAGCTACACAACGTTCTGGCCTCTATAACGGTACTTGGGAGTTTGTTCCACTCATCCACAACTCTATTACCAAACCAATACTTTCCTATATCCTTCCTGAATCTGAATTTTTCCAACTTAAAACCATTGCTGCGAGTCCTGTCTAGGCTAGATATTTTCAGCACACTATTTACATCCCCTTTATTTATTCCTGTCTTCCATTTATACACCTCAATCATATCCCCCCTAATTCTACATCTTTCTAGAGAGTGCAGTTTCAGGGCCCTTAGTCTATCCTCATAGGGAAGGTTTCTGATACATGGGATCAACTTTGTCATCCTCCTTTGTACATTTTCCAGAGAATTTATATCCATTCTGTAATACGGTGACCAAAACTGTGCACCATAATCTAAATGAGGCCTAACCAAGGATGTGTAGAGTTGAAGAACAACCTGAGGACTCCTATTATTTATGCTTCTTGATATGAAGCCAAGGATTCTATTAGCTTTATTGCGAACACTTATGCACTGTTGTCTTGGTTTCAGATTACTGCTAACCAGAACTCCTAAATCTTTTTCGCAATCTGTAATATTAAGATCTACATTATTTAGTTTATATGTGGCATGGTTATTGTCCTGTCCAACATTTAGAACTTTGCATTTGTCTATATTAAACTGCATCTGCCACTTCTCCGACCACTGCATCAGTCTATTCAAATCTTCCTGGAGTGCTCGAATGTCCTCGTCAGAATGAATTCGACGGCCTATTTTGGTGTCATAGGCAAACTTGCCGATGTCGCTCTTTATGCCCTCATCTATGTCGTTTATGTAGATTGTGAACAGCAGGGGGCCCAACACTGACCCCTGTGGAACACCGCTCGTGACGCTTCCCCACTCTGATTTCTCCCCATTTATGCAAACTCTCTGCTGCCTATTTGTCAACCATGCCTCTATCCAGGAAAAAATTTCTCCTTCTATTCCATGTGCTTTAATTTTCCTCAATAGTCTCTGATGTGGGACCCTGTCAAAAGCCTTACTGAAGTCCATATACACAGTATCATATTCATTACCATGATCTACCTCCTCAAATACCTTAGTGAAAAAAGTTAATAAATTCTTAAGGCAGGAATGCCCCTTTGTAAAACCATGCTGAGATTCATTGATTAATTTATGCTTTTCAAGGTGGCTACGAACTGCCTCGGCAATTATTGATTCCATAAATTTTCCCACTATGGAGGTTAGGCTTATTGGTCTATAGTTCGAAGCTAAGGACCTGTCACCTGTTTTGAAAATAGGTATCACATTTGCCATTTTCCACTTATCTGGCACCATGCCAGTTTGTAGTGATATGTTGAAAAGATTAGCCAAAGGTGTGCTAAGCTCCTCTTTACATTCCTTTAGAACCCTTGCATACAGTTCATCAGGGCCTGGGGATTTGTTAGGTTTTAATTTATCTATTTGCCTAAGGATCATGTCACTTGTGACATGATTTATCATTACATAATTTATCATTACTGGAATATCGCTGGTATCCTCCTGTGTAAAAACTGAGAGGAAGTATGTGTTAAAAATTCTACACATTTCCTTATCACTGTCAGTGAGCTGACCCGAGGAACTTTTGAGTGGGCCTATCTTGTCCCTGATCTTACTTCTGTATACCTGAAAGAATCCTTTTGGGTTAGTCTTCGATTCTCTTGCAACTTTAACCTCATAATCTCTTTTTGCTTTTGTAATTCCCTTTTTTATTTCTCTCTTTAACTGAATATATCGATTTCTTAATTGCCCCTCTCCTCTTTTGATTTGCCTATATATGCCTCTCTTTTGACCAATCAGATATTTTAATCTATTGTTCATCCATTTAGGATCATTTTTGTTTGACCTGATTTCCCTATTTGGAACATAATTTGACTGAGCAGCTAGAACTATGCCCTGGAAAGCATCATATCGGCAACCATCACCACCTACCTGACCCTTAGTCAGGTCATTCCAGTTCAGCCCACCTAAGTAATTTTTCAGTCCTATGAAATCAGCCAAGCGAAAGTCAGGGACGGAGACTTGATTGCCATTATTAGGGGAATTCCATGATATATTAAAACTGAGTGATTTGTGATCACTTTCCCCAAGCTCATCATTAACCTCAAGATTATTAATTAGTGTTTCCCTACTGGCAAGAACCAAGTCAAGGAGGTTATTTCCCCTAGTTGGCTCTGTCACAAACTGTTTTAAAAAACAATCCTGGATCGTATCAAGAAAGTCACCTGACTCTAAATTTCCTGTCAAATTGCTCCAGTCAATCTGTCTATAGTTGAAATCTCCCATTAGCACAACATTTTCGTATGTAGATGCCTTACGAATTTCGTCCCATAGAAGTTTACTGCACTCCCTATCAAGATTTGGGGCCCTGTAAATCACACCCAAAATTAGTTTTTCTCGGCCCTCGAGAAGCTGTAACCAAACAGATTCAGTGGCTGACGCTTCTAATTTAATATCTTGTCTTACACAACAATTTAAATTGTCTCTGACATACATCGCTACTCCACCACTTTTCCTGTTAACCCTGTCAGTGTGGAATAATTTATAGCCTTGTATGTGACATTCAGAGGGCATCTCTCTATCTTTCAGATTGAGCCAGGTCTCTGTTATAGCAATAATATCTATGTTTCCTGCACTTGCAATTAATCTTAGCTCATCTATCTTATTTCTTACACTCCTGCTATTAGTATAGTAAACCTAAAGGGAGCTAGTCCCTTGCTGCCCTCTGCTGTCCCCCTTTGTTTGCTGACGTGATCTATTGTCTTTATTTATAACTTCATGCTGAATGCCTTTTATACATTTACTGTTTCCAACCCAAGTGTTGCAACCTGCTTGTTTCCCACACACACCCATACCTCTATATTCCATCAGTTTAAAATCATAGGCATTTCACCAATGGCCTTCTCAATCGAGTCTGCAAGTGCTACCACCCCAGCCCCAGAGAGATGTACCCCATCCCTTGCATACATATCATGTTTGCCATAAAAGTTGTTCCAGTTGTCAATGAATGGGATGGCAAGTTCCTTGCAGTATCTGTCTAGCCAGCAATTTACACCAATTGCCCTAGACAACCATTCATTTCCTACTCCCCTTCTAGGCAAGATGCTACATATGATTGGGATCACTCCCTTAGACTTAATGAAATCTATAGCTGACCTGTACTTATCTAGCAGCTCTTCTCTCCTACCCTTCCCAATATCATTTCAACCAGCACTGAGACAGATAATGGGCTTGTTCCCATTACCTGACATGATATTATCCAGCCTGTTGACAATGTCCCCAACACCAGCTCCAGGGAAGCACACTCTATCTCTCATCTTCTTATTCCTATTACAAAAAGCACGGTCAATATATCTTACCTGAGAGTCACCAACCACAAGAATGCGCTTACCTCCATTAGCAGGGGCAGTAGTACCCTTACCTTCAATGGCCACTGAAGTACATTCATCCTGAAGAACAGAGAAGCGATTTCCTACCTTCAGATCTTCACTCTTAACTTTCCTTACTCTGATGCGCCTCCCATTACTGTGAACCACTCGCCACTTATAGCAGGTGCTGGACTGCACCTCACTGCTGGTAGCCGTTGCTACCTCCCCAACTACAGCCTCCTCACAGCGAGAGACAGACTGCACCTCACTGATAGAAGCCTCATTCCTGGCTCTGCGACTGATCTCCCTATTTTCGTGTGTTCTCTGCCTTCTGTACTTTTTCCATTCTCTATTGCACTTTGTTTTTGCCTCCTTACACCGTCGGGTAAACCAGGGGCTCATTCTGGTCTTCCCATTGTTACTGTTGCCCTTGGGAATAAACCTTTCCACTGCCTCCTTGCATTTTGTTGTTACATATTCCATCATTTCATTTACTGGCTTTCCTGCCAGTTCTCTGTCCCACTGGACCTCCCGCAGGAAGTTCTTCAACCCTATGTAGTCCCCTCTTTTATAGTCAGGCTTTTCCCATTCAACTCCTGTTATTCTCTCCACTTGCAGCTCTACTATGTATTCAAAGCACAGAACCACGTGGTCGCTAGCTCCTAGGGGACTCTCATACTTGATGTCCTCAATGTCTGAGCTGCCCAGGGTGAACACAAGGTCCAATCTTGCTGGTTCATCCTCCCCTCTCACTCTGGTAGTGTCCTTAACATGTTGGTGCATGAGGTTTTCCAGCACCACGTCCAACATCCTGGCTCTCCATGTTTCAGGACCCCCATGTGGCTCCAGGTTTTCCCAGTCAATCTCCCTATGGTTGAAATCCCCCATAACCAGCAACTTTGCTCTGCAGGAGTGAGCTCTTCTTGCCACCTCAGCAAGTGTGTCCACCATTGCTCTGTTGCTCTCTTCATATTCCTCTCTTGGCCTCCTGCAGTTCTGTGGTGGATTATACATCACTGCAATGACCACTTTGTGTTCCCCAGACTGAAATGTACCTGCTATGTAGTCTCTTTCTCCCGTCTCATCTATGCCTTCCATTTTCTCGAATTTCCATCTGTTTTTTTTACGAGCAGAGCAACCCCACCTCCCCCCCTGCCCCTTCTATCTTTCCTCATGATCTGGTATCCTGGTGGGAAAATTGCATCTGTTATTGTCTCCGTGAGTTTTGTTTCTGTAACTGCTATGATGTCTGGGGACTTCTCATTGATTCTTTCTTGCCATTCCTCATGTTTATTCGTTAATCCATCTGCATTTGTGTACCAAACCTTCAACTTCTGTTCTAATACTGTAACTGTGGTGCGGGGGGTGGAAACAGAGGGATCGGTGTGTGATGGTTGGTTTGGATTGTTCAGTTGCCTTGGGGGTGTCGTGGCTGGAGTCCTTCTGAAGGTGTTTCTGTGGGGTGCGCTTGTCCTTCCATTTGATCCTGGGTTATTCTGCTCTCCTTTTTCATTTCCTCCCATTTCTCCTTTCGTTTTTGAACTCTCTCTTTCATTGTCTTCCTTTCTTCCTGTGTTCTGTCTGGATCGAGGTACACACTCCGGAACTCTTGCTTGCCTCTCAGCCGTGCTTTCTCCTGCAGGATCATGGTTCGGGTTGATTCTGCCTCGAAAATTACTTTGAGAGGCCGATTCCTTTTCTTTGTGAACCACCCAATTCTCCGAAAATTTGCCACCTGGGTCATGTCCCCCTCGCCTATCACCTTCATGATATCTTCAATCGCTTTTTTCTCCTCCTGCTTTCTTTCATCATAAGTTTCCCCTTTAGCTTCGTCTAGACCATAGACAAACACGGATCTCTCCCTTTCCACCTCCCACTGTGACTCCCATTGCATCCTCTGATGTGTTCTAGTTCCTTCCCGTGGAGTGTTCCTTCCTTCAGTCCCTTCCCTAGTTATGGCCCCTATGCTTCTTGGTTTGTCCTTCCTGCTCACCTGTTCCTGGCCCCCACAGGTATCTGGTAAGGTCTTTGCACATGTCCTACTTCCTTCAATGCCTTCCAACCTCTCATTCTGTCCTACTGTGCTCCCTGTCTTTGTTTTGGCCCCATGTGGGTTTGACAGGACCTCTGCATACAGTTTAGTTTCCATGCTTCCTTCAGACCTGTTGTCTGTGTTTGATGTAGCCATTGCCGATGCTACTTCTGTAATATCTTTGTCTCTGTGTTGTTTCAGATGTCTCAGCTCCTCTTCTAATCTCTCTATCTTGATTTCTGCTGCTGTGGCCTGTTGCTTCCACCTTCTGCATTCTGCTGCTAACCTCTCTTCCATCTCCCTTTCCAGCTCATCTAGTCTCCTTCCCCAGTCTTCCTCCCTATTTTTGAGCTCTACCTCCCATTCCTCCCTCCCAGATTCGTCCTTGGAGCCCCTTGTCCTCATCCTGGTTCTAGGTTCCCCCGTTGCTCCACAGAAGGGGGGACGGGTGGTTAGGGGGAGGGGAATAGATGGTTAGGAGGAGAGGGGATGGATGGTTGTGGGGGAGGGGAAGGATGGTTATTGGAGGGGTAGAGATAGTTGGGGGAGGGAGTTAGATGGTTTGCGGGCGCGAGGGAATGGATGGTTATGGGGGAGGGGGAGGATGGTTATTGGAGGGAGGGAGGTAGGTAGTTGGAGGGGTTAGAGAGTTTGGGGAGGGGTTAGGTGGCTAAGGTGAGGTGGTTAGGGAAGGGGGAGAGGTGGTTAGGGGAGGGGGGGTACGTGTTTGTGTCAAGTGTTTGTGTCAAGTGGTGGAGGGTGTGTGTGGGTGAGTGTGGGTGTGGGTGTGTGTGTGTGTATGTGCATGTGTGTGTGTGTACTCACCTATTTGTGGTTGCAGGGGTCGAGTCACAGCTCCTGGCCCCGCCTCTTCGCTGATTGCTACTAGGTCCTCTCTCTCCCTGCCCCATGAGCTCTATCATACCTCGCCTTAAAACTATGTATGGTTCCTGCCTCCACCACATCACTTTCTAGGCTATTCCATGGCCTGACTACTCTATGACTGAAGAAATACTTCCTAACATCCCTTTGATTCATCTGAGTCTTCAACTTCCAATTGTGACCTCTTGTGTCTGTGTCCCATCTCTGGAACATCCCGTCTTTGTCCACCTCGTCTATTCCGCACAGTATTTTATATGTCGTTATCATGTCTCCCCTGACCCTCCTGGCCTCCAGTGTCGTCAGGCCGATTTCCCTCAACCTTTCTTCATAGGACAATCCCCGTAGCTCTGGGACTAGTCTTGTTGCAAACCTTTGCACTTTCTCTAATTTCTTGACGTGCTTGACTAGGTGTGGATTCCAAACTGGTGCTGCATACTCCAGTATGGGCCTGACGTAGATGGTATACAGAGTCTTAAACGAATCCTTACTGAGGTATCGGAACGCTATCCGTAGGTTTGCCAGGCGCCCGTATGCTGCAGCAGTTATCTGATTGATGTGCGCCTCAGGAGATATGCTCGGTGTTATACTCACCCCCAGATCTTTTTCCTTGAGTGAGGTTTGCAGTCTTTGGCCATCTAAACTATATTGTGTGTGCGGTCTTCTTTGCCCTTCCCCAATCTTCATGACTTTGCATTTGGCAGGGTTAAATTCAAGGAGCCAGTTGCTGGACCAGGCTTGTAGCCTGTCCAGGTCTCTTTGTAGTCCTGCCTGATCCTCGTCCGATTTGATTCTTCTCATTAACTTCACATCATCTGCAAACAAGGACACTTCTGAGTCTATCCCTTCCGTTATGTCGTTCACGTATACCAAGAACAGCACAGGTCCTAGGACTGACCCCTGTGGAACCCCGCTTGTCACAGGCGTCCACTCTGACACCTCGTCGCGTACCATGACTCGTTGTTGCCTCCCTGTCAGATATTCTCTGATCCATTGCAGTGCCTTTCCTGTTATGTGTGCCTGGTCCTCTAGCTTTTGCAGTAACCTCTTGTGAGGAACTGTGTCGAAGGCCTTCTTGCAGTCCAAAAATACGCAGTCGATCCACCCCTCTCTCTCTTGTCTTACTTCTGTCACCTTGTCATAAAACTCTAGTAGGTTTGTGACACAGGATTTTCCTTCCCTGAAACCGTGCTGGTTGTCAATTATACACTTGTTTCTTTCCAGGTGCCCCACCACTCTCCTCCTGATGATCTTCTCCATGACCTTGCATACTATACACGTTAGTGATACAGGTCTGTAGTTTAGTGCCTCATGTCTGTCTCCCTTTTTAAAAATTGGGACTACATTTGCCATTTTCCATACCTCAGGGAGTTGCCCAGTTTCAAATGATGTGTTGAAGATCTTTGTTAATGGCTCACACAATATCTCTGCTCCCTCTTTAAGGACCCATGGAGAGATGTTGTCTGGTCCCACCGCCTTTGAGGTGTCAAGTTCGCATAGCAGCTTCTTCACCTCCTCCTTGGTTATATGTACCTCATCCAGCACTTGCTGGTGTGCCCCCCTGTTCTGATTTCTTGGAGTCCTACTGGTTTCCACTGTAAATACCTCTTTAAATCTTGTGTTGAGCTCCTGACATACCTCTCGGTCGTTTCTTGTGAATTCCCCATCACCCTTCCTCAGTCTGATTACCTGGTCCTTGACTGTTGTTTTCCTCCTGATGTGGCTGTACAACAGCTTCGGGTCAGTCTTTACTTTTGATGCTATGTCATTTTCATATTGTCTCTGAGCCTCCCTTCTTATCTATGCATATTCGTTTCTGGCTCTTCGGCTGATTTCTTTATTTTCCTGAGTTCTCTGTCTTCTGTACCTTTTCCATTCTCTAGTACACCTAGTTTTTGCCTCCCTACACCTTTGGGTGAACCAAGGACTCGTTCTGTTCTTCCCATTATTTCTGTTTCCCTTGGGAACAAACCTCTCCTCTGCCTCCTTGCATTTTGTTGCTACATAGTCCATCATTTCTTGTACTGGTTTTCCTGTCAGTTCCCTCTCCCACTGAATGTCTTGAAGGAAGTTCCTCATGCCTGAGTAGTTCCCCCTTTTGTAGTTTGGTTTTTCCCAGCCTATTCCTGCTACTCTCTCCACTTGGAGCTCAACTATGTAGTCGAAGCACAGAACCACATGATCACTAGCTCCCAGGGGCCTTTCATACATGATACCCTCGATGTCCGAACTACTCATGGTGAATACAAGGTCCAACCTTGCTGGTTCATCCTCTCCTCTCTCTCTGGTAGTGTCTCTAACATGTTGATGCATGAGGTTCTCCAGTACCACATCCATCATCTTGGCTCTCCATGTTTTGGGACCCCCATGGGGCTCCAGGTTTTCCCAGTCAATCTCCTTGTGATTGAAATCACCCATAACTAGTAACTTTGCTCCCCCCATGTGTGCTCTCCTGGCCACCTCGGCTAGTGTGTCGATCATTGCTCTGTTGCTCTCATCGTATTCTTCTCTTGGCCTCCTGCAGTTCTGTGGTGGGTTGTACATTACTGCAATTATCACCTTATGTCCCTCAGACTGGATTGTTCCTACTAAGTAGTCCCTTTCGCCCATGCCATCCATTCCTTCCATTTTCTCAAAACCCCACTGGTTTTTAATGAGCAGTGCAACTCCTCCTCCCCCTCTCCTCCCTCTGTCTTTCCTGAGGATTTGATATCCGGATGGAAAGATTGAATCTGTTATTATTCTGGTGAGTTTTGTTTCTGTGAGTGCTATTATGTCTGGGGATGTCTCTTTGATTCTTTCGTGCCACTCCTCATACTTGTTTGTTATTCCATCTGCATTTGTATACCACACCTTCAACTTCTTTTCTAAGACTGTGGTCTGGGAAGTATATTGGGGTTGGGGAAGTGGGAGACCTGGTAAGGAACTATGGGTTGTTGCTGTGGGGGTGAAGTTTGTAATGTAGTGGGTGGGGGCATTGGATGTGGCATGGGTGTTTTGATTTAGAGTGTTTGGTTGCACTGGGGTTGACCTGGTTGGGAGGCTTCTATAGGAAGTTGTGAGGGAGGCTGTATTTGATCTTCTTCCTGGGTCTGGGATCTCCTGTCTGTCTTCTCCATCCCCTCTCTTTCCTCCTTTCGCCTTTGTACCATCTCTCTCAGTTTCTTCCTTTCTTCTTGTGTTCTGTCGCGGTCGAGATACACCTTCCTGTATGCCGTCATGTCCCTTAATCGTGCTTTCTCCTGCAGGATCCTGGTCCGAGTCGCTTCTGCCTTGAAGGTCACTCTCACTGGCCGGGTTCTTTTTTTTACAAACCCCCCTATTCTCCGAAAATTTTCCAGCTGGGTCATATCGTCTTCTCCTATTGCTTTCATGATGCTTTCAATTGTTTTTTTTCCCCTTGTTTTCTTGCTTCATATGTTTCCCCTTCGACTTCCTGGAGCCCATACACAAAGACTGACCTCACCCTTTCATTCTCCCACTGCATATCCCTGTGTATCCCCTCATTTAATTTGGTTTCCTCCACTGCAGCTTTCCTTTCATCAGTTTCACTGGCTAATGTACTTGGGCTCAGTGGCCTGTCATTTTCCCTTCTCGGCTTTCCTTGGGCTCTGTTGTTGTCTGTTAGGGCCTCCACATAAAGCTTAGCTCTTTCATTTGCTACAGTCTCCTCTGATAGAGCATCTCCATGCAGTTGTGCCCCTTCTTTCCCTACAGTCCCCTTATTTGTGGCTGAGGTAGCAGTCTCTGTTGTCAATCCCAAAATGTTCTTTAGTTCTTTAGGCTGTTTCAGATTTTTCAATTCCTCTTCTAAACTCTGTATCCTAGCTTCTGCTGCTTTGACATGCACCTCCCACTTCCTGCTTTCCATATCTATCCTCTCTTCCATTCTCATGCTAAGTTCTTCTAGTTTCTTTTCCCATTCATGATCCCTTTTTATGAGCTCTGCTGCCCAATCTTCCTTTGCATTTTCCTCCTCCTGTCCCTTGGTTTTTCTTGTTGCTCTCTGGCAACCCATTTTTGTTTTATCCTGATTGCCTCAGAGTGGGAAACCTATGTAGTTCTGTATGTTAGGTTAGTAGTGTGTATGTCAGAGTGTGGGGGGGGGAAGTAGTGGAGGAACTGTGGCTATGTGGGAGCTGAGTGGGGAGGGGTGGGGAGGTGTGATCGAGGGAGGGGAGGGATCAGGGGAAGTAGTGAGATGTCGGTGGTGAGGGGGGGGAGTGTGTGTGTGTGCGTGGTTGTGTGTGTGTGTGTGTGTGTGTGTGTGTGTGTGTGTGTGTGTGTGTGTGTGTGTGTGTGTGTGTGTGTGTGTGTGTGTGTGTGTGTGTGTGTGTGTGTGTGTGTGTGTGTGTGTGTGTAATTTTGTGTGTAGTTGTGTGTGGAATTATGTGTGGGTTTATTATGTACTGAAAGGTAGGTGGCTTGTGCGTTTAAGGTAAGTCTCAGTGGTCCTTGGCTGTCCACACTTTCTTGTGACCTGACCCCCAACCTCCTGGGACTTACCGGCACTTACTTACAGTGTGTGTGTGTGTGTGTATGTGTGTGTGTGTGTGTGTGTGTGTGTGTGTATGTATGTGGGTGTGTGTATGTATGTGTGTGTGTGTGTGTGTGTGTGTGTGTGTGTGTGTGTGTGTGTGTGTGTGTGTGTGTGTGTGTGTGTTTGTGTGTGTATATGTGTGTATGTGTGTGTGTGTGTGTGTGTGTGTGTGTGTGTGTGTGTGTGTGTGTGTGTGTGTGTGTGTGTGTGTGTGTGTGTAATTATGTGTCGAATTATGTGTGGGTTTATTATGTGTCTGAAAAGTAGGTGGCTTGTGCTTGGAGTGTAATGTAGATTCTCAGTTGTCGCTTGTGTCCACAAGCTCTTGTGACCTGACTCCCACCCTTAAAGTGTTGCCTATGCTCGACCTGCTTATAGTGAGTTAATCGCCTTGTTCAATGGATTACCATTTGCTAAACCTTATTGAATACTTGAGTGCCTATTCTTTATCGTGCTATGAGAGTTAGACCATTCACATTCAGCTTGGCGGTTAATTGGAACCTGAACCCCACACCCAAACAACCACTCATAGGTGATACAGTACTTGTAGTGCAGCTGTAGCGCCTTACACACTAGCCTGCGCCACAACGCTTTTATTTTCCAGATTGCTTACAAAATTAGCCTTGAGGACATTGTTTTGCCTGAACGCTCTGGGAGTTTCTGAGTGATACACTAATAAAGGCTTCACTTTGCAATCACCACTAGCATTGGAACACATCAAGAGAGTAAGCCTGTCTTTCATAGGCTTATGTCCTGGGAGTGCCTTTTCCCCCTGAGTAATGTAGGTCCTGCTTGGCATTTTCTTCCAAAACAGGCCTGTTTCATCACAATTAAACACTTGTTCAGGTTTCAGTCCTTCACTGTCTATGTACTCCTTGAATTCCTGCACATATTTTTCAGCTGCTTTGTGGTCCGAACTGGCAGCCTCACCATGCCTTATCACACTATGTATGCCACTACGCTTCTTAAATCTCTCAAACCAACCTTTGCTGGCCTTAAATTCACTCACATCATCACTAGTTGCAGGCATTTTTTTAATTAAATCCTCATGCAACTTCCTAGCCTTTTCGCTTATGATCGCTTGAGAGACGCTATCTCCTGCTAGCTGTTTTTCATTTATCCACACCAATAAGAGTCTCTCAACATCTTCCATCACTTGCGATCTCTGTTTCGAAAACACAGTTAAACCTTTGGCAAGAACAGCTTCCTTGATTGCCTTTCTGTTGCCCACAATAGTAGCGATGGTTGATTTGGGTTTCTTGTACAACCTGGCCAGGTCGGCGACACGCACTCCACTTTCATACTTATCAATGATCTCTTTCTTCATCTCTATAGTAATTCTCACCCTTATTCCTGTAGGGTTGGCACTAGAAACTTTCTAGGGGCCCATGGTCACTTATTTTCCAGATAAATCACCAAAAACACTGTAATAATACGAAATGTTCCGATTGTATGCTTGGATGTTACCGCGGAGGCTGGCTGGTAAACAATGCCACCGGCGGCACATGTGAGGCTGGCTAAGGGCGCACATTGGACGCGTCTCGGACGAAGAGCGCTGAGCGGGTTTCTGGGCGGTATGCGAGGCAGAATTTTTGCGATAAAAGTGAGCGGTATGCGGATTGAACAGTATGCGATGCGTACGGTATGCGGGGGTCCACTGTACAGTGGACCCCCGGTTAACGATATTTTTTCATTCCAGAAGTATGTTCAGGTGCCAGTACTGACCAAATTTGTTCCCATAAGGAATATTGAGAAGTAGATTAGTCCATTTCAGACCCCCAAACATACACGTACAAACGCACTTACATAAATACACTTACATAATTGGTCGCATTGGGAGGTGATCGTTATGTGGGGGTCCACTGTACCAGAAACAGCACCGGTCCTAGGACTGACCCCTGTGGGACCCTGCTGGTCACAGGTGCCCACTCTGATACCTCGCCACGTACCATGACTCGCTGCTGTCTTCCTGACAAGTGTGTGTGTGTGTGTGTGTGTACTCACCTATTTGTACTCACCTATTTGTGGTTGCAGGGGTCGAGTCTTATCTCCTGGCCCCGCCTCTTCACCGGTTGCTACTGGGCCCTCTCTCTTCCCGCTCCATGAGCTTTATCAAATCTCGTCTTAAAACTGTGTATGGTTCCTGCCTCCACTACGTCATTTTCTAGGCTATTCCACTGCCTTACAACTCTATGACTGAAGATATACTTCCTACTATCTCTCTGACTCATTTGTGTCTTCAACTTCCAATTGTGGCCTCTTGTTTCTGTGTCCCCTCCCTGGAACATCCTGTCTTTGTCCACCTTGTCTATTCCACGCAGTATTTTATATGTCGTTATCATGTCTCCCCTGACCCTCCTGTCCTCCAGTGTCGTCAGGCCGATTTCCCTTAATCTTTCTTCATAGGACATTCCCCTTAGCTCTGGAACTAACCTTGTCGCAAACCTTTGTACTTTCTCTAGTTTCTTGATGTGCTTTATCAAGTGCGGGTTCCAAACAGGTGCTGCATACTCCAGTATGGGCCTGACATACAGTGTCTTGAATGATTCCTTACTAAGGTATCGGAATGCTGTTCTCAGGTTTGCCAGGCGCCCATATGCTGCAGCAGTTATCTGATTGATGTGTGCTTCCGGAGACATGCTCGGTGTTATACTCACCCCAAGATCTTTCTCCTTGAGTGAGGTTTGCAGTCTTTGGCCACCTAGCCTATACTCTGTCTGTGGTCTTCTGTGCCCTTCTCCTATCTTCATGACTTTGCATTTGGCAGGATTAAATTCGAGAAGCCATTTGCTGGACCAGGTGTCCAGTCTGTCCAGGTCTCTTTGAAGTCCTGCCTGGTCCTCATCAGATTTAATTCTCCTCATTAACTTCACATCATCTGCAAACAGGGACACTTCTGAGTCTAACCCTTCCATCATGTCGTTCACATATACCAAAAATAGCACTGGTCCTAGGACCGACCCCTGTGGGACCCCGCTCGTCACAGGTGCCCACTGTGATACATCATTACGTACCATGACTCGTTGTTGCCTCCCTGTCAGGTATTCTCTGATCCATTGCAGTGCCCTTCCTGTTATATGCGCCTGATGCTCTAGCTTCTGCACTAATCTCTTGTGAGGAACTGTGTCAAAGGCCTTCTTGCAGTCCAAGAAGATGCAATCAACCCACCCCTCTCTCTCGTGTCTTACTTCTGTTATTTTATCATAAAACTCCAGAAGGTTTGTGACACAAGATTTGCCTTCCGTGAATCCGTGCTGGTTGGCATTTATACTCTTGTTCCGTTCCAGGTGCTCCACCACTCTCCTCCTGATAATCTTCTCCATAATTTTGCATACTATACACGTCAATGACACAGGTCTATAGTTTAGTGCCTCTTTTCTGTCTCCTTTTTTAAAAATGGGAACTACATTTGCCGTCTTCCATACCTCAGGTAGTTGCCCAGTTTCCAGGGACGTGTTGAAGATTGTGGTAAGTGGCACGCACAACATATCTGCTCCCTCTCTAAGGACCCACGGGGAGATGTTGTCCGGTCCCATTGCCTTTGAGGTATCGATGTCCCTTAGCAGTTTCTTCACCTCCTCCTCATCTGTATGTATGTCGTCCAACACTTGTTGGTGTATTCCTTGCTGGTGTCCCCATCTGGTCTGTCCCCCCAGAGTCCTTCCTGTCTCTACTGTAAATACTTCCTTAAATCTTGTGTTGAGCTCCTCACATACCTCTTGATCGTTTCTTGTGAGTTCTCCACCTTCTTTCCTCAGCCTTATCACCTGGTCCTTGACTGTTGTCTTCCTCCTAATGTGGCTATACAGCAGTTTCGGGTCAGATTTGACTTTCGATGCTATGTCGTTTTCATACTGTCGCTGGGCCTCCCTCCTTATCTGTGCATACTCGTTTCTGGCTCTTCTACTAATCTCCTTGTTTTCCTGGGTCCTATGCCTCCTGTACCTTTTCCATTCTCTGTTGCACTTAGTTTTTGCCTCCCTACACCTTCGGGTAAACCAAGGACTCGTTTTGGTCTTCCTATTATTTCTGTGTGTGTGTGTGTGTGTGTGTGTGTGTGTGTGTGTGTGTGTGTGTGTGTGTGTGTGTGTGTGTGTGTGTGTGTGTGTGTGTGTGTGTGTGTGTGTGTGTGAGAGAGAGAGAGAGAGAGAGAATGAGAGAGAGAATGAGAGAGAGAGAATGAGAGAGAGAGAATGAGAGAGAGAATGAGAGAGAGAATGAGAGAGAGAATGAGAGAGAGAATGAGAGAGAGAATGAGAGAATGAGAGAGAGAATGAGAGAGAGAGAATGAGAGAGAGAGAATGAGAGAGAGAGAATGAGAGAGAGAGAATAGAGAGAGAATAGAGAGAGAATGAGAGAGAGATAGAGCAAAGTCAGCTGTTTGGTAGCACTGGATATTGCTGGCACTTTCGACCGGGTGTGGCACCAGGGCCTCTTAGCAAAACTTCAAGCACTGGGAATTGCAGGCTCTACATTATGTCTCCTCAGTGATTACCTTCATGGTAGATCTCTAAGTGTAGTTCTCAATGGAACGGAATCAGCAAGACATCCTATTGGGGCAAGTGTTCCACAAGGAAGCATAATGGGACCATTGTTATGGAATGTCTACTTCAACGACCTTCTTCATCTCATCCCAGAATCACATGCATATGCAGATGACTGTACACTGGCATTCACATATCCAAGGGAAGAAATGCTAGCTGCTCTAAGCTACATCAATCACCAGTTGAGAGCTATATCAGCTTGGGGAAATAGATGGCAAGTAACATTTGCACCTGAGAAAACGCAAATGATGATCGTCACTAGGCACCATGAGGTTAATGCTGGTGCAGTAGTAAGGATGAATGGGAGGGTGTTGGCACCTGGAGAAGAAGTTGATATCCTTGAGGTGAAATGTGACTCCAAACTAACCATGAAGAACCATGTTGTAAGTCTTGCAAACAAGGCAGCCAGGAAGCTTACAGCACTTCACCGTATCTCGCATCTGCTTGGCAGTAGGGGTTGCAAGATTCTGTACGAGGCACAAGTACGCTCACATCTTGAGTATGCTCCACTTTCTTGGTTTGCCTGCCCCCCCCCTCTCATCTGCAACTGCTTGACAGAGTAGAGAACAGAGCAAGATGTCTCATCTCTCGCCTGGACCCATCCTGGATAGATCTGTCACTTCAGCAGAGCCTTCAACATAGGAGGGATGTGGGTGGCCTTACTGTTATGTACAAAGCCAATATTGTCAAAGTACCACACTTGGATCCACTTCGAGGACAGCGTGAAACAAGCTTTTATGCCACAAGATGGGCAGAAAGCAGCAACTTCACTCTGGCTGTACCCTTCTCCAGAACATCACTCCATCTGAGATCATATATACCCAGGATGACTCAAGTATGGAACACATTCGTACAGCATAATGATGTCAATGAGATAAAGTCAGTTGATCACATGAAAATGCTGGCCCACAGATGGCTCCAACTTCATCCTGTTCCCTACTTATATGGCTCATAACAATAAAAATGCTTTCAAATGAGCTGATGTAGGTAACAGCTCTTAGCTTGCCAATAAAGCTAGGGATCCTTAACCTTGTCAAACCCTGTGTAGAGAGAGAGAGAGAGAGAGAGAGAGAGAGAGAGAGAGAGAGAGAGAGAGAGAGAGAGAGAGAGAGAGAGAGGAGAGAGAGAGAGAGAGAGAGAGGAGAGAGAGAGAGAGAGAGAGAGAGAGAGAGAGAGAGAGAGAGAGACACACATAAAAGTCACGTTAGCCTGGGTAGATTCAGGGGATTTCTAGCTAGGATAGACTCCACACCACTGGTAATTAATTCTGTTACATTGTGAGGGTAGGATACAATAGTCTTACATTACCTGTGTCAGCAGTGATTGCCAAAGTTGGGCGCCTCACAAGTTCCCACAGCCTGTCACACAGTGTAGAGGATCACATCAACTCCCATACATTTCACCGAGAAATGACAACTACATGGAATGTGTTCTTCTGGGGCCTAGAGCAGTTCATGATGCTTTACCAGCAGCTGTATACAATATTCCAGGGTAAAAAAAAACAAAGACATATTTCAGAATTTCTCACTACTTCTGTACAACCATCAACTTTATTGTCAAATGAAAATACAAGGGACCCCAATGGAAACTAGTCCATAATAAATAATGTAGACATTACTGGCACTAAAACAATATTTTCTCTGTTCATTAGTTACATCTCTCAGTGTCTCCTATATTACTCTTGCTTTCCCTTTTAACCCTTTCAGGGTCCGTGCCGTAGATCTATGACTTTACATTGAGGGTCCAAATTGTAGATCTACGCCAAAATTCTAGCGGCGTCAAATTTAGCGTGAGAAGACTAGTAGGCCTACATCTGAGAGAATGGGTCTGGGTGGTCAGTGTGCGCACTATAGAAAAAATCTGGATGCCCACATAGCATTGTGGGAACGCCGCCAAAGTAGCTTTTTTCATCATGCCTGGCGGCAAGGAAGCTCCCACTCCCCGCTCACTCTCCTGGCGAATTCTGACTCTCCTCTTCACAGCTTACAGTTCTAAGACTGATTGAAGTGGATCTGAAGAGGAATTCTATGGTTTTGAACCATATGATACCATTGTACCATATGGTGCAATGGTACCATATGGTACAATGGTGCCATGGCATACAATGGTAACATATGGTACATTATACCATATGGTGCATTGAACCATATGGTACAGGGTACAGGGACCCTAATGGAAATAAGTCTGACTTTTTTTGGTTTTCCTAGGTTCTCCAAACATATGCTGCTATGATAATCTATGTAACTTTATTTGTGTATACCTAAATAAACTTACTTACGATGCCACATGTGCTTGAGTAAGTTTATTCAGGTGTACACACATACAGTTACATACACAAATAACCTGCATATAAAAGAGAGGAGCTTACGACGACGTTTCGGTCCGACTTGAACCATTTACAAAGTCACAGTGTCACTTTGTAAATGGTCCAAGTCGGACCGAAACGTCGTCGTAAGCTCCTCTCTTTTATGTGCGGGTTATTTGTGTATCATTCCAGTCACGGTATTGTGCCTTTTTTTGTTATATGCAGTTACATAGATTATCATACATAGCAGCACATGTATAAAATCCAAGGATAACCCAGAAAAGTCAGGGTGACTTATTTCCATAGGGATCCCTTTATCTGTACTATATGGTGTCCTGTACTGTATGGAACCCTGTACCATATGGTACCCTGCACCATATGGTACCCTGCACCATATGGTACCCTGCACCATATGGTACCCTGCACCATATGGTATCCTGTACCATATGGTACCCTATACCATATAGTACAATGTACCATATGGTACCCTGTAACATATGATACCATGTACCATATGGTCAGTAGGTGTTGGTGGCACCAGGCACCAGCCAAGACTGAGTGACGAAGCAAGCTAGCTAGTGACTCCGCAGTTTCCAAGACAAAGTGCTTTGTCATCCACCTCAAGTAACATGTCGAGTGGCTGTACATTTGTAAATATATAATAGAACATTACTAATATACAACATTTTTGCATATATTTGTTGTATAAAATATTGTAAATGAAATAATGATGAAAATATTAATGTGTTTATTGTGTTGAATACAACAGTACCATATAGTACAATATGGTACAATGTACCATATGGTACCATTGCACCATATGGCACCATAAGGTACCATTGCACCATATGGTACCATTTTATCATATGGTACCACTGCACCATATGGTACCATTGTATCATATGGTACCATTGAACCATATGGTACCATTGTACCATATGGTACCAATGCACCCTATGGCACCATTGTACCATATACAGTGGTCCCTCGTTGTTCGTAATTAATCTGTTCCTGGAGCCATTACCATAAACAAAATTTACGATTTACGAATCAATTTTCCCCATAAGAAATAATGTAAATACAATTAATCCGTTCCTGACACCCAGAAGTATTAAAACAAAAAAATTTTTAACATGAAATATACATGTAGTACATAAACAATACAATGGGAAATGATGAATGAAACATTAACAGCGTAACACTTACCTTTATTGGAGATTCTTCTTAGTGTATGGGAGACTGGAGGAGGAGAGAGAGTGGATTGTTTAGAGTTTGGAAGGGGAATCCCCTTCCATCAACACCTCAGGTACCATTTGCTTTTCTGGGGTTGCTTCTCTTCTCTGTTTCCTAATGCCACTAGGACCACCTTGAGAGTCACTGGAGTCCTGTCTCACAAAATAACTGTGGAGAGAGCAGTGTTTCTGGCGTCTCTTTAACACTTCCCTAAAATGGCCCAAGACTTTGTCACTGTACATGTTGCCAACATGGCTTGCAACAACCTTGTTAGGGTTATGTTTCTCCATAAAGTTTTCCATCTTACCCCACATAGTAAAAATCTCTTTAATTTCTGAAGAAGGCACCTTCTTCCATCTCTCTTCCTCCTCCTCTGCAGCAAGATTCTGAGCTGCGATGTGTTGCTCTTCGTGCTGAAGCTCTTGCAGCTCCTCAGTGGCGAGCTCTTCATTGTGGTCTTCCACCAATTCTTCCACATCCTCCAAACTCACATCCAACCCCATGGAACTCCCCAGTGCCACAATTGATTTTACAACAGACATAGGCTCAATAGGGTCAGTCCCAAATCCTTCAAAATCCCTCTTGTTGACACAATCTGGCCACAATTTTCTCCAGGCAGAGTTCAAAGTCCTGGTAGTCACTCCCTCCCAAGCCATACCTATAAGGGTTATGCAGTGGAGGATGCTGAAGTGTTCTCTCCAAAATTCCCTTAGGGTCAAGTGAGTGTCTGTGGTCACAGTCAAGCACCTGTGAAACATTGCTTTTGTGTAGTTTTTTTAAAGTTTGCAATAACCTGCTGGTCCATGGGTTGGAGGAGAGGAGTGGTATTCGGGGGCAAGAACTTTACTGTGATGAACCCAAACTCCTCGAAAATTAGGTCATGGAGGATGAGCAGGTGCATTGTCCATTACTAGCACGCACTTGAGATCCAATTTCTTTTCCAGGAGATACTCCTTCACACTAGGGCCAAACACTTCATTGAACCACTCGACGAAAATTTCCCTCATGACCCATGCCTTACTATTAGATTTCCAAAACACACACAATTTACTCTTCATAACATTGTTTTTCCTGAACACTCTGGGATTTTCAGAATGGTACACTAGTAATGGCTTTACTTTGAAATCCCCACTAGCATTAGCACAGAACATTAGCGTCAGCCTGTCTTTCATAGGCTTGTGTCATGGCATTGCCTTTTCCTCTTGTGTAATGAAGGTCCTCTTTGGCATTTTCTTCCAAAAGAGGCCTGTTTCGTCACAACTGAACACTTGTTCAGGTTTCAGGCCTTCACTGTTTATGTACTCCTGGAATTCATGCACATATTTTTCAGCCGCCTTGTGGTCCAAACTGGCAGCCTCACCATGCCTTACCACACTGTGTATGCCAGTATGGTTCTTAAATCTCTCAAACCAGCCTTTGCTGGCCTTAAATTCACTCACTTCACCACTATTTGCAGGCAATTTCTTTACCAAATCTTCAGGCAACTGCCTAGCCTTTTCACAAATAAACGAAGTCATAAGAGTATCTCCTGCTAATTGTTTCTCATTTATCCACACCAATAATAACTTCTCAACCTCTTCCAGTACTGGTTATCTCATTTTTGTCAGCATAGTTACTCCCTTTGCAACAACAGCATCCTTAATTTCATTTTTCTTGGCCACTATGGAACATAAGGTTGTGTAGGGTTTCTTATACATCCTGGACAGTTCGGCCACACTTGTACCACTTTCATATTGTTCAATGAAGGTTTTCTTAACCCTTTGACTGTTTCCGACGTATAAATACGTCTTACGAGCCAATGTTTCTGATGTATTTATACGCATAAATTCTAGCAGCTTCAAATCAAGCAGGAGAAAGCTGGTAGGCCCACATGTGAGAGAATGGGTCTCCATGGTCAGTGTGCACCATATAAAAAAAATCGGGGAGCCAGTGGTGCATTGTGGGAATGCCATTTCAGTTGTCCTTTTTCAGCATGTCTAGCGGTAAGAAATATGTGATTCCCTAGCAAATCTGGGACTCTTCTCTTCCCAAGTGATGCTCTAACACAGATGGAAGTGTCAGTGAAGATCAATTTCATGATTTGGAGGAGTTTGAGACCAAAAGCAATGGAGGAGGAGGAGGGGGAGGAGGGGAGGAAGAGGAGGAGGAGGAGGAGGGAAGGAAGAGGAGGAGGAGGAGGAGGGAAGGAAGAGGAGGAGGAGGAGGAGGAGGAGGAGGAGAAGGAGAAGAGGAGGAGGAGGAAGAAGAAGATGTAATAATATTGTTCCCTTGAAGCAAGAAAAAAAAAAGTCCACCCCATGACAGTGACAAGATAAGGGGAGATAACATCTGATAAGAGCTGACGTTGATGAGCGTAAAGGAGGGTAATATTACATGACCATCGCCCTCCCTTTGTTTTTGCTGGTACACAAACATTTCTGTCTGTCTATTTGTCTGTCTGTCAAGCTCCCTGTCTGTCCATCTAGCTCTCTGAACAGCATCCTTAATTTCATTTTTCTTGGCCACTATGGAACATAAGGTTGTGTAGGGTTTCTTATACATCCTGGACAGTTCGGCCACACTTGTACCACTTTCATATTGTTCAATGAAGGTTTTCTTAAATTCAATCGTATTTCTCACCTTCTTTACCACAGGCTTGGCACTAGGAGCTTTCTCTGGAGCCATGGTAGCTTATTTAGTACTTGCAAGCACTAAAATAAATGGAATATTATGAAATATTTCGCTGGAGCACGTGAGGGGACCTTCGTTCACTGGTAAACAATGCCAGACTGGCTGCCGCCCTGGCTCACGCCGTGCGTACGCGTCCCGGACGAACTACGACTCGCGAGTCAACCTATGAAAAGCGAGTCCATGTTTATACGAAAATACCCCCATGATTGGCGAATTTTATGATTGCCGGGAACTACGAAAAGCAGGGGACCACTGTAGTACTATATGGTACCGTTGTACTGAACACAATAACCGCACTAATATTTTCATTATTTTGTTTATAATAAACTTGTAAACAAGTTTTGTAAGCAATATAATGATAAGCAAATTAGTGCAGTTATTGTGTTGAATACAATGAGTGTACACTTACACATTATACATTATATTGGTCTCACAGGCCACAAAAGTTACTGGAAAAAAAATATTAGAAAAGAAAAGAAAAACAGTAACAAAAACCTAAAATAAAATATTGCAACTTTACAGAAGTCACCGATGTTGCCACCACCGGGACATTGAGGGTCAACTTCACACCTCTATATCTTGGTAACTACAGATCGAAAATTTTTTTTTTTGGTTTTATTACCTGCAGAAAATTATTATCTTTAATTCTGAGAATTTTTTTTTTTTTTTTTTCAAAAATTCTTGGACCCTGGCGCACTCTTTGAGATTTGGCCTCTGGACTCTGAAAGGGTTAACTTCTTAACACAAAAATAGAAGATTTACTGCATTTCTCAGACAATAAAATATAACCAGGGAAGATTGGTCATGGTTTACAGCATCCTAATAATTGAATCAGACCTGGGGGTTGTAGAAGGGCCTTACCCAGCTTTTTGGAAAAAAAAAATTAATATTTCTGCTCTTATGAGCTCAGTTTCAAGCTACTTCCAGTATGGAAACCAATCAAGTTCATTTCTATTTCAGTACTATGTCTTTCATTTTCTCAAATGATACTAATAAACCAATAAAATTGTAAAAACCATCCAAGAAAACACAGCAATGATGCTATTTTAAACCATACACACAGTCCCAGTTTGGTTTTTCCCATCATGAACTGTGTGAGGCAGGATTTTTTTAATATGGTGCACAACCACTGCACAGATCCATTACTGCTCACAGCTCATCTGAATGAGCTGAGCTCATGACATACAAGTATGTCAAGGACCTTGACCTCACTGATGTAGTTCTACATGACGGACAATTAAAGGGCTAATAAAAAGAACATTGCAATACAGTGCGCAATACAGCAAAGTCCAATCTGTTGGCCTTTATAAGAAAGCTGTGCCAGCATTTCTAAACAATTTAATAAAGCTGAATCTGTAAAAACAGATAGGAGGGACTACAATTATTAGAAATTTTATGCAAAATTCATAAGATTAAATACAGAAGACAGGACACCACAAGCATAGCTCTGCTCCTGTAGCTACAAATAAGCAGTTACTCACCTCTCAATACAATATATTCTGAGAAGAAGCAAGCAGTTGGTGTCTGGTGTTCATCCAATGGGGTGGAGGGGATTAATGAACCAAGATGTGATGAGCACTTGGTAAATGATAATCAGAGCAGAGTAACATGTCCACCCACTACCTTGACCAGTGCAGAAGTTTCTCTAGTGATGGTTATCTTTCAAAGCTGGTAAGATGATGACAAGTGCTGCACCCACTATTTCCTAATGAGAAGATTAAATAATAGTATAAATATTTGTTTTAAGAGTGGGTAAGCAATTGCATCACTACAAATATACTGGTTGGTGATTTTATTCAACATTTTCTTAACAGTTTGACAGAAAAATTATACAGTAGACAACCACCTTTCACATCAGTTATGTTCCAGAAGAACAGTGCTATATGTGAAAAAATGAAGAGTGGAGTGAACAACATATGAGAATATAGAGATAGAGAATATAATAACCTGTGATATATCATGATATCTTATTAACAAAAATAAGATACCATATACATTAACCCCTTGATTGTCGCAACCCCAAATCATGAGGTGTCTCCTGGTGTCAAAAAATTAAAAAAAAAAAAAAATTCTTATGAAATGACAGAGAATCTTTTCCCGATGGTAATGACACCAAAAGAACAAAATTTGATGGAAAACTCACAGAATTACGCTCTCACAAAGTTAGCAACCTCGGCGATATTTACGAATCGGCGATTTCGCCCACTTTGAGCCCTATTTTCGGCTAATTCCATTGTTCCAGTCGACCAAACTCATAGCTATTTCTTTAGAACTCCATTTGTTCTATCGATTGAGTACAAGAAACTACCCATTTACCGATCTCAACTACCCAATAACGTGGTCAGAAATTTGTAATTTGGCCAATTTCACGCAAATTAAAAAATATGCCAATTTCAAAATAGGGTCCAGAATGAACAATGCAGACATTCCTGGCACTAAAATTACATTTTCTTTGTTCATCAGTCACGTCTCCAGGCCCCTCTAATATTACTCTTGCTTTCTATTTAGAATTTTTATTAAAACAAAAAATAGAAGATTTACTGTTATGCAGACTACTGCAATATTGTAATAATTGTATAAATAATGTTAACCCATTCATGACTGCATATTAAAATGGCTAGTTGGGCATTTATTGGGGAATGATATCATTTGTTTACTTTTGAACATCGGCAAAAATCAAACAGTTCCCCTACTTTGAGCTCAATTTAAGGTTCTTTTCATAGTAAAAAAAAATCAAAATCACATCTATTTCTATAATATGTTTTCCATTCTATCAAATAAGACCAAGAGAAAGAGAATACGACCATAAATGCTATACGAAAATACACTGCAAAGTCGGCATTTTAATCCAAAAACATCATCAGTTTTTTTTTCTCATTATGCACTGCGTGCTGCAGGATTTTTCTTATATGGTGCACACTGACCACACAGACCCATTCTCTCACATGTGGGCCTACCAGCTTTCTCCTGCTTGATTTGAAGCCGCTAGATTTTTTTTAGAATATATACGTCAAACACGATGGCTCATAAGACATATATATATGACCGAAACAGACAAAGGGTTAAGCATGTTTCCTAAATTTGCTTGCAACACATAAGTGAACTGTAGATATAAATCCAGATGTACTACTGTACACCCTTTTGGGGCCTAGTTCTCAGGTCTTTTGTGTATTCATATGTTTTTGTGCTATCATCCACACGATGGATATGGGATGCACAATAAACTAGCCGCTACGGTGGCAAAATTAAATCCATAAAAAGTCATACCAAATTTTTCCAATTTTTTAAGTTGTCAATATTAGTACAGTGAACTTGAACTTAATTCATTCCAGAAGGCTGTTCAACTGCCAATCTGTTAGAGTACTGAGCAAATTTTTCTCAATATGCACTGCGTGCTGCAGGATTCTTTTTAAATGGTGCACACTGACCACACAGACGCATTCTCTCACATGTGGGCCTGCCAGCTTTCTCCTGCTTGATTTGAAGCCACTAGAATTTATGAGTACATATACGTCAAAAACGGTGGCTCATAAGACATATATATACGACTGAAACAGTCAAAGGGTTAACATGGTAGTTACGTTCCTGAAAATTAAGTGTAATTGTAGTTCACTGTAATGATGTATTATGTATAATGCATTGCATAAGGCTATGAATATTACAGAAATAATGCTTACCTTAAATTTTGGTTACTTGTATAAGTTAATGCTTCTGAACAGAGTGGAGAGGGATATGTAAGTTTATTTAGGCACAGGTACACATAAGTACAATTATTTTACATAGTGTAAATTACCTAGGATAACCCAAAAAAATGGTCAGACCAATGACATTTCCATTGGGCTTCTTGGGATGCTGTGGCCCTACTGGGCTGAGGTAAAAGGTCCTGGATTGTTTCCTGAGGTAAATGGTTGAGGCTTTGACACTAAAGTCAGCGGTTGTACTGGAGTAGTCAGAAATTCTGTAATGTATCTTTGGTCTCTTTTCCCCTGCAATGCTTTATATAGCTGATGGTACGGCATCATCACCTGCACCAGGTCCCACAAGAACGTATTCACTGTAGTTGTCATTGCCTGGTGATGCTGAAATGTGTGGGGAGGGCTGATGTGACCCTGTACAATGTGTGCAAACATATGACAGGCTGTCACCTGCTGTCACCTATCACTTGCAAACATTAGTAAAAAATCCTATATTTTAACCCTAAAGGAAATAAGTCTGTAACTTTTTTTGGTTATCCTAGGTTCTCCAAATATATGCTGCTATGTATGATAATCTATGTAACTTTATCTGTGTATACCTAAATAAACTTATGATGCCACATGTGCTTGAGTAAGTTTATTCAGGTGTACACAAATACAGTTACATAGATTATCATACATTGCAGCACATGTATAAAATCCTAGGATAACCCAGAAAAGCCAGGGTGAATTATTTCCATAGGGATCCCTGTATCTGTACCATATGGTGACCTGTACCATATGGTGTCCTGTACCATATGGTGTCCTGTACCATATGGTACCCTGTACCATATGGTACCCTGCACCATATGGTACCCTGCACCATATGGTACCCTGTACCATATGGTACCCTGCACCATATGGTACCCTGTACCATATGGTACCCTGCACCATATGGTACCCTGCACCATATGGTACCCTGCACCATATGGTACCCTGTACCATATGGTACCCTGCACCATATGGTACCCTGCACCATATGGTATCCTGTACCATATGGTACCCTATACCATATAGTACAATGTACCATATGGTACCCTGTAACATATGATACCATGTACCATATGGTCAGTAGGTGTTGGTGGCACCAGGCACCAGCCAAGACTGAGTGACAAAGCAAGCTAGCTAGTGACTCCGCAGTTTCCAAGACAAAGTGCTTTGTCATCCACCTCAAGTAACATGTCGAGTGGCTGTACATATGTATATATAAAATAGAACACTACTAATATACAACATTTTTGCATATTTTTGTTGTAAACAATTATTGTAAACGAAATAATAATGAAAATATTAGTGTGTTTATTGTGTTGAATACAACAGTACCATATGGTATCATTGTAACATATGGTACAATGTACTATATGGTACATTGCACCATATGGTACTATTGTGCCATATGGTACCATTGTATCATATGGTACCACTGTACCAAATGGTGCCATTGTACCATATGGTACTATATGGTACCGTTGTATTCAACACAATAACCGCACTAGTATTTTCATCATTTTGTTTACAATAAACTTGTAAACAAGTTTTGTAAGCAATATAATGATAAACAAATTAGTGCAGTTATTGTGTTGAATACAATGAGTGTACACTTATACAATATACATTATATTGGTCTCACAGGCCACAAATGTTACTAGAAAAAGAAAAAAATTAGAAAAGAAAAGAAAAAAGTATAAAAATCATAAAATAAAAAAAATGCAACTTTGTGGAAGTCGCTGATGTTGCCGCCGCCCGGTCATTTTGGGTCAACTTCCCGCAGCTTTATCTTGGTAAGTATTGATCAGAAATTTTTTTTTCTTTTATTACCCTCACAAAAATATTATCTTTAATTCTGTAAGAAAAATAATTTTTTTTTTCCAAATTTCTTGGACACTGGGGCACCCCTTCAGATTTTGGCCTTGGACCATGAAAGGGTTAATGGCTAAGACAATTGTTTACGAAATAAATTTGTCGAGTGTAATACTCACAATAATGTAAGTGCAAGATATCCAAGAAAATGTGAAAAAAATGATAAAAACATAAGAAAAGTTTCTCAAGGTTCTAGGCATGTTATTGTAGTTGTTGTTATTGTTGGGCTGCAAGTTGTGACAGCCTCAGGGTCACTGTGTCCATCTCACTGCTGTGAAATTAACTACCAGAATGCTTTTGCAAATATAAATTATTTAGTACACATTAATAAACTAATACTATAAAGGAATATAATTAAAATCATCATTTCCCCTGCATTTTCAACAATAAAAATATCATTATAGGGAAGGGTGGGTGGGATGCTGGCAGAGTGTTAGCCATTAACACCAACGCCCTCACATACACTTCCTAGTTTCTTTACTACAATATACAGTGGACCCCAGTTATCGGCCGTAATCCATTCCTGAAGGTTGGCTGATAACCAAAATGGCCGATAACCAAATTAATATTTCCTATAAGAATTAATGGAAATAAAATTAATTCATTCCAAACAAAAATACAGTGGACCCCCGCATAACGATCACCTCCGAATGCGACCAATTATGTAAGAGTATTTATGTAAGTGTATTTATGTAAGTGCATTTGTACGTGTATGTTTGGGGGTCTGAAATGGACTAATCTACTTCACAATATTCCTTATGGGAACAAATTCGGTCAGTACTGGCACCTGAACATACTTCTGGAGTGAAAAAATATCGTTAACCGGGGGTCCACTGTATTCAAAAAAAAATAATTTTTTTTTTTTTACAATTATGTAAGTACAGTGGACCCCCGCATAACGATATTAATCCGTTCCTGAGAGCTCATTGTTATGCGGAATTATCGTTATGCGAATGAATTTTCCCCATAAGAAATAATGGAAATCAAATTAATCCGTGCAAGACACCCCAAAGTATGAAAAAAAAAATTTTTACCACATGAAATATTAATTTTAATACACACAAACTGAAAAAGGCATGCACAATTACATGACACTTACCTTTATTGAAGATCTGGTGATGATTGATGGGATGGGAGGAGGAGAGAGTCTTAGTGTTTAGAAGGGGAATCCCCTTCCATTAAGACTTGAGGTGTCAAGTCCTTTTCTGGGGATACTTTTTTTCTTCTTTTAATGCCACTAGGACCAGCTTCAGAGTCACTGGACTTCTGTCGCACAACATATCTGTCCATAGTGGCCTGTACCTCTCGTTCCTTTATGACTTCCCTAAAGTGTTTCACAACATTGTCAGTGTAATAAGTCACCAGCACGGCTTGCAATAGCTGTGTGAGGGTGATTTTCATCCATAAAGGTTTGCATTTTCAGCCACATTGCACAGATTTCCTTAATCTTTGTAGTAGGCAACTTCTTCAATTTCTCTCTCCCCTCCTCCGAACCAGTTTCCTCAGATCTGGCCTCTTGCTGTTGAAGTTGATCTAGCAGCTCATCAGTGGTTAGTTCTTCATTGTCCTCCTCCACCAACTCTTCCACATCATCCCCACTAACCTCCAACCCCAAGGACTTTCCCAATGCCACAATGGATTCCTCAACTGGCATACTCCTCTCAGGGTTAGCCTGAAACCCTTCAAAATCCCTTTGGTCTACACATTCTGGCCACAGTTTCTTCCAAGCAGAGTTCAAGGTCCTCTTAGTCACTCCCTCCCAAGCCTTACCTATAAGGTTTACACAATTGAGGATATTAAAGTGCTCTCTCCAAAACTCTCTTAGAGCTAGTTGAGTTTCTGAGGTCACTACAAAGCACCTTTCAAACAGAGCTTTTGAGTACAGTTTTTTGAAGTTTGCAATAACCTGCTGGTCCATGGGCTGCAGGAGAGGAGTGGTATTAGGAGGCAAAAACTTCACCTTAATGAAGCTCATGTCCCCATAAAGTCGCTCTGCCACGTCTGTAGGATGACCAGGGGCATTGTCTAACACCAGGAGGCACTTAAGGTCTAATTTCTTTTCAGTTAGGTAATCTTTCACATTTGGGGCAAATGCATGGTGTAACCAGTCATAGAAAAAGTCCCTAGTGACCCATGCCTTACTGTTTGCCCTCCACAGCACACACAAATTAGCCTTGAGGACATTCTTTTGCCTGAACGCTCTGGGAGTTTCTGAGTGATACACTAATAAAGGCTTCACTTTGCAATCACCACTAGCATTGGAACACATCAACAGAGTAAGCCTGTCTTTCATAGGCTTATGTCCTGGGAGTGCCTTTTCCTCCTGAGTAATGTAGGTCCTGCTTGGCATTTTCTTCCAAAACAGGCCTGTTTCATCACAATTAAACACTTGTTCAGGTTTCAGTCCTTCACTGTCTATGTACTCCTTGAATTCCTGCACATATTTTTCAGCTGCTTTGTGGTCCGAACTGGCAGCCTCACCATGCCTTATCACACTATGTATGCCACTACGCTTCTTAAATCTCTCAAACCAACCTTTGCTGGCCTTAAATTCACTCACATCATCACTAGTTGCAGGCATTTTTTTAATTAAATCCTGATGCAACTTCCTAGCCTTTTCACTTATGATCACTTGAGAGATGCTATCTCCTGCTATCTGTTTTTCATTTATCCATACCAATAAGAGTCTCTCAACATCTTCCATCACTTGCGATCTCTGTTTCGAAAACACAGTTGAACCTTGATTGCCGTTTTGTTGCCCACAATAGTAGCGATGATTGATTGGGGTTTATTATACAACCTAGCCAGCTCGGAGACATGCACTCCACTTTCATACTTATCAATGATCTCTTTCTTCATCTCTATAGTAATTCTCACCCTTATTGCTGTAGGGTTGGCACTAGAAGCTTTCTTGGGGCCCATGGTCACTTATTTTGCAGATAAAATCACCAAAAACACTGTAATAATACGAAATGTTCCGATTGTATGCTTGGATGTTACCACGGAGGCTGGCTGGTAAACAATGCCACCGGCGGAACATGTGAGGCTGGCTCAGGCCGCACATTAGACGCGTCTCGGACGAACAGCGTTGAGCAGGTTTTCTAGCGGTATGCGAGGCAAAATCTTAGCGATAAAATGTATCGGTATGCGGATTTAACGTTATGTAAGGCCAACTGTATGCGGGGGTCCACTGTATTACATACCTTTACTGAAGGCTAATTCTGGCTTCTAGAAGATAGGGAGGAGGAAGGAGGGAGGAATTAGTGTTTGGAAGGGAAATCCCCCTCCATGAAGACTTTAGGTAGTAATGCCTTCTCTGGGGTTACTTCCCTTCTCTGTCTTTTAATGCCACTAGGACCAGCTTGAGAGTCACTGGACCCCTGTCTCACAAAATAGCTGTCCAGAGTGCTCTGTTTCTGGCGTCTCTTTAAGATTTCCCTGAAGTGGGACAGGGTTTTGTCACCAAACATGTTGCAGATATCCCTTGTTTCAGCTTTGTCAGGGTGGTGTTTCTCTACAAAAGCTTGCGCCCTGGTCCACATTGCACACACCTCTTTAATCTCTGAAGAAGGCACCTCCTTCACTCCCTCTTCCTCCTCCTCTGAAGCAAGTTCCACCACTGCAATCTTTTGCTGTTCAAGTTGAAGCTCTTGCAGCTCTTCAGTGGTAAGCTCTTCCCTGTGGTCCTCCACCAACTCTTCCACATCCTCACCACTCACCTCCAACCCCAGGGACTTCCCCAAAGACACAATAGAGTCTACTGAGTCAGCAGGGTCAGGGTCACGACAAGTCTCAAACCCTTCAAAATCCCTCTCTTGGACACAATCTGGCCACAGTTTTCTCCTAGCAGAGTTCCAAGACCTGAAAGTCACTCCCTCCCAAGCCATACCTATAAGGCTTATGCAATGGAGGATAGTGAAGTGATTCCTCCAGAACTCTCCAAGGGTCAACTGAGTGTCCGAGGTCACTTCGAAGCACTTTTGAAACACTGCTTTTGTGTAGAGTTTTTTGAAGTTAGAAATGACCTGCTGGTCCATGGGCTGGAGGGGAGGAGTGGTGTTAGGAGGCAAGAACTTCACTTTTATAAAACTGTAGTCCCTAAACACTTGGTCTCCCAAGTCTGGAGGATGTGCAGGAGAATTGTCCAGTACCAGGAGGCACTTGAATGGCAATTTCTTTTCCATGAGGTATTTTTTCACACTTGGGCCAAACACATCATTAACCCACTCTCTGAAAACTTGCCTTGTGACCCATGCCTTATGATTAGCTTTCCACATCACACACAATCTATTCTTCATGACACTGTTTTTCTTAACCCTTTCAGGGTTTCTCACGTACTAGTACGGCTTACGCACCAGGGTTTTTGACATACTAGTACGCCTAAATTCTAGTGCCCTCAAATCTAGTGAGAGAAAGCTGGTAGGCCTACATATAAAAGAATGGGTCTATGTGATCAGTGTGCACAGTATAAAAAAATCCTGCAGCACAAAGTGCGCAATGAGAAAGAATAAGCTTTGACCGTGTTTTTGGTTTAAAACAGCGACTTTGCACTGTATTTTCGTATGGTATTTATGATGGTATTCTAGTTTTCCTGGTCTCATTTTATAGAATGGAAGACATATTACAGAAGTGAGACGATTTTGATTGGTTTTACAATGAAAAGTACCTTGAAATTGAGCTCAAAGTAGCAGAAATCTTTGATTTTTGCCAAAGTTCAAAAGTAAACAAATCATGCTATGCGTCCAATACATGTCAACTGGTGAATCTAATGTTCTTTCACAAGTGAGCTGATATTATTTATACCATTTCTACACTAATGCAGTAGTCTGCATAACAGTAAATCTTCTATTTTTTGTGAGAATAAAAATTCAAAGTGGAAAGCAAAAGAATGTAAGAGGGGCATGGGGACGTGACTAATGAACAGAGGAAATGTTATTTTAGTACCAGGAATGTCTTTCTTGTTTATTCTGGACCCTATTTGGAAATTGGCATCTTTTGAAATTTGTGTGAAATTGGCAAAATTGCTAAATTCTGACCACTTTAATGGATAGTTGAAATCGGTAAATGGGTGGTTTCTTGTACTCATTCGATAGAAAAAATGGAGTTCTAGTGAAATAGTTATGGTTTTTGTCGACTAGTACACTGGAATTGGCCGAAAATAGGGCTCAAAGTGGGCAAACTCGCCGATGCGTAAACATCGTCGAGACCGCTAACTTTGCGAGAGCATAATTCCGTAAGTTTTCCATCATATTTCATACTTTTGGTGTCATTATGATTGGGAAAAGATTCTCTATCTTTTCATAGAATTTTTTTTTTTTTTTTTTTTTAATTTATCGACCCTGAGAACAAGTCTGGGAAAGGGCCTGTCGACCCTGAAAGGGTTAAACACTCTGGAATTTTCTGAGTGATACACAAGTACACTTTGAAATCCCACTGGCATTACCACACAACAAAAGAGTTGGCCTGTCTTTCATAGGCTTGTGTTCTGGCAGTGCCTTTTTCTCCTAGGTAATGTAGGTCCTGTTTGGCATTTTCTTCCAAAAAAAGGCCTGTTTCATCACAATTGAAAACTTGTTGGAGTTCAAATCCTTCAGCCTTTACATAGTCCTGGAATTCGTGAACATACTTTTCAGCTGCACATTTATCAGAACTTGCAGCCTCACCATGCCTTACAACACTGTGTATACCACTATGCATCTTAAATCTATCAAACTATCCTTTGCTGGCCCTAAATTCACAAACTGCAGCACTTGCTTCAGGCATTTTCTTTGCAAGATCCTCATGCAACTGCTTTGTCTTCTCACAAATAGTAAACTCCACTACACTCTCTCTCACTAATTCTTTTTCCTTAATCCACAATAATAATAAGTTTTCCATCTCTTCCATTATCAGTGTCCTTTGTTTAGTTAGAAAAGCTACTCCTTTTGCAACATTAGCGTCTTTGATTAGTTCTTTCTTTGCCAGGATGGATGTAATTGTTGATTTATTCTTGCTGTACATCCTGGGAAGTTCCACCACCTTCATACCACTCTCATATTTTTGTATCACTTCATGCTTAAATTCCATGGTGTTTATCACTTTCTTTACCACAGGAACTTTACTAGGAACTTTCTTTGGAGCCATGGTTACTTATTTCACAGTTGCACTGCAAGAAAAACCACTAAAAACAATGGTAAACAAGTGAAATGTTTGGATGTAAGGGCAGAAGCTTCCTCAGCCACCGAGAGACAAAGCCAAGCTGAAGCATAAGCTGCCCCAGTCGGCAGATGGACGCGTCCAAAACGGCCGATAACCGATCGCCAAAAACCCTGCCGATAACCAAGTTGACCGATAGCCAAACCGGCCGATAACCAAGTTGACCGATAGCCAAACCAGCCAATAACCAAGGGTCCACTGTACAAGTGTACTAAGTAAACTGATGCATAAATATATATGAAGTAGGTACTATATACACATTACATCCAGGTTCCCCCACTGAAAAGTAGTGGGGCCATGAGTATACTAAATGAAAACAGAATAAGTGTCAGGGGCCCAAGACTGTTCAATTGCCTCCCAGCATACATAAGAGGGATTACCAATAGGCCCCTGGCTGTCTTCAAGAGGGATCTGGTCAAGCACCTAAAGTCAGTGCCCGACCAGTCGGGTTCATACATTGGTTTGCATGTGGCAGGCAATAATAGCCTGGTTGATCAGGCCCTGATGCACCACAAGGCCTGGCAACAGGGGCATTGACCTCAGAACACCTCCAGGTATTATGCAAAGGAAGATAAGTAGAGGGTATAAACACTGAGAGAGCCTCAGTCTGCCCTCAATTTGTATACAGTAGCCCGTTATATTACACGGTAGCTACATTCCTGAAAATGTTGTGTTAGGTAAATTCATGTTAGATAAACTGAAGAACTTATGGGAAAAATAGGGTTACATTCCTGTAATCCCCAAAAAGCCAAACAACTTTTTTTTTAGACCTCTAGATCTTACAAAAATAAAAGTGAACAGGTAATTGTAATTCATTGTTGTGATGCATTATGTTTTTTTTTACTGCTTAAGACTACAAATGCAACAAAAATAATACTATTTCTTACCTTAAGTTGTGTGTAATGGAGTTTGTGGATGATTGTGAAGAGAGTGAACAGTTATGCTGTGGCCCTACTGGGATGAGGTGGATGGTAGAGGTTCTGGTACTGAAGTCGATGGTTGTACTGGAGTGTGCATAAATTCTGTAATAGATTTCTGGGCTATTTTACCCTGCAGTACATTATACAGCTGATGGTAGGGCATCAACTGCTCTAGACACTGTTTCACAGCACTGTTTCTAGATTTGTCAGGGTCCTCTTCAGTGAAAAAGTCTAACTTAAAGTCAGTAAATCAGGCAAGTAAGTCAGTCAGTAAGTCAGTCAAATCAGTCAGATTGATTTAGACCTGATAGCTTGTGCTACCAGGTCGGTTGCCGTGTTCCTCCCTTAAGTCAATGTGACCTGACCTGACTAGGTTGGGTGCATTGGCTTAAGCCGGTAGGAGACTTGGACCTGCCTCGCATGGGCCAGTAGGCCTTCTGCAGTGTTCCTTCGTTCTTATGTTCTTATGTTCTTAAATCAGCCAAGTTAGTCAGTAAGTCAGTCAGTCAAGTCAAATAAGTCAGTCAAGTAAGTCAATCAAGTAAGTAAAGTCAGTCAGTGAAGTCAGTAAGCCAAGTCAGTCAAGTCAAATAAGTCTGTCAAGTCAAATAAGTCTGTCAAGTCAAATAAGTCTGTCAAGTCAAATAAGTCTGTCAAGTCAAATAAGTCTGTCAAGCCAAATAAGTCTGTCAAGTCTGTTATTTGAATGACTTATTTGACAGACTTACTTGACAGACATCTGTCAAATAAGTCTGTCAAATAAGTCTGTCAAATAAGTCTGTCAAATAAGTCTGTCAAATAAGCCAGTCAAATAAGTCAGTCAGTCAAGTCAGTCAGTCAGTTATTCATCACACAAACTCATATATTTATCTCATTCTTTTTAAGTGTACAAAATGATGCTTCATCAAGGCCACAAGCTCTTGTCTAACATCTCTATTTTCTTTGTTAATACTAAGACTTAAACATTTATACCTTTTCTTGCCACTTTCAGCAACACTCATATGCCTACTAGGTGCTCTGATTGTTTGGCAGATACAGGATATGGAAATTAAAAGATCAAAACACAATTCACAAACACAGCTAGCTCCTAGGATAGAATGGTACTGGACATGTATTCACGAAAGATGGGATGGTGGTGCCAAGAGTGTCGGAGGTGGCAGGGGATGGCGGTAGGTCTTCATCTGCTGACACAATGGTCTGACCCACAACAAGGCGGCAGCTTGAGCTGGGGAACTTTTTACCGCGCCCGAAACAGAACCGTGCTAAGTTAATTTTATGAAGTGTTGTATAAAATTGTGCTGCAATTTTTCAATAGTGCAATAACCAAAACATGGCAAATAATGTCGTGTAATATAACGGTCTACTGTATAAACTTATATTCAGCATGCTCACATTTGGGCACAGATGGTGTAAATGATATGGAAACGCTGCCGGGTACAAAGGAATCAACTAATTTAATCCTTTCAGGGTCCAGAGGCCAAATTTCAAAGTGTGCACCAGTGTCCAAGAATTTTCAAAAAATAATTTTGTTATTTTTTCTTATAAAATGGTAGAGAATCCCACCAGGCATAAGGGGAATTACCAATACGCCCCTGGCTGCCTCCAAGAGGGAGCTGGACAGATACTTAAAGTTGGTGCCGGATCAGCCGAGCTGTGGCTCATATGTTGGATATGTGCGGCCAGCAGTACCAGCCTAATTGATCAGGCCTTAATCCACTGGGAGCCCTGATCATGGACTGGGCCACAGGGGCATTGATTCCTGGAATTCCCTCCAGGTAGACTCCAGGTAGACCATATTTTACAGCATCTAAGATACTATTTTTTTCCAAAACAAGTCTCAAAAATTTACACAGCGTCTTTGAGGCTGAAGGCTACATAAGAACATGATAAAGAAGGAGCACTGCTGCAGGCCTACTGACCCATGCTAGGCAGATCCAAGTCACACCTGCATTGCTCAGTGGCCTCAACCTAAGCCTAGAGAAGTTTTTCAAATCTAAACAGTAATCTAAGCTTATGTAAACTGTTTTGCATAAAATAATGAATAAATAACAATTAAAAAAATTCATTGGCACTTAGTAGCAGTAAGCTACAGTAGGATTGGTAGGCTAATTCACCTGTTTACCACCAAACCAATCAGTAGTAATACTTTTATTTACCTCAGACAATCCTGATTTTAAGAAAGAATTATCATATATTAAAAGCAGAAGTAAAATTGCAGTATATACACAAAAGCCGCCATTTGCACACCGTCGGTTTGTTTTGGTCATGTTCAGCTGTGCAGTGATGAAACATTTTATGTTCACTCAACATTACTGGGGAATAACCATCGATTTTTTGTAGTACAGTGGACCCCCGGTTAACGAACTTTTTTCATTCCAATAGTATGTTCAGGTGCCAGTACTGACCGAATTTTTTCCCATAAGGAATATTGTGAAGTAGATTAGTCCATTTCAGACCCCCAAACATACACGTACAAACGCACTTACATAAATACACTTACATAATTTGTCGCATTTGGAGGTGATCGTTAAGCGGGGGTCCACTGTATTTCCAACATATGATTTCATTTAAAAAAAAAATTAAAATGCAAGAAAAAACACCATAAATCAATATGCAGTTCTAGATGCAGACACATTCACTTGTACGCATCGAGCCACTGGGTAGAAAGAGAACAAGGTGAGTCAGGTCCAGTTTACATACTGTACCTGACCCATGAGTAACAGTGTCCTGCAAATGTTCAACTGTAGCTAAATTGAGTGACATGAGACACAAAAATACTGCCAAGCAAAAGAAAACTGAAAACAACTATTCAGTACACAAAGACAAACAATGGAAATCAAGGATCCCAATGGAAACCAAGGACCAAATGGAATTTAGTCACCTAGTCTGAAATTTTTGGGTTATCCTAGGTAATTTAAACACATCTTTCTATGAACGATAATTTGTGTAACTGTATTTATGTGTACTTGTACCTAAATAAACTTATTTATTTGAATCCATAAGCAATGATGTAAGAAGAACAAAGGAAAATTGTCCCATTTGCCATAGAGTACTATGTACCCCAATTGGCTCTTCTAACTTTGTACCACTCTCTCATTTACTCTTACCTCACCTATGGTATTTGTGCATGGGACTCAACCATAGCAAATCACCTTAAGCCTTTAACCCTTTGAGGGTCCGTCCCGTAGATCTACGGCTTTACGTTCAGGGTCCAAACCGTAGATCTACGTCATGAGCTCAGCTCACTCTGATAAACTGTGAGTGGTACATTTGGGCCTAGATATGAGAGAATACATCTATGTGGTATGTGTGCACCACATAAACAGATCCTGCAGCACGCTGTGTATAATGAGAGAAAAAAATTTAAATCATGATTTTTCGATTAAAACAGCAACTTTGCAGTGTTTTTTCGTATGTTTTTTATAGGTCTATTTGTGATTTCTTGGTCTCATTTGATAGAATGGAAGTCATATTACAGAAATAGAGATGATTTTGATTGGTTTTAGCACTGGAAATGGCTTGAAACTGAGCTCAAAGTAGCAGAAATGTTAAATTTTTGCCGATATTCAAGAGTAAACAAACGACCTCACACGTCTAATACACGCCAGCTGGTGGGTCTAATATGCATTCACAAATATGGTGATGATATTTATACAATTATTACAGTATTGCATAACAGTAAATCTTCTATTTTTTGGTGTGAATAAAAATTCATTATGTGAATAAAAAATCAAAATGGAATTTATTTGTAAAGCTTCAAAACATAACTAATGAACAGAGGAAATGTTAGTTTAGTTCCAGGAATACCTACATTGTTCATTCTGGACCCTATTTTGAAATTGGGATATTTTGAACTTTGTGTTAAATTGGCCAAATTAACAATTTCAGATCACTTTAATTTGTAGTTGAAACAGTTGACTTGGCGATTTCTTGTGCTCAATCGATAGAATAGAAGTAATACTAGTGAAATAGCTAAGAATTTGGTTGACTGGAATAATGTAATTGGCCTAAAATGGGAGTCAAAGTTGTCAAAATCGCCGATTCGTAAATATCGCTGACACATCAAAATTCGTGAGAGCATAATTTCGTCAATTTTCCATCAAATTTCGTACTTTTTGTTTTATTACCTTCACAAAAAGATTCTCTACCATTTCATAAGAAAAAATATCAAATTTTTTTTTTGAAAATTCTTGGACACTGGGGCACCACTTCAGATTTGGGCCTTGGACCCTGAAGGGGTTAATAACCCAACAGAAAGCTGCAGTGCGATGGATTACTAATTCCTGCATTAGACAACACACTTCACCTCTTTTCAAGAGTCTTAACTTGATAAATATACAAAACATCTACACTTATTATTGTGCATACTACATATGCAGAACACTATACTCTAATGTAAACACAACCATAATACGAGACATGGATCATTCTTTGATATCCCTCGTGTTCATCTCTCCCTATGCAAAAATGCTATGCACGTACAATGCCCAAAGATCTGGAATTCATTGTCAGAACACACTAAAGGACCCCTGTCTGCAAGTCAGTTTAAGGCCCTAATAACAAAATCACCTCATCACCTACAATTAACCAGACAAACCGTACCTAGTCACTACCAGTTTCTCAAAAGCTACTAATATTTTGCTGATGAATGCTCAACCACTTGCTACTTCAAAATCAGGATGTCTATTTTTCCATTGTTTTAAATAGTAGTAGATTGCAATGCAGTACATCATAATGTAAATTGTTCCATTGTAATACCAAATTTCATTGTTTTAAATAGTACTAAACTGTAATACATCATATTGTAAATTGCTTTAAATTGTTACTAATTCAAGAGTGTAATAAGTCTCTACTAGACTTATCAAAATCATGTAGCGTCACCTGATAGAACATACAATTCTACTGTACTCACTGTAACTCATCTAATGACCATATGAACTATGTACAGTGGACCCCCGGTATTCGATATTAATCTGTTCCTGAGAGCTCATCGAATACCGATAATATCGAAAACCGAATCAATTTTCTTCATAAGAAATAATGGAAATCAAATTAATCAATGCAAGACACCCAAAAGTATGAAAAAAAAATTTTACTACATGGAATATTAAGTTTAATGCAATAGAATAAAAACAATAAAATAATTGACACTTACCTTTAATGAAGATCTGGTGATGATTGATGGGATGGGAGGAGGGGAGAGGTGTGAGTGTTTAGAAGGGAAATCCCCTTCCATTAGGACTTGAGGTAGCAAGTCCTTTTCCAGGGTTACTTCCCTTCTTCTTTTAATGCCACTAGGACCAGCTTCAGTCACTGGATTTCTGTCGCACAACATATCTGTCCATAGTGGCCTGTACCTCTCGTTCCTTTATGACATCCCTAAAGTGTTTCACAACATTGTTAGTGTAATAGTCACCAGCATGGCTTGCAATAGCTGTGTTAGGGTGATTGTCATCAAAAAAGGTTTGCAGTTTAAGCCACATTGCACACATTTCCTTAATCTTTGCAGTAGGCAACTTCTTCAATTTCTCTATCCCCTCCTCCGAAGCAGTTTCCTCAGGTCTGCCCTCTTGCTGTTCAAGATGATCTATCAGCTCATCAGTGGTTAGTTCTTCACTGTCCTCCTCCACCAACTCTTCCACATCCTCCCCACTAACCTCCAACCCCAAGGACTTCCCCAATGCCACAATGGATTCCTCAACTGGCATAGGATTCTCAGGGTTAGCCTCAAATCCTTCAAAATCCCTTTTGTCTACACATTCTGGCCACAGTTTTTTCCAAGCAGAGTTCAAAGTCCTCTTAGTCACTCCCTCCCAAGCCATACCTATCAGGTTTATACAACTGAGGATGTTAAAGTGATCCTTCCAAAACTCTTTTAGAGTCAGTTGAGTTTCTGTGATCACTATAAAGCACTTTTGAAACATAGCTTTTGTGTACAGTTTCTTGAAGTTGGAAATGACCTGCTGGTCCATGGGCTGCAGGAGAGGAGTGGTATTAGGAGGCAAAAACTTGACCTTAATGAAGCTCATGTCCCCAGAAAGTCGCTCTGCTACGTCTGTAGGATGACCAGGGGCATTGTCTAATACCAGGAGGCACTTAAGGTCTAATTTCTTTTCAGTTAGGTAATTTTTCACAGTGGGGGCAAATGCATGGTGTAACCAGTCATAGAAAAAGTCCCTAGTGACCCATGCCTTACTGTTTGCCCTCCACAGCACACACAAATTAGCCTTGAGGACATTGTTTTTCCTGAACACTCTGGGAGTTTCAGAGTGATACACCAGTGAAGGCTTCACTTTGCAATCACCACTAGCATTGGCACACATCAATAGAGTAAGCCTGTCTTTCATAGGCTTATGCCAAGCAGGTCCTGCTTGGCATTTTCTTCCAAAACAGGCCTGTTTCGTCGCGATTAAACACTTGTTCAGGTTTCAGTCCTTCACTGTCTATGTAATCCTTGAATTCCTTCACATATTTTTCAGCTGCTTTTTGGTCCGAACTGGCAGCCTCACCATGCCTAATCACACTATGTATGCCACTACGATTCTTAAATCTTTCAAACCATCCTTTGCTGGCCTTAAATTCACTCACATCACCACTATTTGCAGGCAATTTCTTTACCAAATCGTCGTGCAACTGCCTAGCCTTTCCACAAATGATCGCTTGAGAGATGCTATCTCCTGCTATCTGTTTTTCATTTATCCACACCAATAACAATCTCTCAGCATTTTCTAACACTTGCGGTCACTGTTTCGTAATCACAGTTGCAACTTTTGCAAGAACAGTTTCCTTGATTGCCGTTTTCCTGGTCACTATAGTCGAGATGGTTGATTGGGGTTTATTATACAACCTAACCAGCTCCGACACACGCACCCCACTTTCGTACTTTGCAATTATCTCTTTCTTCATTTCATAAGTCATTAGCGACTTTTTTCATGAAGGGTTGGCACTAGAAGCTTTCTTGGGGCCCATGGTGACTTATTTTGCAGAAACAAGCACCAAACACAGTGATAATATGGATAATATGGAATGTACCGAATGTATCCTTAGATGCGCGCACACTGGCTGGCTTGTAAACACTGGCACACAAGGGGCAGTTCAGGCCACATGTGGACACGTCTCGTACGAATCGTATCGAATACTGGGTTTTCAATCGAATACTGAGGAAAATTTTTTGCGATATACTGTAATGAATCAAATACCGGATTTATCGAATACCGATGCCATCGAATACCGGAGGTCCACTGTATTATTGCCTTACTAATCTTAAGTTAATCTCTAAGTTTGCCTGAAATGCTCTGCATTCAAAGGGACTTTTGGTATGTACACCCAACTATTATATTCATAAATAACAAAAAAAAAGGCACAATACCGTGACTAACGATACACAAATAACCCGCACTTAGAAAAGAGGAGCTTACGACAACGTTTCAGTCCGACTTGGACCATTTACAGGGTCACACTAATGAAAAGGAGAGAAGAGGTATATATAGGAAGGAGGTGGTAGTAGTAGTAGTACTACTACTACTACTACCACCTCCTGCCTATATATACCCCTCCTTCTCTCCTCTTCATTAGTGTGACTTTGTAAATGATCCAAGTCGGACCGAAACGTCGTTGTAAGCTCCTCTCTTCTATGTGCGGGTTATTTATGTATCTATTATATTCCTCTGTACAACCATGTAATTTGTCACAATAAACATCTTTATCTTCATCATAAAATTGATAAACTATATTATATCAAACCCTGCACTGTTCAAATCCATACTATGCAAGGCATTTCTGTAATCATTCAGTCTCCAGTTTTTCCCAGATTCATTTTTTTTTTGCAAAGTTATTATCAATGGCTCCTGAAGTAAGTAGTAGTACCAAGAAGAATTGTATGAATCTAAGTGTTAAACAGAAACCTGAACTAATAAGGAAGGTGAAGTGTGGCATGTTGTTAACACTTGTCTGTTAACCCTTTGAGGGTCGCCAGGCCCTCTCAGAGACTTGTTCTCAGGATCGCCAAAATTTCAAAAAAAAAAAAAAAAAAAAATTCTTATGAAAAGATAGAGAACCTTTTCCCGATCATAATGACACCAAAAGTATGAAATTTGATGGAAAACTTACGGAATTATGCTCTCGCGAAGTTAACGATCTCGACGATGTTCACGCATTGGCGATATTGCCCACTCTGAGCCCTATTTTCGGCCAATTCCAGTGTACTAGTCGACAAAAATCATAACTATTTCGCTAGAACTCCGTTTTTTCTAATGAATGCATACAAGAAACCACCCATTTACCGATTTCAACTATCCAATTAAGTGATCAGAATTTAGCAATTTTGCCAATTTCACACAAATTTCAAAAGATGCCAATTTTCAAATAGGGTCCAGAATAAACAAGAAAGACATTCCTGGCACTAAAATAACATTTCCTCTGTTCATTAGTCATATCCCCACACCCCTCTTACATTTCTTTTGCTTTCCACTTTGAATTTTTATTCTCACAAAAAATAGAAGATTTACTGTTATGCAGACTACTGTATTAGTGTAGAAATGGTATAAATAATACCAGCGCACTTGTGAAAGAATATTAGATTCACCAGTTGACGTGTATTGGACACGTGGCATGATTTGTTTACTTTTGAACTCTGGCAAAAATCGAACATTTCTGCTACTTTGAGCTCAATTTCAAGGTACTTTTCTTTGTGAAACCAATCAAAATCATCTCAATTTCTGTAATATGTCTTCCATTCTATAAAATAAGACCAGGAGAACTAAAATACAACCATAAATACCATACGAAAATACAGTGCAAAGTCACTGTTTTAAACCAAAAACACAAAGTTTTTTTTTCTCATTACGCACTTTGTGCTGCAGGATTTTTTTTATACTGCGCACACTGACCACATAGACCCATTCTTTCATATGTAGTCCTACCAGCTTTCTCTTGCTAGATTTGAGGGCGCTAGAATTTATGCGTACTAGTACGTCAAAAACCCTGGCGTGTAAGCCGTACTAGTATGGCCGAAACCCCGAAAGGGTTTTAAGAATGTGGTGTAGCAAAGCAGTCTGATATTCACAGAAGTAAGGACAAACTTACAACACATGCCTTTAGCTATTAGGTGTCATATAGGCTATCCAAAATGGTTCATCAGTTGGTCCAAGGAAATATATGAAAATGGATCAAGATAGTGTATAAATGAAACGTTCAACATGCTGTTGTTGGTAATATTCACTGTGTCGAGCTTCATTCTGCTACTAAGAATCTAGAACGTTATGCATATGGGCACAGAATTTCAGGCAAGTAATGCTCGACTTCACTGCTTTCATATTAATTTGAGTAACCTCAACCCTTTCAGGGTCCAAATCCCAATCTGAAGATAAGATAAGATAAGATAAGATTTTGTTCGGATTTTTAACCCTGGAGGGTTAGCCACCCAGGATAACCCAAGAAAGTCAGTGCGTCATCGAGGACTGTCTAACTTATTTCTATTGGGGTCCTTAATCTTGTCCCCCAGGATGCGACCCACACCAGTCGACTAACACCCAGGTACCTATTTGCTGCTAGGTGAACAGGACAACCCGAAATGTTTCGGGAATCGAACCCGGGCCCTCCGTGTGTGAAGCGGGAGGTTTTAGCCACCAGGCCACCGGGCCACAGAGTCCAAGAATTTTCAAAAAAATTATTTTTTGTTTTTTTTTCTTATGAAATGGCAGACAGTTTTTTTTTCTGAAGGTAATAAAACAAAACCTACAAAATTTAATGGAAAATTGACTAAATTACACCAATGTGAATTTTGCTGTGTCAGCAATATTTATGCAACGGCCCATTTTAGGCCAATCACATTGTTCCAGTCGGCCAAATTCTTAGCTATTTAGCTAGTATGCTTTCCACTTTATCAACTGAGCACAAGAAACCACCCATTCACTTATTCCAACTACCCAATGGTGTGATCAGAAACTGGTAATTTGGCCAGTATCATACAAAATTCAAAAAGTGCCAATTTCAAAATATGATCTAAGATAAACAGTGCAGATATTTCTGGCACTAAAATAACATTTCTTCTGTTTATTAGTTACATCCCAAGGTTTCTCCAATATTACACAAGAATTCCATTTTGAATTTTAATTCACAAAAAATAGATTTACTTTTATGCATTATTATAAAAATTGTCAGTGGATTCACAAATGTGTATTTGACTGGCCAGTTGGACGTGTATAGGGTGAGTGATGTGATTTGTGTACTCTTGAGTATCAACAAAAAGAGAATATTTTTGCTACTCTGAGCTGAATTTCAAGTTACTTCCAGTCCTGAAACCAATCAAAATTATCTCTATTTCTGTAGTTTATCTTCAATTCTATCAAATGATACCAAGAAACCTAGAATAAAACCATAAAAGTCATCCAAAAATACACCACAAAGTTGCTATTTTAAACCAAAAACTCAGTTATATCTTTTTTCCCTCATCATGGATTGTGTGGGGCAGGACTCATTTTATATTGTGCACACTCACCACATAGACCCATTTTCTTATATCTAAGCCAATATTTGCCACTCACAGCTTATCTGAGTGAGCTGAGCTCATGACATAAAACTACGGCACTGAACCTTAAGGGGTTAAGCTGGTGGTGACATACCAGCACAGGTAAGCCCAGCTTTACAGCATTTTGCTAATGCAGTGGTTTTCAATCATACCCATTCTTCATTTATTCAGACATCATACAACAAATATATTCACCACTTGCTATAAACTAAGGACGAAAATATTTTAAGGTAAGTAATATGTGTAGTGTATATGCATTTTTAGGCCTAGCTCTATTGCTCACTTAATATATGATACTGTAAACATATCAGGCTTTTATATCATTGGAAAGTTAAAAAAGGTTATGGTTCTCTTTACGGTGATTTTGTTTCGCAGCAGCAGCCCAGAACCTAACCTGCTGTATAAGCAAGGCCTGCCTGTACATCCAAGCAGTTAATGTTGGTGACATTAGCATGCATAATTTATAACACCTTCAAATTTGCCATAAACAGCAACTTTAGGACTAGGCATGGGAGAATAGGTGTGTGCAGCGAGTGTGCACAGTATACCAAAAATGGTGCCTCAGGTAAGGCATGCTAGGAACAGCTACTTTCTCAGTGTGTACTAGTCATGACACACAGACATGGAACCCTTACTCCCAACAGATTTAACCTGATAACAACTATGGGAACTGACAGTGAGGATAGTGATTCTGATGATGAGTTCTTCAGGTCTGAGGAAAAAAAAGGCGAGTAAAGGTTATACAGTGGAATATCTACTTGCGAGTTTAATCCGTTCCGTGACATTGCTCGCATCTGGATTTGCTCGTTTGCAGAGTCAATTTTCCTCATTTAAATTAAGTGAAATGGAATTAATCCATTCCAGTGGAATTCCAGGCACAACAAAATACCTCAATAATTTCCCTAGTATCAACTCTACGACTTATTTATTTATCAAAATTCATCTGATATGACATAAACAATATTAATAACATAGAAACATGATATATACACTAGAATGAATAAAATACATGTCATCACGTATGTGGCTAGTGGTGGTGACAGCAGTCATTGTTGTTGTTACCAGGGTACAACAAGGTTGTTTTCAAGGTACAAGGTCTGTGACTGCTGCTGCATGTTGTCTGCCACTGTTGCTTCATGATGTCTGCCACTGCTGCTTCATGTTGTCTGCCACTGCTGCTTCATGTTGTCTGCCACTGCTGCTTCATGTTGTCTGCCACTGCTGCTTCATGTTGTCTGCCACTGCTTCCTCATGATGTCTGCTCCCAATTTTTTCTAGCATGTTGAAGAGCTTTCCAATATGTGAAGGTTGAGGGGCAGTGCCAATCAGACAGGTATTGAACAGTGATGCCATTTGTTTACTCTAAAACATTGCCAAAGAATCGAACATTTCTGCTACTTTGAGCTCAATTTCAAGGTACCTTTCATCATGAAACCAAAGAAAATCATATCTATTTCTATAGTATATCTTCCATTATATCAATTGAAACCATAAAAACGATAATACAACCATAAAAACCATACAAAAATATACCACTAAGGGGAGGCTAATGGCTGAGAAGTGAACTCCATTATTTATGGTCCAATTTCATTTATCTTTGGTGTACATTAACCCTTTTAGGGTCCAGAGGCCACATTTCAAAGTGTGCACCAGTGTCCAAGAATTTTCAAAAAATAATTTTGTTATTTTTTTGTATGAAATGGTAGAGAATCTTTTTCTGAAGGTAATAAAACAAAAAGCATGAAATTTGGTGGAAAACTGACGAAATTATGCTCTCGCGAATTTTGATGTGGCAGCGATATTTACGCATCGGCGATTTTGGCAACTTTGACTACATTTTAGGCCAACTACATTACTCCAGGCAACCAAATTCTTAGTTATTTCAGTAGTATTACTTCTATTCTATCGATTGAGCACAAGAAATCGCCAAATCAACTGTTTCAATTACAAAATAATGTGATTGGAAATTGGTAATTTGGCCAATTTAGTGCAAAGTTCAAAATATTCCAATTTCAAAAAAGGGTCCAGAATAAACAATGCAGGCATTCCTGGCACTAAACTAACATTTCCTCTGTTCATTAGTTATGATTTCAGGCTTTACAAATGAATTCCATTTTAATTTTTTATTCACATAATGAATTTTTATTCAAACCAAAAAATAGAAGATTTACTGTTATGCAATATTGTAATAATTGTATAAATAATATCACCACATTTGTGAATGTATATTAGACCCACCAGCTGGCGTGTATTAGACGTGTGAGGTAATTTGTTTACTCTTGAACATCGACAAAAATTTAACATTTTCACTAATTTGAGCTCAATTTCAAGCCATTCCCAATTCTAAAACCAATCAAAATCATCTCTATTTCTGTAATATATCTTCCATTCTATCAAATGAGACCAAGAAATCGCAAATACAACCATAAAAAACATACAAAAAAACACTGCAAAGTCACTGTTTTAATTGAAAATTATGGTCTAAGTTTTTTTTTCTCTCATTTTGCACTGTGTGCTGCAGGATTTGTTTTATGTGGTGCACACATACCACATAGATGTATTCTCTCATATCTAGTCCCAAATTTATTTTTCACAGCTTATCAGAGTGAGCTGAGCTCATGACGTAGATCTACAGTTTGGACCCTCAACGTAAAGATATAGATCTAGGGTACGGACCCTGAAAGGGTTAAGAAGTATCTTTCCATCATACATTGCCCAAGTTTCAATAAGATAGTCCAACAAATAACTGAGATCAAATTCCTTAGATCAAGAGCAAGAGCCCTTCAACAGTGTCAAGGAACCTCCCTTGAGGCCCGCTCACATCTGGAAATTTCACTCGCGTATGAAAGCAAAAAATCGACCGAGTAACTGCTCGTATCTGGATAAACTCGCATGTGAATGCACTCGTAAGTAGAGGTTCCACTGTACTGGGAATGCTGAAGACAACCCACAGCCTTCCACCTGCAGCATCAACCAGCCTTCACTTCATCAGTAATATAAATGCAAATTATGCTTCTCCAATGGTTTTGGCAGCCAAGTAAAAAGTAATGATGAAAGCAATGAAACTCTTCAAATCACTAATGCTCCCTCACTCAGAATACAGTAGGGCCCCACTTATATGGCGGGTTAAGTTCCAGGCTGTCACCAGAGAGCAGACATCACCGGAAGGCAGAACGCCATTTTTTTCCATTTATAAATGCATATAAATGCCAGACAAGTTTACACTAAATTATATTAAGTTAGTAATAGAACTAGGCAATAAAAACACACAAAGTAAAATACATTCACAGTACATTCATTACTTATCTTAAAGTATTTGTAATCTTAATGTAGGGAGAGAGGTGATTAGTACTTATTTGTAGGAAGTGAGGTGCAGTTAGCCCAGGTGTAGGTAGCCCTGGCTCCCCATTTCATACTTAATATACGATATTTAAAACATCCCAGAGAGGTAAAATACACTCATTATTTACCTTAAAATATGTGCAATCTTAATATAGGAAGAGGTGAGTAGTATTTATTTGTAGGAAGTCAGTGTAGGTAGCCGGTAGGTGTAACCCACCTGGGCTACACCTACCGGCTACCTACACTGTGGCCCAGAGCCATATTATTAGCATCAATATACCTTGCTCACTGAATTTAATCATTTCTAACAACTACCTTCAGATGCCATCATAAACGAAGGGAGAAGTAATGAATAATTCATGCCGAAAATTGTAAACAAAAGAGGAGTGGGGGAGTGGCTGGGCCAAACGCAGATTCATACACGTTTTCTCTGATGGCTGAGCAGAGAAAATGTAATGTTGTCCCTCCACCCGGCACCACACAGGTCCACAAGTATTATTATCAAAGCACATATAAAATATGCAATAAATGCCAGACAACAACTTTACACTAACTTATATTAAGTTAGAAATAGAAATAGGCATTAAAAACACAATACGTAAAAGGTAAGATACACACAGAGTACACTTATTACTTACCTTAAAATATTAATATTAATGTGTGAGAGGTGAGTGGCAGAGTGTTTATGAATAAAATCAGAATGGCACACCATCATCCTCTAACTTGGCACTTAAAGCAAGAGGCTTACTACTCTTTTTATCACAGCTAAGCTTAGACGACATCGTCAATGACAGCCAACAAGTTAACAAAAGAGTAAACGAGAGAACGAGATACAGAGTTCAGACAATGTAAGAATACAAACTGAACAGGTAGTGGGCGATCACTTGATCAGGCAAAATAAATGTGTATTATTGTGTGTCTACTTTTAGTTCATTCACGTACGTTTGTAAGACTTTGTAAAACATTTACCTCAATTTTTTATTATAATAATTACCTCAAAATACAAATACTACTCTTACATTGTGTACAAGTTGTACAAGTTAGCACAGAATAAACAAACAGCAACACACCATTTTTAGAACGAATGAAGATATTATTATTATCATAATAAAAAGCACTAAACCCACAAGGGTCGTGAATTGCTATACTATATAGAGTAAAGGCATACGAAAAGGATATTTTTCTAAAGTTATCCCCCAGAGTTTGACTAGAGAAAACGTAATTCTTCCGACACTACCTACACAGCTGCTTTGTAAACAAATCTCATATATACGTCAATATTTGTTCTGTGAGTGTATCATGTTTATATGCTATGTAATGGGTTTCATATATAATTTTGAGGAAAATATCATAGATGGATTAACAAAAATGCCTATATTAATGTAAAATAAGACATTTAATGTGCCCAAGAGTGATTATTATTACGTAGTATTGGCGTCATGAGTAGAGAGAGATTTAGCGATTTTAATGTGTACCTGCACACCAGCACAGTGTGCAAATATATTTAGGTACAGGCACACATAAGTATAATTATCAGAGTACATATGAAATACACAGTAACTTTAAAACACTTGAAATTTTGGAAAGTTTCCTGACATAATAGATGTGGTCATGGAGAATGTAAACAAACCGGGTGGGGCGCGCCGTATTTGAAAGACCGCTTGCCGTATAGCAAATTTTGGTCATAATTTGACATTGCCGTATTAGCGGAACACCATAAGACGAAACGCCATAAAGCGGGGCCCTACTGTACTGCTCAGTGCTGATGGCCCCGTTCAAAGCAGGAGAAATATCAGAGCTGGAACAAATACAAAGACCGTTTACAGATCACATTGAGCCAGTAAAACACCTAAACTACTGGGAATGCCTTCAAGTCTTGAACATGTACTCATTGGAGAGGAGGAGAGAGAGATACATGACAAAATATACCTGGAAAGTACTCAGGGGCCTGGTCCCAAATCTGCACACTGCCATAACAACATACTACTGGAGTGAGAAATATGGGAGGAAGTGTAAAGTAAACCCAGTGTGAAGCAGGGGTGTGGTAGAAACAATAAGGGAACACTGTATCAACATCCAGGGTCCCAGACTATTCAACATCTTACCAGAAGATGTCAGAAACACGACTAGAACAAGAGTAGAAGCCTTCAAGAGGAAACTGGGCAAGTATCTTCACCAGGTGCCAGATCAACCAGGATGCGATGGATATGTGGGGCAGCGGGCCTCCAGCAGCAACAGCCTGGTTGACCAGGCAAGCACCAGATGAACCTGGCTCGTATCTGGAAACACTCGCACGTGGATGCACTTGTAAGTAGAGGTTTCACTGTATTTATACAATTAGAGTGAATGACATATCTAACTACTTTATAAAAAACTCTTTGATATGCAAAGCATTTTGGGCAGCCTCAAAACTAAAATATTATTATAAATATATTAAAATAACAAGACATAATTTTTAAAATAATGGAGGTAAAGTATTCAGTAATTCACTAAAAAAATAATGAGTTATACATGTATATTAAGGATGAAGCTACAGTACGTGATGTATGAATGATAGGCAAGGACAGACACACTACAGGCTGAAAAAATTGTTCAGCATAATTGTTGGAATCATATTAGGGAAAGGAAGTGATTTTTACAATAGCCTTGAAAAGGCTGGCAGATAGAGAAAGATTGGGGTTTTCAGGTAGAGAATTCCAGATTTTGCAAAGCGAGTTTTTGCAAAGAATAAGACAAACACGATGAATATTATAAAGATTTTTGCAACTAGCACTAGCTCTGTTACTACAATCAATTGTTTCAGGGCAGGATTGATATTGGAATTTACTGTCCTGTATATGCAGCATGCACAGTAGTATGAGTGAATTTTTTGTATGTTTTAAAGTAGGTTTAGATCATTGAAGAGTGAAGAAAAGCACCCTACACCTCAAACTAGATCATTACGGTATCACAGATCATGCACTCACATATATAAAGTTTTATCTCACTAACAGACACTAATATGTCATCATCAAGGGCACAATCTCATCAGCAAGACCTGTTAGCATTGGCAACCCTCAGGGAAGTGTTCTTGGCCCTGTTGTCTTCCTCTAATACAGCAATGATCTTCCAAGTACAGTGGACCCTCGACTAACGCTATTAATCCGTTCCTGAGAGCTCATCGTTAGTCAAAATTATCATTAGTCAAGTTAATTTTCCCCATAAGAAATAATGGAAATCAAATTAATCCGTGTAGGACACCCCAAAGTATGAAAAAAAAAATTGTTTTTACCACACGAAATATTAATTTTAATACACACAAACTGAAAAAGACATGCACAGTTACATGACACTTACCTTTATTGAAGATCTGGTGATGATTGTTGGGATGGGAGGAGGGGAGAGTGTTGATGGTCTTAGTGTTTAGAAGGGGAACCCCCTTCCATTAGGACTTGAGGTGGCAAGTCCTTTTCCGGGGTTACTTCCCTTCCCTTTAAATCTCTCAAACCAACCTTTGCTGGCCTTAAATTCACTCACATCACCACTAGTTGCTGGCATTTTTTTCATTAAATCGTCATGCAACTTCCTAGCCTTTTCACATATGATCGCTTGAGAGATGCTATCTCCTGCTATCTGTTTTTCGTTTATCCACACCAATAACAGTCTCTCAACATCTTCGAGTACTTGCGATCTCAGTTTCGAAAACATAGTTGCACCTTTGGCAAGAACAGCTTCCTTGATTGCCGTTTTCTTGGCCACAATAGTAGCGATGGTTGATTGGGGTTTTGTGTACAACCTGGCCAGCTCGGAGACATGCACTTCACTTTCATACTTAGCAACGATCTCTTTCTTCATATCCATAGTAATTCTGACCCTTTTTGCTGTAGGGTTAGCACTAGAAGATTTCTTGGGGCCCATGGTGACTTATTTTGCAGGTGCAATCACTAAAAAGGCTGTGATAACATGAAATGTTCCGATTGTATGCTTGGAAGTGACCGCGGTGGCTGGCTGGCTTGTAAACATTGGCCAGAAGTGGACGCGTTTGACGGAACAAATAGTGTTGGTCGAATTTTTTAGCGCTAGTCGAGGCAAAAATTTTGCGTTAAAATGTATCACTAGTCGGATTTATCGTTAATCGATGCCATCGTTGGTCGAGGGTCCACTGTATATCACAGCAACTTGGACCTGCTCTCTTTGCTTATGACACAACTTTTGTCATCTCCCACCCATATCTAAATTCCCTAAACAACAATGTTAATGAAGAATGCCTTAAAATATCAAACTGGATAACTACTAACAAACTCACACTTAACATTGACAGGACCTTCTGTATGATATTTGGGAACAGAACAATGAACATCCAACTAAATGTTATGATTAGTGACTCTCAGTCAGTCCAATCAGTAAGTCAGTCAAGTAAGTCTAGTTAAATCAGTCAGTTTATTCTGGTAAACATACACATAAATACATAGTTAAATCAATTATTATACATAGCAGCATATGTAAATAGTGCATGTATTGACTGGAATTCAGAAATCAACTATGTTAATAAAAAAACATATATCTGAGAATCCTATGGAACTAGCCGAACAGGTATTACATCAGTCTGCCTGCCTGTTGGTAAGGAAAAACTTTATTTATGCAAGTGCATGACCTCTGATGGCATAATGTTCAAGTCTGAAGTGCAGGATGCTGTGGTCTATTGCATCTAAAGTGTTCTTTAAGTCAACAAAGAGGCCTAGTAAATATTCATTATTTTCAAAAGCTGTATAAAGGAAGTCTAGCATTTGTATGATTGAATTATTTTGCTTTTATTTGGTCTGAAACCAAACTGGAAGGAGCTGAGTATATTGCAAGATGTTACAAAAGTGCATAATCTTGTGTATTAATTTTTCAAAAAAATTGGATAATTATAAGTTAGATATTGGTCTATAGATATTAGATATCTACAACATTTGGGTATCCACCTTTGTGTAGTGGGGTAACCCTTGCTATGTCTAGTAATGTCAGGAAAGTTGTTGGGTGATCTCTGTGGGATTAGTTAAAGTAAGACAAGAGGGACTTGGGGAAACTTCCAACAAAGGTAATCACTCACTCGAGTAATGGTGTATAGAACCTTGTTAGCTAGAGTTGATCATCCTATGATAAAGAAGAAATCATTTAACTTATTGACTGTTTCTACAGGCTGGAGATGTGGTTCACTGGGTTTAGTTAGAACATTATTTCTGGCTTTGGTCAACTTCTTAGAATTCAGAATTTGGGAGTGTGTGTTCCAGGTCTTTTTCATATTACCTCTTATTTCAATGAATAACACAGTTGTTTGGATTTCCTTATTAGTTTGGCAAGTATGTACATATAACTTTTCATTTGTCCTTTAGTCATTAACCCTTTGAGGGTCAGTCATGTATGTGTACGTCTTAACCGCCATGGTCGGTCATGTACTTATATGCGTAAATTTTAGCACCTTCAAATCGAGTGGGAGAAAGCTGGTAGGCCTACATGTGAGAGAATGGGTCTGCGTGGCAAGTGTGCGCAGTAGGAAAAAAAATCGAGGCACCCACATTGCATTGTGGGAATGCCATTTAAGTAAACCTTGTTCACCATGCCTCGTGATAAGAAACTCCTCACTCCACGGTGAATTGGGACTCTTTTGTTCCTAAGTGATAGTTCAAATACCGATGGAAGTGTCAGTGAAGAAGAAGTTCATGGTTTTGACGAATTAGTGACTGAAAATAGTGAACAAAATACGTACAGTGGAACCTTGGCTTACGAACTTAATCCGTTCTGTGACCTTGTTCGTATCCTGATTTGTTCATACGCTGAGTCAATTATCCTCATTTAACCCCTAAATTGTCCACATGTAGATCTACGTGCATGTGTGTGGCGCTCCAAACATAGATCAACGTTTTATTTTTCATTCCTTCAAAATTGGGGCAATAGGCCTGAGTCGCCTAGACATGAGAGAATGGCTCTTAACACTCGGTGCATGCAATCTTAAAAAATCTGGGAACACTATTTCTCTGACCAGTGTCTCTCTACGCATTTCAGATATATTGGCCTCCTTTAGCCGCTCTGTTATTCTTTTCCGTCGCCTGTAAAGGGAGCGGGTGTCTCTTTCTATTTTGCATCTACTCCTTTTTATTCTTAAAGGAATAAGCCTTGAGCATACATCGAGTGCCACAGAGTTAATCTGTTCTAGGCATAAATTGGGGTCTGTGTTGCTTAGTCTATCTTTCCAGCTTATATCATTTAGGACTTGGTTTACTAGGTCCCACTTTATGTTCTTGTTATTTAAGTTGAATTTGGTGAAGGCTCCCTAATGACTAGTCTCATTATGTCGGTCTGGGGCTCCATGCATACATGTCTGAACCTCAATTATGTTGTGATCTGAGTATATTGTTTTTGATATGGTGACATTTCGTATCAGATCATCATTGTTAGTAAAGATGAGGTCTAGTGTATTCTCCAATCTAGTAGGCTCTATTATTTGCTGGTGTAAGTTGAATTTTGTGCAGAGATTGAACCCTTAACCCCTTGACTGTCGCAACCCCTAATCCTGAGGTGTCCCCTGGTGTCGCAAAATTTCAAAAAAAAAAAAAAATTATTTTTTCTTATGAAATGATAGAGAATCTTTTCCCGATTGTAATGACACCAAAAAAAACGAAATTTGATGGAAAACTGACGGAATTATGCTCTCACAAATCGGCGATTTCGCCCACTTTGAGCCCTACTTTCGGCTAATTCTGTTGTGCCAGTTGACCAAACTCATAGCTATTTCTTTAGAACTCCATTTTTTCTATCGATTGAGTACAAGAAACTGCCCATTTACCGATTTCAACTACCCAATAATGTGGTCAGAAATTTGCAATTTGGCCAATTTCACAAAAATTAAAAAATATGACAATTTCAAAATAAGGTCCAGAATGAACAATGCAGACATTCCTGGCTCTAAAATAACATTTTTTTTGTTCATCAGTCATGTCTCCAGGCCCCTCTGATATTACTCTTGCTTTCTATTTTGAATTTTTATTCAAACAAAAAATAGAAGACTTACTATTATGCAGACTACTGCAATACTGTAATAATTGTATAAATAACATCAACCCATTCATGACTGCATATTAGAATGGCTAGTTGAACATTTATTGGAAAATGACATCATTTGTTTACTTTTGAACACTGGCAAAAATCAAACATTTCCCCTACTTTGAGCTCCATTTCCAGGTTCTTTTTATAGTAAAATCAATCAAAATCACCTCTATTTCTATAATATGTTTTCCATTCTATCAAATGAGACCAAGAAAACGAGAATACAACCATAAATACTATACGAAAATAGACCACAAAGTCGGCATTTTAGTTAAAAAAAATGGTCGAGTTTTTTTTTTTTCTCATTATGCACTGCCTGCCCCAGGATTTTTTTTATATGGTGCACACTGACCACACAGACCCATTCTCTCACATGTGGGCCTACCAGCTTTCTCCTGCTTGATTTGAAGCCGCTAGAATTTATGAGTATATATACGTCAAACACGGTACCTCGTAAGACGTATATATACGGCCGCGACAGTCAAAGGGTTAAATGGTCCAAACGTATATATACGTTTTTTCAACATTTGAAAGTATGCAAAAAAAATGTAGATCTTTTTTTTTTTGTTTTACATGTGAAAATGTGTAAAAAAAACTTTTATCTACATTTTTTTTTGTTATATTTGAAAATATGTAAAAAAAAGTAGATCTACTTTTGTAGCACTACGAATTTGAACATCGATCTGTTTGGACCGTTTAAGGGTTAAAAGCTCGTGTGTGTGTGACTTCTCGTCTGAGCTGCCTCCTGGTGTTATCACTGCAACAACATTATTTGCTATATTCCTCCATTTTAGGTGCCTCATGTTGAAATCCACCAGGAGCAAGATGTTGGGGGCAGGAGCTGGAACATTTTCCAAACAGTGGTCAATTTTTAACAGCTGTGCCACTGTGTGGCAAAACGTTTCTTCAATAAAGATTTCCATATGTTGCATACATGTCTCAGTTCTTCAACTTGTCAGTTTTCAAAACCATTCATCTCAAGTGTAGACTGTTGTTCAAGCAGAATATACCAAGCAAGAGGAAACATTTTGGTATAAAGTTGTTTGTACTTTGTAAGTGCTACACTGGTTGTATTGGTTATTATTGTGTACCCTGGAAGCAATACATTGCAAGATACCAGTTAGTTATTGGGTATCTCTGGTGATGTGGTTAGAACAATGATGGAACCATATCTTGGTAAGGGGCATATATTATGCATACTGATAACTGGTACACAAGCCCCTTACTCAGTGATTTCTTGCAAGTGAACATGACAGATGTGTGTGGCACAGTGCGTGCAAATCATAAGCATATGCCTAGGTTCAATGAAGGCACTCATAGAGGTGAGGTGCAGGTGTTTGCTGCCAATGACATCATGGCAGTTCGGTGGCATGACAAATGAGATGTCGCACTGCTGACATCAATTCACCAAAACGAAATGACAGGCAGTGACAGGGTGGCCCGGTGGCCTGGTGGCTAAAGCTCCCGCTTCACACACACGGAGGGCCTGGGTTCGATTCCCGGCAGGTGGAAACATTTCAACATATTTCCTTACACCTGTTGTCCTGTTCACCTAGCAGCAAATAGGTACCTGGGTGTTAGTCGACTGGTGTGGGTCACATCCTGGGGGACAAGATTAAGGACCCCAATGGAAATAAGTTAGACAGTCCTCGATGACGCACTGACTTTCTTGGGTTATCCTGGGGGCTAACCCTCCGGGGTTAAAAATCCAAATGAAATCTTATATTATCTTATCTTAATAGAGAGACCAATGAACGCATTCTAAAACCCGCAGCTGTGATGGACTACACCCTCAATATGCATTCAGTGGACAAATGTGACATGCAAATTGGGTTTACTTATTGTTTTTGCAAGAGTTATAAGTGGTACATAAAACTCTTTTTTTCATCTTCTGGACATTTCCATGCTCAATGCCTATAATATTTGTAAGTTAAAGACCAGAAATAAACCACTATATGGTGAATTTTGTTTGTTTGTTATCAGACAAATATTATTCAAGTACCAAGTAACAACACTTGCATTAGAACACTGCCTGTGAACTGAGCAACAACTACCCTTTCATCTGAGGCTTGGTGATCACAACTTTATACAATTGCCTCCTACTACTTTGAAGAAAACTGTTCAGAAGAGGTGTTTTGTTTGCGCACATACAATATAATGCCCACAAAAATGCAGACACACTTGTTTTATGTGTAAGGAATGTAAAACACCACTGTGCATGACACCATGTTTCAAGGAATTCCACATGCTGCAGAACTTCAAGGAACATGTCCAGTGACTGTGTGTGTGTACGTATATGCAGCATAAAAAATAGTAATAAACAACATTTTCTATTGTTCATTTGTGTAAACATGTTTTGTAAACAATATGACAACAATGTTTGTGCAGTTATTATGTAGCATACGACAAGTGAATTTTTACACATTATGCCTCATATTGGTCTTACAGGCCATAAAAGTTACTTGAAAAATATAAAATGTTAAAAAATAAAAGAAAAAAGTAAAAAACAATAAATAAAAGATTACCGCGTGACTGGCAGTCGGCGATGTTGCCGTAAGAGTTCACTTTCTGTCAGCTTCACACCTCTATATCTTGGTAAGTATTGATCACAATTTTTTTTTTTTTACTAAAACACAAACAAAATTAATCTTAAGATTTTGGTAAGAAAAATAATTTTCTTTTTTTCGAATATTTTTCGACTACAGGATCAAGGCTCTCGACCCTCAAAAAGTTAAGTATAATCTATATTGTTTTTCACAATTATGTTTCTTATCAATGGATCTGAGGATGCCATCTGACAGCCATGGGCTACCTAGTCTCTTTCTGTGATCTGTTTAGTTTTTATTAGTGCCTATTGTAAAGGCTTTGTATATTCAGCAGAAAAATACTGATCCATTCACTAACAGTCATCATCAGTAAACTGTGTGTGCCAGATCATATAACTTACTGCTATAGTTAAGTTATTTAATGATGTCTCATCATGGAGATAAAATGAGATCCTACTAGTTTCTAGCAGTAGCTAACATATGTTGGCAAGTATTTAAGTTTATTCAGGTACAAGTACACATAAATAGTTATATAAATTATCATACATAGCAGAATATGTGTAGATTACCTAGGATAACCCCCAAAAATTCAAAGTGACTTATTTCCATTAGGGTCCTTAAATTTCATTAATAATGAGGAAGGTGTGGTAGAGATCGGAAGTATTGTCAATGATAATCTTACTGAGAGTAGCTAATATATTGGTGCAGATATAGCCTTGGCTAAACCTCCATAATGAATGTGTTTACCTCGGCCGCAGACATATACCTGGAATATTAAGAATGTTTTATGTAGTCAAATGTTAAAATTACATTAAGTGTTATGTAGCTTGATCACTAGCGCACTCAACTCACACAATGAGGTTCAGGGGTCAATCTCTGGTACGGCTGGAAAACATTAGGATGTGTTGCCATAAGACACCGGTTGTCCCTGTTCATCCATCAGTAAAATGGGTACCTGGGTGTTAGTGGACTGGTGTGGGTCGCATCCTGGGACAAAATTTACCTAATTTGCCCGAAATGCTCAGTATAACAAGTGTCTTTCTATATACATGTAGTAGTATGTCATTCATATCAGCTAGACTTGTACATGTACTTGTATAAATAAAGATATTATTATTATTATTATTATTACTATTATTATTATTATTATTATTATTAAGAAGGGTGCTGGAGGCAGCAGGACCACGATGGTATTAAGTAACTTTGACATTTTTGATGGGTTATATTGGTTTGTAATTTACACTTACGTTGCTAGGTATTTATTTATTTATTTATTAACAATTTGAGCACACATACAGAGGTACAAAAAAATACAGATAAGAGCAGCATGCCAAAGCCACTTATACTATGCATAGCATTACGGGCTGGCTTAAAATTAACTTAAGATTAACTAAGCAATGATGAAATCAGTGATAAAACATTAATGTAAACAGATTACTATAAAGCACAAGTGAGTATTACAAAGACAGGTCATTTGGTTGCATGCATTGTTGTACATTCAGTAGAATGGAGTATTCTGTTAGGTAGTGTATTTAAAAAATAATAAAGTTAGATTGGGTCCTAGGTTTAACATTTATGTGATATAATTGTGAGAAACATTTAAGATATACAATTTATAAGGTTCAGTTATTCTGTATTTATTTGGTTTTGAGTGAGTAAGTGAACTTTGAGAAGAGACTTGAATTTATAAACAGGTAGTGTTTCTTTTATATTTACAGATTTTAGGGCCTTTTATGTGCATTGAGTTTTTGCATAGTGTGAGATGGACACGAGGAACATCAAAGAGTGATCTGTGCCTTGTGTTATGGTCATGTGTTCTGTTGAGGTTGGCAAGGAGATGTTTGAGGGGAGGGTTAATATCAGAGTTAAGTGTTCTATGTATGTAATAGGTGCAGTAATAAGTATGGATGTTTTGTATGGTGAGTAGGTTTAGTGTATTGAATATTGGTGGAGTGTGCTGCCTGTAGTGAGAATTTGTTATCATTCTAACTGCAGCCTTTTGTTGGGTAATTAGTGGTCTGAGATGGTTAATTGTTGTTGAGCCCCATGCACAAATTCCATAGGTGAGATACCTGGAGAGAGTTCCGGGGGTCAACGCCCCCGCGGCCCGGTCTGAGACCAGGCCTCCTGGTGGATCACAGCCTAGTATAAGTGTATAAGTGTATAAGTGTACTTACGTGATGCTGTACTTAAACTTACTTATTTACTTATGTAGCTTGCAGCGCCACACTACCAGCCAGCTTAAATTTATAATTATACTCAAAAGAAGCGCTAAACCGCAAGGGTTTTACAGCACAACCAACCTAAAAATCTTGGCATAAATGTTATATTTCTCCAGCTTTTATTAGCCAGTTACCAACTACACACATACCACTTCAACTACTAACAACCTTACCTTCCCTACCTACCAGATGATGCAAGATAAACAGCCAGAAGAGTTAATATTAAGGTAATTGTAGCAGCAACAACAACAACTGTGTTGACATCTTGTTGTTGTTGGGATGGTTAAGGGCACCAAAGTTGACGCTGTGTTGAACCCTACCATCAGGGACTCTGGGAAAATATATATCTTAAAAGAATATATATATGCTGTCCATATATAGGCGAGAAACAGAAAGAAAAATAAAATAAGATGGAACATTAAATTTATATCTTAAATCAGGTAGACACCAGGCCTAAACACCGGTAAAGGCAGCGATGTGCTCCCAGAGTGAAATTCAGTGATGCCCAATTAGTGATCAAAGAAACTAATTTCCGCAGACGCAAGTGCCTCGAATCAGCAATGATCGCTGTTTCGAATACAATTAAACAAAACGGCAGCTTCACCATCTCTGAAGTCTTAGCAAGAATCCTCCTGAAAACAGTAAACCCTGCCATCACATAGTCTCTCCTGTTATACTACACAAAGCACATTACAGAGAGTGAACACTGAAACAGGCTGCCTCTATCCAGTCTATATTTGTCCAACCTATTTTTATGTTACCCAAGTAATGCTTTTATATCCTTTTACTCATGTACGAATTAATTGCTCTACCATATTGTATTACAACTACTACTACAACTTTTGTCACTACTACTACTACTACCACTAGTGAACATCGAAATGGTACCTCACTAGTATTGCACCTCACTCTGAGCCTTTATATACCCTATGTGTCCATGTATTGTTTGTAATGGCTTGATAAAGCTCCTGGAGAGCGAAACGTTGCCACAATAAAATGTCACATTAGTTGCACTTGTGTCCTTTTACTTTACATATTGTCGGTAACTCTACCAACATTATTACAGAAGAATACTTGTACTGGATTGAGCCTTTATGAGTAAGACACCGTGACTGTATTTACTACTTCTGTGGAAAATACTGTATATATTTTCCGGAAATATGGTAATTTATAGGTAAATAGATGCCCTATATTGTATTTTTAAAAGAAGTATGTTATCGAAAAAAAGTAGAGAGACTCGCCATCTTGGTTTTTTAATTTGTATTAGAAACAATGGTGAATGGGGAAGATTTTTTCGTGTTCTAGAGGTTAAAATTGTGCTGACACCTCTCAAATAGGAGGCAAAATTGGTGGATATGCATTCCTGCATAACTTGAGATATCAGACGACTGGACAAGACAGCTCCAGGAACCTCAGATAAGCTCTCTAGATTTGTGTGTAATTCTGGCCAGCATTATTTTCATAGATTTAGTTAGAGTGAGGTTTTCTGAGTATGATACACATTAATCTCCAGTCAAATTGGTGAGTGATATTAAGATATATTTTCCTTCTGTTATGTAATTGTGTATATATATAACCATTTATTATTTTTAATATACAGTCCACAAATTTATATATTTACCAGTATTCCTGGTGTATGTATATTTCATTTAATTAATAGGTCCAGAGCAACTTGTGGTTATGACAGTGGTAGGTATCGAAGGGGGACATTTTTTGCGACCTAGGTGTCCCAAATTCCTACTTGTCTATGTAACATTGATAAATAATAATTATCTTTGTTATCATTTACTGTTATGTACATAATTAGTTACATTCAGATAAATGCAATTTTCCACAACTTCCTCTAGTCATTATTACTAGGCGGTAGTCTGCCATATATTACATGGCCCGTACCAGTGTTGTGGAGAGTGACGCCGCATAGTTTTGGATTTATGTCTTTTATCCTGAATTATTACATCCAACACCGGCAAGGCTACCTCAGCTAGGCCATCATTATTGCCATTAGCTGCAACCTTTACATTAGTCACTGTAGTGTCAGGGTTATTAACATTATCATTATTGCCACCATTATTATTAGAATTACATACACCCTTGCACATAACTGTATGCTGCCTTCCCTTGTTGCATTGATAGCAACTGTTCAATTTGGTATGACAATACATTATGATTGCCTAGACATCTGATACATCTGTCAAGTTCTTCCATTTTTTCCACTTTAATATCCCATGACTTATAGACATTACAGTTCTTAGTGAAATGAGTACCCTGGCAGAAGAGAAAGTCTCTCTTTTCCTTGCTTGACCTCTTATTAACTGGGTTACCCTTACTGAGGTACTTATTCCTCTTACCTTGATGTGACGAACCACTATTACTGATTCCTGTCACTTGATATATGCCTATTTAACTCTTAATTACGATTACCACTGGGATTATTTTTCCCTTTTGAGACTTGACAGATACTTCAGAGTCATTATGTGTTATATCCTTAGAACTGTTTGACTGACTGGTCTGCAATTGAACAATTAATTCCTGCCGACCTAGTCTGATTTCCTCCAGACCGTACTCTGGAGGTTTTGGCAAACACACCCTTTGCATTAATAGGTTGATCAGCTGCCTGGCTTACACCCTTTAATTTATTCAAAGCCTTACTTTTACAAGACAGTTTTTCTTCTAATTCGTAATGTTGATTAATTAAAACATTCATTTCCTTTCCATCTGCACAATTCTCCAGCAGATCTCTTTCACAGTCTTTAAACCACAATTTGTACCACTCAAATCTACTCTCTAAAGCATCTAAATATAACTTTAATTCATTAGGGTTCACGGTTCTTTGATTCATTAAATCCAAGCACTTATTGTATGCTTCGTCACATGGCCTTTAATAGCCTGTAATGATGCTTTCATTACTCTAAAATTCACGGACTTGTCAGCCACATTAACTCCATTAGATCCAGTCATGGTTAGAGAATTATTAATCACTGATTATACAACTTAAGTAGGCGCCTTATAAGAGTAATTCTTGCACTTTACTCTTGTATAAATCCTAGCCACACATGTGCTAGCAATTAATTGGGCTAATTATCATCCACCACACGATCGATTAAATTTGTGTACTCTATACCCACTTCCTTCAATTAATCACTTAATTATTAAGTAATTAATTCAATTAATTTTTCACTGATTGCATCCGGTTCAGGAAGGACCAACGGGCAGATATGGAAAATTTTATAGGGGTTACCTACATGTACCTCAACATTACATGCATACGAGTAATCTCACTGGGAGACAACAACCATATTGTTTACCGTAGTCACCCCGTGTAGACATGTGAGAAAACTTAACCACCCCTGGTCACTGCAGGTGGTCCCTTCGACCTCACAATCTTATACATATCTATCCTAGACCAGTATAAATTGGATAGCACCCATAAGTATGGCGCTACTAATTAATTGTGGACTCTATAGATTATATTAGTTTAACTGAATGAAGGGGGGGGGGGTAGGTTACACATGGATATATCCATCAAGGAAAAACACTTGTATATAATCCCACTACTTACTAGATATTTCTCTGGTGATCACTTGATGTTGCGGGATCACCCACAACCTATCCAATTACAACATACCTAACTGGCCAGTATCAGCCTGCTATAACTAGAAGGGTTACTTAACTCTGGGTGATTGATGCTCCTTATTTCCTCCAGTCACCATCTCATTTCTATGTCCTGCTACACTGACACGGTTCTTATTCCAGCAGGAAGAGGTATCCGTTGGTTTGTCCCGGTTTAGAAGTCGTGACTCCATAAAAACTTCACTATCCTCGGGACAGGAACCACGAGGTCTACACGTGTTCACTCGGAGCAAGGCGACTTATTTCACTTCACGCATTCTCTTAACTTAGTGTTATTATCACTGATTACATTACAATTCACAAGACAATTTAATGTCTCATAATTATTATACACATTAGAAGTCACTCCATTAAGATCTGAGACCGATGAGTGATGATTAAATCACGGGTATTTTCCCCTGGACACACTCCATGGCAGCGCACCAGTCACCACCGGTCCTACCATTATTCACTAATTTTACCACTTATTACAGCGGTCCCGTAAATCACTGTAGTGATACTGGTCCTGTGGGGAGCAGCAGGATAATACTGCACCACCTCTTGGGGCCCTTAACAACAACAACAGTTTGGTGTGTGTCATGGGCACCAACACATGATGTGTGATTCTCTCCTCCTCTGTCTATATATATATTAGTGATGCAGATTACATGGTGAGTTTGAATATGTGGCCTGTAGTTATAACTTTTCTCTTGACATATGCAAGACATCACCATCCCTGTACAAGCCATTATTAGATGTACTAGTCATTATATTTTGTTGTTGCAGAAGTACTATGAAGATTCTATGTTCAATAAAGCCTAGAGATAAGGCCTGTGTTTCTATCACAACAATTTATTGAACATAGAATCCTGGGCTACCTGGTGGTGATCCTGCACTAGACTACATCACAACATGGAGTGTTTACTGAAACCTGAGAGGCTAGACTGTGACCCCAGCTTATCAACGGCTGCTCAGGAATGGAAGCACTGGTTTAAAGCCCTTCCTAAAGAAGATCTAGATAGACTAAGTCTGCTCATCAATTTTGTGTCACCTAAGATATATGAGGCTATTTCTGAGTGTAATACCTACGAAGATGCTATCAAAACCCTCAAGTCTCAGTATATTAAACCTACAAATGAAATCTTTGCACGATATCGCCTTGCAACTCACCGCCAGCAGACTGATGAATCCTTAAAGGAATACTTTCAAGCACTGAAAATTTTAGGTAAGGACTGTCACTTCCATGCAGTGACAGCTGCTCAGTATTGTGAAGAGTCCATCAGGGATGTTTTTATCAGTGGCCTGCAATCACCAGTAATAAGGCAGCGTTTATTGGAGAATAAAACTCTCGACTTAGCCGCTGCCTTTGACCAGGCAAGAGCTCTAGATTCAGCCCAGAAGAATTCTGAAGTATACAGTACCACTCAGCCTTCTCGAGTGGTAAGTGCTGCAATTCCTGACCAAGACTCTTGCAATGAAGTTACTGTGGAACCTGCCTCAGTGACAGCAGCAGCAGGTACGGTGTGTTTCTTTTGTGGTTTTTTAAGACATCCACGTCCAAAGTGTCCTGCTCGTGAAGCAATGTGCCATAAATGCCACAAGAAAGGTCACTTTGCTAAAGTATGTCGTGCTAATGCATCAACAAGAGCTAGTGCCTCCACACATTCCAGTGATCATGCGACTCTAGCAACAGTGACTTCTGCGGCTACTCCAAATTCACTGTCAAAGGCAGTTGTGAAAGTATTCATCAAAGGAACAGAAGTAGATGGTCTTATTGATAGTGGCAGCTCAGAGAGTTTCATCAACCTTGACTTAGTTAAACGCCACTCCTTGACTCTACATCACTCATCAGGTACCGTTTCCATGGCATCAACATCTCTCTCTATTCAGACCTTAGGGTTTTGTAAGGTAAATCTCAGAGTTAATGGAAAGGATTATCAAGATGTACATTTAGCTATTCTGCCACAACTGTGCTCTGATGTTATCCTTGGTCAGGACTTTCAGAAGCTGCATGGTAGTGTCACCTTAACATATGGAGGTGAACTGCCTCCTCTTGTTGTCTGTGGACTTAGCACTTTAAGGGTAGACCCACCAAAGCTGTTTGCAAATCTTACCGCGGATTGCCATCCTATATCAGCTAAGTCACGCCGCTATTCTTATGAGGATCGGATGTTCATTGAGAAAGAAACTCAGAGGCTGCTGAAGGAGGGTATTATAGAACCGAGTGATTCCCCTTGGCGTGCACAGGTTGTTGTTGTTAAAGATGGTTATAGGAAACGGAGACTGGCTATCGATTACTCTGAGACAATCAACAAATTTACACTTCTTGATGGGTACCCTCTACCTCGAATTGATGATACAGTGAACAAAATTGCTCAGTACTATGTGTTTAGCACAATTGATCTACAGAGTGCCTATCATCAAGTCCCTATAAGGAATGAAGATAAACCATACACAGCGTTTCAGGCTAGTGATGGCCTGTATCAGTTTACCAGAGTCCCTTTTGGAGTCACTAATGGGGTAGCCTGCTTCCAACGAATTATGGATTCACTCATTCAGGAAGAGCAACTCATGGGAACTTACGCGTATTTAGATAATGTTACCATTTGTGGCAAGACCCAGGAGGAACATGATGCAAACCTTGATAAGTTTTTGGAAGCCGCCAAGAAGAAAAATATCAGTTACAATGAGGAAAAGTGCACTTTTTCAACTAAAAGGCTTAGCATCCTTGGTTATGTAGTGGAAGGAGGTTCAATATTCCCAGACCCTGAACGACTACGACCTCTACGGGAACTTCCAATGCCTCAAGACAAAAAGTCACTCCGAAGAACTCTTGGTCTCTTTGCTTATTACTCACAATGGATCTACAACTATTCAAGTAAAGTCCGCCCATTGAGTGCTACCACATTTCCTGTGACAAAGGAAGCAGAAGCCGCTTTCCATACTCTCAAACAGGACATTGAAAACTCAGTAGTTCAAGCCATTGATGAGTCCCTACCATTCGAAGTGGAAACGGATGCATCTGACATTGCCATTGCTGCAGTCTTATCTCAGGCAGGACGACCAGTAGCCTTCTTTTCGAGAACTTTTCAAGGATCAGAGAAATGTTACGCTGCTGTAGAAAAGGAAGCCCAGGCCATCATAGAAGCAGTTCGCCACTGGAGGCATTATTTAACTGGTAGACATTTCACCATAAGGACTGACCAACGGTCCGTGATGTATATGTTCGACAAGAAGCACAAAAGTAGGATAAAGAATGACAAGATATTACGCTGGAGGATGGAACTATCGTGTTATGACTTTGATATTCTGTACCGACCGGGTCAAGAGAACATCTCACCTGATGCATTCTCTAGGTCCCACTGTGGAGCAGCATGTCATGATTTGCAATCACTCTCAGCGCTCCACAAGGCTTTGTGTCACCCAGGAGTTACTCGCCTGTACCATTTTGTCAAATCAAAGAACATGCCCTACTCAGTGGAAGATGTGCAACAAGTGATCAGAGCATGCAGAGTATGTGCAGAGTGCAAGCCAAACTTTCATCAGCCAGAGAAGACTCATCTCATAAAATCCACCCAGCCTTTCGAAAGATTGAATATAGATTTCAAAGGACCTCTACCAAGCACAAATCAGAATAGGTATTTCCTTAACATAGTAGATGAATATTCAAGGTTTCCCTTTGTATTCCCCTGTGCAAATATGGCTGCTTCAACTGTTATTAGTTGTCTTTCACAGTTGTTCTCTATTTTTGGTATGCCAGCTTATATCCATTCAGACAGGGGATCCTCGTTCATGAGTAACGAACTTCAGGAGTTTTTGGCTAGCAAAGGTATTGCCTGCAGCAGAACAAGCTACAACCCTCAAGGCAATGGTCAAGTGGAGCGGTTCAATGGTACTATATGGAAGGCAGTTACAATGACATTGAAGTCGCGCAATCTACCTGTTCAACACTGGCAAACTGTCCTACCTGATGCTCTTCACTCTATTAGATCATTGCTGTGCACAGCTACTAATGCAACCCCTCATGAAAGACTCCTCAACTATTCATGTCGTTCCTCTACGGGAGCCTCCGTGCCCACTTGGTTATGTCATCCTGGACCCGTTCTCCTGAAGAGTCACCGTAGGATGAACAAGACGGATCCTTTAGTGGAAGAGGTAGAGCTCCTGCAAGCTAATCCACATTACGCCCACATTCGCTACCAAAATGGTGAAGAGACTACAGTATCTACAAGACATTTATCCCCAGTTGAAATCCCCATTAGTGTGGAATCTCAAGATACACCAATAGATGTGAAAGATGCTTCGTTTTCTCCTGGAAAGCCCCTTGAGACTACCCCTATGGAAATAGAGGATTCTGCTCCAGCAGTTAATCAAACCCCGCTGGAAAATATCGAACCTGGTGAAGAGGCTCAAGGGCTACGAAGGTCGGGACGTGTACGTCGCCCACCTAACAGTTTGGGAGATTACTGTCTCTGATATTTTAGAAGGGGGAGATTGTAGTGATACTGGTCCTGTGGGGAGCAGCAGCAGGATAATACTGCACCACCTCTTGGGGCCCTTAACAACAACAACAGTTTGGTGTGTGTCATGGGCGCCAACACATGGTGTGTGATTCTCTCCTCCTCTATCTATATATATATATTAGTGATGCAGATTACATGGTGAGTTTAAATATGTGGCCTGTAGTTATAACTTTTCTCTTGACATATGCAAGACATCACCATCCCTGTAGAAGCCATTATTAGATGTACTAGTCATTATATTTTGTTGTTGCAGAAGTACTATGAAGATTCTATGTTCAATAAAGCCTAGAGATAAGGCCTGTGTTTCTATCACAACAATCACGTTCCCTCACTCTTTACCAGGGACAGTTACGACACTTCCTATTATGAAGTGAGGCCTATATTAATCCTTAGGCTGCTGTGAACGCCAATTTCCTGGTCCCATGTTTTCACAGCCTCTTAACTCCATTCCAAACACTTCTGCTCCCTGATGCCCCGTCTCGACCTCTTCCCTGCCCATCAGCATAGGCGCAGAGCTTCCCTGTTGGTTCTCTTTAAAATACAATTTAGAACAACAGTAATGCATTAATCATATATATTTACATTATAAAAAAATATACAGTATAATTATGGGAATTTATTTTCCACAGTAATGTTCCTTCAGTAAGTAACAACAGTAGAGGCAGGCATCATGGTACTTCAGTAAGTAAAACTAGCAGACTTAGATTTTTAGATTAGATTTTACCAACAAAGTGGCTAGTTTATTGTTCACCCCATATCCATCCTGTGGACGGTAGTGAAGAGCATATGGATTCACAAAAGGCCTAGGAACTAGGCCCCAAAAGGGTTAATAGGTGTACATATAGATTTATATCTACATATCTACAGTTCACTTATCTGTTACAAGCAAATTTAGTTATATCACTGCTGCATGACCAGTGACTAATGTTTAGCAATGAGAACATTTAAAGGCCATAAACCGAACCTTATTAATGATAAAATAAATAATCGTAGCAATATTGAGGAAATATAAAATCAAGTACCACTTTGAGTACAGCCAACAGATCCTAGTTAGTTAGTTTAATATCTTTATTATTCACCCCATACCCATCCTGTGGGCGGTAGTCAAAAGATTACAGAGGTACATAATGGGTCCAGGGACTGGGCCTCAAAGTTTTGATAGCTGAGCAAGTTACAAAGGTAATGAACTCACAATTTACAAAGATAATGAAGTCACAATTTACAAAGGTAATGAACTCCAGGTAAGTCTGGTCACAATCATGACAAGTTACAAAGGTATTTACATATTACAGAAGTACGTAATGGGTCCAGGGACTGGGCCTCCAAAGTTTTGATAGCTGAACTAGATACAAAGGTAATGAACTCACAAGTTACAAAGGTAATGAATCCTGTAAGAATGGTTACTTACGTTTATACATGGGTACAATCATGAACAAATTATAGAGTAATGAGCAAGTCACACTTCCACACCGGGTCACAACTGTAATGAGTTATTGGTGCAAATATTGATTGTTGAGTCACACACACACACACACACACACACACACACACACACACACAAACTCGAACACACACACACACACACACACACACACACACACACACACACACACACACACACACTCACACACACACACACACACACACACACACACACACACACCATAACACCCAGCACGTCACCGGAGGCACACATCAACCAAATAACTGCTGCAGCCAGGGCCGGATTACCGCATAGGCAAACTAGGCATTTGCCTAGGGCCCCACGCATTTGGGGGCCCCGCGGTCCAAGGGGTTCAGGGGCTCATCCAAGACTGCGCATATGGTGCAAGTTCAAAGGGGTCACTACCTTCAGAAAATTGAAATTGAAATGGCTACTTGTGCTAACCTCTATGCAGGCTTAGTGGAATTTGTAAGCTCACTTCGCAGCTTTTGAAATGTTTGAAGAGAAAGCTAAACTGCTGGTGAAAGACTACAGTTACCGGGCAGATCATCAGCGGTCAAGGAGAAGGAAACGCAATTTTGAAGAGCCAGACAATGAAATTGTGTTGCTACCAAGGCAGAAATGTAAGACAGCTACATACTTCGTTATTCTGGATTCATTGATTACAGAATTGGTGAAAAGAAAAGAAATCTACCAGAATCTCAATGACAAGTATGGATTTCTGTTCAAAATTACTACTATGCCAGATGCAGAATTGAGAGAAGCTGCATTAAAGTTGCAACAACACCTTTCAGCAGATGTTCAGGACACATTTGTTGAAGAAATAGTTCATTTTTCTGGGTATATGAATCAGATTAAAGCTCAACCTGAAAAATGTGCACCCTCAGCTGCTTTGAAACATTTAAGAAATGCAGGTATCTCAGAAACCTTCCTTTATGTTGACATAGTGTATCGCCTTTACCTAACACTTCCAGCTACTAACTGTGAAGGAGAACGTTCATTTTCTGTTTTGAAAAGAGTGAAAAACCAGCTCCGTTCAACAATGAGCCAAGACAAATTGTGTAACCTAGCCTTGTTGACCATTGAGTCTGATCTAACAAGAAATATTGATTTTCAGAACATAATTGATGATTTTGCCAATATGAAATCCAGAAAAAAGTTTATTTAAGAAGTGCCTGTGAATATAAACAATTCTTTACTTTCTTGAGTTTATATGATTTGATAGTCTTATGCATGATGCAATGATAACAATAATGGCCAGTGATTTATAAAGGGAATAATAGTGCTGTAGTGGTTATGCTGAATATAATAGGTACATGATGTCACTACTTTCAATTCAATTTCAATTCAAAGTTTATTCTCTATAAGGAATACAATGCTGAGTTTACAGAAATTTGGTTATTGTTTGGTTTACATGTAGTAAAATTGTGATTACAGAGTGTACCACTAGAACGCTTAGCATGGCCAGGCATTTCGGGCATACTTAGTTTTATTCTTAATTGTAAAATATTACAAATTATGAGGTAAGTTGGTATTATGGCTAAGTGACTAAATACTAGTTTATGAGTTTAGCAATGTGAATGCTTTTGTTTTGGCACAGTATATAGTTTCAGTATTGGAGTATCACAGGATTCATTATTTTAAGACTGAGATTAATATTTCTGTTTATGGTCAAATGAGTGAGCGAGTGTAAGTGTGAACCACCAGGTGGTATTCGTGTAGTTAGTTGACGGGGTGTATCAGGGAGATAAGATGTTTTCTAATGGTAGTTTTGAAGGTGATGAATGTGTCTGCAGTTCTAGAGTTCTCAGGTAGGGTATTCCAGATTTTAGGGCCTTTGACATACATTGAATTTTTGTAAAGGTTTAGTCGGACACGGGGAATGTCGTAGAGATGTTTGTGTCTGGTGTTATGCCTGTGGGTTCTGTCACAACTATCAAGAAAGCGTTTTAGGTCAAGGTTGATATTAGAGTTTAAGGCCCTGTAGATATAGATTGCACAGTAGTAAGTGTGGATGTACTGAACTGGGAGTAAGTTTAGATCTTTGAAGAGTGGGGGGGTGTGCTGCCAGGGATGGGATTTAGTGATTATTCTTACTGCAGCTTTTTGTTGGGTTATTATTGGCTTTAGGTGTGTTGCTGCAGTTGATCCCCAAGCACAAATAGCATAGGTGAGGTATGGATAAATAAGTGAGTGGTATAGTGTGAGAAGGGCATTTTGCGGCACGTAGTATCGTATCTTGGAGAGGATCCCAACCGTTTTGGATACTTTTTTGGCTATATGCTGGATATGGGTGCTGAAATTCAGGTTGTTGTCAAGGTATAAGCCTAGGAATTTTCCCCCATTATTTCTGGTAATTAGAGTGTTGTTAATCTAAATGTTAATTTGTGCATCTCCTGCTCTGCTACCAAACATAATATAGTAAGTTTTGTCAGTGTTAAGCGTAAGTTTATTGGCTGTCATCCAAGTCGATATTTTAATCAGCTCCTCATTCACAATGGTGTTGAGGGTGGCAAGATTAGGGTGAGAGATGACATAAGTCGTGTCATCAGCAAAGAGAATGGGTTTCAGGTGTTGTGATACGTTTGGAAGGTCATTGATGTATATGAGGAAGAGCAGGGGACCAAGGACACTTCCCTGCGGAACTCCAGTATCAAGTGGCCGTGTTGCTGATGCTGTGTCTTTAATGGTGACGTACTGATACCTATTAGTAATGTAAGATTTGAAATAAGCAAGCGCATGGCCTCTTATACCAAATGAATTTTTTATGAGAGAGCCACAAAATTTGATTAACACAAGCCTATCCGATGTTATCCTGACGCCAAATGACTTCGAACAGGCGATAAATGACATGCCCATGCACTCTGCCCCAGGGCCAGACTCATGGAACTCTGTGTTCATCAAGAACTGCAAGAAGCCCCTATCACGAGCCTTTTCCATCCTATGGAGAGGGAGCATGGACACGGGGGTCGTCCCTCAGTTACTAAAAACAACAGACATAGCCCCACTCCACAAAGGGGGCAGTAAAGCAACAGCAAAGAACTACAGACCAATAGCACTAACATCCCATATCATAAAAATCTTTGAAAGGGTCCTAAGAAGCAAGATCACCACCCATCTAGAAACCCATCAGTTACACAACCCAGGGCAACATGGGTTTAGAACAGGTCGCTCCTGTCTGTCTCAACTACTGGATCACTACGACAAGGTCCTAAATGCACTAGAAGACAAAAAGAATGCAGATGTAATATATACAGACTTTGCAAAAGCCTTCGACAAGTGTGACCATGGCGTAATAGCGCACAAAATGCGCGCTAAAGGAATAACAGGAAAAGTCGATCGATGGATCTATAATTTCCTCACTAACAGAACACAGAGAGTAGTCGTCAACAGAGTAAAGTCCGAGGCAGCTACGGTGAAAAGCTCTGTTCCACAAGGCACAGTACTAGCTCCCATCTTGTTCCTCATCCTCATATCCAACATAGACAAGGATGTCAGCCACAGCACCGTGTCTTCCTTTGCAGATGACACCCGAATCTGCATGACAGTGTCTTCCATTGCAGACACTGCAAGGCTCCAGGCGGACATCAACCAAATCTTTCAGTGGGCTGCAGAAAACAATATGAAGTTCAACGATGAGAAATTTCAATTACTCAGATATGGTAAACATGAGGAAATTAAATCTTCATCAGAGTACAAAATAAATTCTGGCCACAAAATAGAGCGAAACACCAACGTCAAAGACCTGGGAGTGATTATGTCGGAGGATCTCACCTTCAAGGACCATAACATTGTATCAATCGCATCTGCTAGAAAAATGACAGGATGGATAATGAGAACCTTCAAAACTAGGGAGGCCAAGCCCATGATGACACTCTTCAGGTCACTTGTTCTATCTAGGCTGGAATATTGCTGCACTCTAACAGCACCTTTCAAGGCAGGTGAAATTGCCGACCTAGAAAATGTACAGAGAACTTTCACGGCGCGCATAACGGAGATAAAACACCTCAATTACTGGGAGCGCTTGAGGTTTCTAAACCTGTATTCCCTGGAACGCAGGAGGGAGAGATACATGATTATATACACCTGGAAAATCCTAGAGGGACTAGTACCGAACTTGCACACGAAAATCACTCACTACGAAAGCAAAAGACTTGGCAGACGATGCACCATCCCCCCAATGAAAAGCAGGGGTGTCACTAGCACGTTAAGAGACCATACAATAAGTGTCAGGGGCCCGAGACTGTTCAACTGCCTCCCAGCACACATAAGGGGGATTACCAACAGACCCCTGGCAGTCTTCAAGCTGGCACTGGACAAGCACCTAAAGTCAGTTCCTGATCAGCCGGGCTGTGGCTCGTACGTTGGTTTGCGTGCAGCAAGCAGCAACAGCCTGGTTGATCAGGCGCTGATCCACCAGGAGGCCTGGTCACAGACCGGGCCGCGGGGGCGTTGACCCCCGAAACTCTCTCCAGGTAAACTCCAGGTAATACTGTAGTGGTCAAGTTTGTGGAGTAGGATTTGGTGGTTTACTGTGTCAAAAGCTTTTCTTAGGTCAATAAAAATTCCTAGTGGATATTCCTTATTTTCCAATGCTGTGTAAAGCAGATCTAGCATTTTTATGATTGCATCATTAGTGCTTTTATTTTTCCTGAATCCAAACTGGCAGAGGTTGAGTATGTTTTGAGCCGTTATAAATGAATACAGTCTCTTGTACACGAGTTTCTCAAAGATTTTGGATAGCAATGGTAAGTTAGATATTGGCCTATAGTTGTTTAAGTCTGTAGGGTCACCACCTTTATGTATTGGTGTAACCCTTGCCATCTTGAGTAGTTTCGGGAAGGTGCTAGTCTCTATTGACTTGTTAAAAAGTAATGAAATAGCATGCGAAAGGACATGGGCCGCTCGCTTGTACAGTAATGGTGGGACACGAGACAGATTCCCCAAGTTATTTTTAAGTGACTTTATGATCCCAATGACTTCCGTGGGCTCAGTTGGTGCAAGATAGAAGGAATTTGGGAAATTACCATCTAGGTAGTCCCCGGCATGGGCATTGGTATGTGGGATTTTACTGGCGAGATTAGATCCTATGTTTGAGAAGAAGTCGTTTATCTTGTTAGCTGTGTCAGTGGGATGTAGTGGTGTTTCATTAGGTTTAGTTAGGACAATATTCTTGGTTTTTCTCAGTTTGTGGGTCCCTAGAATCTGAGAGAGTGTTTTCCAGGTCTTTTTTATATCTCCTCTAGTGTCTGTGAATCTACTGGAATAGTATAGTTGTTTGGCTTTTTTTATTACTTTGGTGAGAGCTGATGAATAGTGTTTAAGAGTATCTTTGTGTATTAAGCCCTGTCTATATTGCTTTTCATATTGGTGTTTCTTGTCTATGGATTTCAGAATGGTGCTGGTTAGCCATGGGCAACCAAGCCGTTTGTTTGTGATCTGTTTTGTTTTTATAGGACAATGTTTGTTGTATAGTCTAAGTAATTTGTTAAGAAAGATGTCTGTCCAGTCATCAATACCATTGGCCTTGGAGAATTCTGTAGGCCAATCAACAGTCTCTAGGTCAGCTGTGAACTTCCTTACTGAGGCCTCGTCATGGAGTCTAAATGAGACTTTGTTGTATTCAAGTGGTGGTTTACTAATGTTTGTCAGGAGGAAGGTAGGGTAGTGGTCTGTAGTGCTATCTGTGATTATCCCTGATTTAAGGGGGGCTAGTATATTGGTCCATATGTGGTCTATTATGGTTGCACTTGTCTCAGTGAGCCTGGTTGGTTTAGTTATTGTTGGTATGAGAAGTGTGTTTACCTGGAGTTTACCTGGAGAGAGTTTCGGGGGTCAACGCCCCCGCGGCCCGGTCTGTGACCAGGCCTCCTGGTGGATCAGCGCCTGATCAACCAGGCTGTTGCTGCTGGCTGCACGTAAACCAACGTACGAGCCACAGCCCGGCTGATCAGGAACTGACTTTAGGTGCTTGTCCAGTGCCAGCTTGAAGACTGCCAGGGGTCTGTTGGTAATCCCCCTTATGTGTGCTGGGAGGCAGTTGAACAGTCTCGGGCCCCTGACACTTATTGTATGGTCTCTTAACGTGCTAGTGACACCCCTGCTTTTCATTGGGGGGATGGTGCATCGTCTGCCAAGTCTTTTGCTTTCGTAGTGAGTGATTTTCGTGTGCAAGTTCGGTACTAGTCCCTCTAGGATTTTCCAGGTGTATATAATCATGTATCTCTCCCTCCTGCATTCCAGGGAATACAGGTTTAGAAACCTCAAGCGCTCCCAGTAATTGAGGTGTTTTATCTCCGTTATGCGCGCCGTGAAAGTTCTCTGTACATTTTCTAGGTCGGCAATTTCACCTGCCTTGAAAGGTGCTGTTAGAGTGCAGCAATATTCCAGCCTAGATAGAACAAGTGACCTGAAGAGTGTCATCATGGGCTTGGCCTCCCTAGTTTTGAAGGTTCTCATTATCCATCCTGTCATTTTTCTAGCAGATGCAATTGATACAAAGTAATGGTCCTTGAAGGTGAGATCCTCCGACATAATCACTCCCAGGTCTTTGACGTTGGTGTTTCGCTCTATTTTGTGGCCAGAATTTGTTTTGTACTCTGATGAAGATTTAATTTCCTCATGTTTACCATATCTGAGTAATTGAAATTTCTCATCGTTGAACTTCATATTGTTTTCTGCAGCCCACTGAAAGATTTGGTTGATGTCCGCCTGGAGCCTTGCAGTGTCTGCAATGGAAGACACTGTCATGCAGATTCGGGTGTCATCTGCTAAGGAAGACACGGTGCTGTGGCTGACATCCTTGTCTATGTCGGATATGAGGATGAGGAACAAGATGGGAGCTAGTACTGTGCCTTGTGGAACAGAGCTTTTCACCGTAGCTGCCTCGGACTTTACTCTGTTGACGACTACTCTCTGTGTTCTGTTAGTGAGGAAATTATAGATCCATCGACCGACTTTTCCTGTTATTCCTTTAGCGCGCATTTTGTGCGCTATTACGCCATGGTCACACTTGTCGAAGGCTTTTGCAAAGTCTGTATATATTACATCTGCATTCTTTTTGTCTTCTAGTGCATTTAGGACCTTGTCGTAGTGATCCAGTAGTTGAGACAGACAGGAGCGACCTGTTCTAAACCCATGTTGCCCTGGGTTGTGTAACTGATGGGTTTCTAGATGGGTGGTGATCTTGCTTCTTAGGACCCTTTCAAAGATTTTTATGATATGGGATGTTAGTGCTATTGGTCTGTAGTTCTTTGCTGTTGCTTTACTGTCCCCTTTGTGGAGTGGGGCTATGTCTGTTGTTTTTAGAAACTGAGGGACGACCCCCGTGTCCATGCTCCCTCTCCATAGGATGGAAAAGGCTCGTGATAGGGGCTTCTTGCAGTTCTTGATGAACACAGAGTTCCATGAGTCTGGCCCTGGGGCAGAGTGCATGGGCATGTCATTTATCGCCTGTTCGAAGTCATTTGGCGTCAGGATAACATCGGATAGGCTTGTGTTAATCAAATTTTGTGGCTCTCTCATAAAAAATTCATTTTGATCTTCGACTCTCAGTCTGGTTAGCGGCTTGCTAAAAACTGAGTCATATTGGGACTTGAGTAGCTCACTCATTTCCTTGTTGTCATCTGTGTAGGACCCATCTTGTTTAAGTAGGGGCCCAATACTGGACGTTGTTCTCGATTTTGATTTGGCATAGGAGAAGAAATACTTTGGGTTTCTTTCGATTTCATTTATGGCTTTTAGTTCTTCCCGCGATTCCTGACTCCTAAAGGATTCTTTTAGCTTAAGTTCGATGCTTGCTATTTCTCTGACCAGTGTCTCCCTGCGCATTTCAGATATATTGACCTCTTTTAGCCGCTCTGTTATTCTTTTCCGTCGCCTGTAAAGGGAGCGCCTGTCTCTTTCTATTTTACATCTACTCCTCCTTTTTCTTAGAGGAATAAGCCTTGTGCATACATCGAGTGCCACCGAGTTAATCTGTTCTAGGCATAAGTTTGGGTCTGTGTTGCTTAGTATATCTTCCCAGCTTATATCGGTTAGGACTTGGTTTACTTGGTCCCACTTTATGTTTTTGTTATTGAAGTTGAATTTGGTGAATGCTCCCTCGTGACTAGTCTCATTTTGTTGGTCTGGGGCTCCACGCATACATGTCTGAACCTCAATTATGTTGTGATCTGAGTATATTGTTTTTGATATGGTGACATTTCTTATCAGATCATCATTGTTAGTGAAGATGAGGTCTAGTGTATTCTCCAGTCTAGTAGGCTCTATTATTTGCTGGTTTAAATTGAATTTTGTGCAGAGATTTAAAAGCTCGTGTGAGTGTGAGTTTTCATCAGAGCTGCCTCCTGGTGTTATTACTGCAACAATATTATTTGCTATATTCCTCCATTTTAGGTGCCTTAAGTTGAAATCCCCCAGGAGCAAGATGTTGGGTGCAGGAGCTGGAAGATTTTCCAGACAGTGGTCAATTTTTAACAGCTGTTCCTGGAATTGCTGGGATGTTGCATCCGGAGGCTTGTAGACTACCACAATGACTAGGTTTTGGTTCTCGACCTTTACTGCTAAAACTTCCACTACATCATTTGAGGCATTAAGCAGTTCTGTGCAAACAAGTGACTCTGCAATGTACAGGCCAACCCCCCCCTTTTGCCTGTTCACTCTGTCACATCTGTATAGGTTGTAACCTGGGATCCATATTTCGTTGTCCAAGTGATCCTTTATGTGGGTCTCAGTGAAAGCCGCGAACATTGCCTTTGCCTCTGCAAGCAGTCCACGGATGAAAGGTATTTTGTTTTTTGTTGCTGGCTTTAGACCCTGTATATTTGCAAAGAAGAATGTTATCGGACTGGTGGTATTGTTGGTACTGGGGGGGGGATTTTTTTTCCGGCATTAGTATCTGTATCTGTTGGTTTGGAGTGGAGGCCATCGACTGTGGTTCCACTCCAGGAATGACTGGATTTGGTGTACGATTTCTGCCATTTCCTGCCAGTTTTTTTTCCTTCCTGGCACTAAAAAATCTCTCCCTCTTGAGTGGCTGTGGCTACCCAGGTTTTCCCATGGCCTGGATGTTTTGTATCTTTTTGTCCCCTTTAGATGGTATGCCTGGCAATTTAAGTTATAGCACAGTCTTTCCTGTACTGAAGAGGTACACATTTCAGGGTGAAAAAGCTTACAGGAAGGGAGTTTGCATTTTCCTGTTGTCATATGGGCATGACATTTTCTAGGGTGGTCATAGTTGCATGTCCCATCTGTTTTTCCAGATTTCCCATGCCAGCAGATACCAAGTGCATAGTATGTGCACAGGCTTGGTTTCCGTTTGCCTTGGGTTTCTGTGACTGTATTCCCTGTTGGTGCATGTTTCCCTGTCTTATTCCTATCCTCCCTAGCACCAACAATGGAGCTCCCACCAGTTGTTTTTGGTAATTTATCCTCACTATTGCTATTGGAGTCCTCTTGTTTGCTATTTCCTGCGGTATTTCTAGTTTGCAATATTGGTTTTATCTTATCTTTGACTACACTTGTTTCCCTACTATGGCTCCTGTCCTCTATGAGGTCATTTATATGTATTCCTTCCTGCGTATAATTCCCGACTACCTGGACAAAATCTCCAGCTTCACCATTACTGTCTCCCAGGACAGTATCTCCAGCTTCACCATTTCTGTCTCACAGGACAGCACCTCCAGCTTCACCATTACTGTCTCCCAGGACAGCACCTCCAGCTTCACCATTACTGTCTCCCAGGACAGCACTATCAGCCCCACATTTACTGACTACCAGGACATCACCTCCAGCCTTACAGTTTGTGACTACATGGCCAGTATCAAGGGCAGTACCATTCAGCCCAGACTTTTTATGTTCCCATCTGTTGTAGAAAGCTTCCAGGTTTTCTATGAAAGCAGCTTTGATGTTATCCTCTTTTAATACCCTTGTGATTTTAGTCCACAGATTTTCCTCATTTGGGCATACCCAAAAACACTTCTCTGTTTTAATACTGCTTGTAGCTAGTTCTGGGATATCTGCACAAGGAGCGTGACACCAATTTCCACAAAAATGACAATTTATCCATGTGAAAGCCCGTTTGTTTGACTGACCACAGACTACACACAGCTTCATAATGATTTGAATGGTTGATTTACTGCAATTCTACTAGCAACCTCTTGAATATTATATTAATAACCTTAAATGAAGCTCTAGCTATTTGTATTTCTGTTTCTAACTCTTTTTGTATATTGGACAGCTTACCGTCACGTTCCTGATTTTTAATGTTTGTGTTTATAAGGGCGCCTACAAACCCATCCGTTTACAGTCTGCTTTATTGTCCAACGAAACTGTTTGAAACCAGTCCCAGGTTCGGACCAGTCAAGGGTTCGGACCAGTCAAAGTGTTGTTCATATTGTTGATGAAATCAGTTACAGGCTGATCATCTAGTAAGCCAAGGTTGATGTTGAAGTCTCCAGCTAAGAGAAGGTGGTGCTTATTCATTTGTCTGTTTGTTATTAGTGACTTTAATTTCTCACTGAAATTTGGGATGTTTGTGTGAGGTATCCAGTAAATGGCACCGATTGTTATAGGCGTCTTAAGGTTTTTTACAGTAAAATTAGCAAAAATGTATTCCCCATATTCATCACTAAAGCAAGTGGTGCTAAGACAAGATAATTGGTTAGAGTAATAGATTGCAATACCACCCCCAACTTGGTTTGTTCTGCAGTTGTGAATTGCTGTGTATCCTGGTAGAGGGTAGATATCTATTGTGTCCTGCTTAAGCCAGGTCTCAGTAAGAATAATGCAGGAGAAGGGTGTCTTTAGTGATTCAAGGAGTGCTAGGAGGTCATCATAGTGTTTGCTTTAGGACCTGATGTTGTAGTTTAGTACTGATAGACTTTTAGCATTGTTTAGGATAGTGGTGGCTTGTGATGCTGTGTAATAAAGGCAGTTACTTTCCAATAGGTTTTGATTGGGTGTCAGATTATGGAGGTTTAGATCAGGGTCAACGTGATCAATCATCTTCTAGGTTTAGAATTATGGTTATTTATATCCTGAGTTGTGTGTAGAGTTCTACTACTGATATCTGTAGTGGTTGGAAGTTTGGACAAGTATATAGCTAGAGTATTTTGGTCATGTAGGGTATAGTCACTACTACACATAATGAAGTTGATGTTGTCTGTGTGTTGTGCTGGAATGAACTAAAGTACAACTAGGTATAAACTAGTAATATAAAAATACAAATAGCCTAATCTAGTAATACTATGCTGTCTTGAGTTTATTCTCTTTAAAATGCATGATTTAAGAAGATTCAAATTCAAATTCAAATTCAAAGTTTATTCTCTATGAAGATTACAATGTTGAATTTACAGAATTTGGTTGTTGTGTGGTTTACATGTAGTTAAATAATGATTACAGAGTGTACCACTAGAACGCCTAGCATGGCTAGGCATTTCGGGCAGACTTAGTTTAATTCTTTATTTTAAAATATTACAAATTATGAGGAAAGTTGGTATTATGGCTAAGTGACTAAATACTAGTTTGTGAGTTTAGCAATGTGAATGCTTTTATTTTGGCACAGTACATAGTTTCAGTATTGGAGTATCATAGGATTCATTATTTTAAGATTGAGATTAATATTTCTGTTTATGGTCAAATGGGTGAGTGAGTGTAAGTGTGAACCACCAGGTGGTATTCGTGTAGTTAGTTGATGGGGTTTATCAGGGAGATAAGATGTTTTCTAATGGTAGTTTTGAAGGTGATGAATGTGTCTGCAGTTCTAGAGTTCTCAGGTAGGGTGTTCCAGATTTTAGGGCCTTTGACATACATTGAATTTTTGTAAAGGTTTAGTCGGACATGGGGAATGTCGTAGAGATGTTTGTGTCTGGTGTTATGCCTGTGGGTTCTGTCACAACTATCAAGAAAGCGTTTTAGGTCAAGGTTGATATTGGAGTTTAAGGTCCTATAGATGTAGATTGCACAGTAGTAAGTGTGGATGTACTGAACAGGGAGTAAGTTTAGATCTATGAAGAGTGGGGGGGGGGTGTTGCCAGGGATGGGATTTAGTGATTATTCTTACTGCAGCTTTTTGTTGGGTTATTATTGGCTTTAGGTGTGTTGCTGCAGTTGATCCCCAAGCACAAATAGCATAGGTGAGGTATGGATAAATGAGTGGTATAGTGTGAGAAGGGCGTTTTGCGGCATGTAGTATCGTATCTTGGAGAGGATCCCAACTGTTTTGGATACTTTTTTGGTTATGTGTTGGATATGTGTGCTGAAATTCAGGTTGTTGTCAAGGTATAGGCCTAGGAATTTGCCCTCATTATGTCTGGTAATTAGAGTGTTGTCGATCTTAATGTTAATTTGTGCATCTCCTGCTCTGCTACCAAACATAATATAGTAGGTTTTGTCAGTGTTAAGCGTAAGTTTATTGGCTGTCATCCAAGTCGATATTTTGATCAGCTCCTCGTTAACAATGGTGTTGAGAGTGGCAAGATTAGGGTGAGAGATGACATAAGTCGTGTCGTCAGCAAAGAGAATGGGTTTCAGGTGTTGGGATACGTTAGGAAGATCATTGATGTATATGAGGAAGAGCAGGGGACCAAGGACACTTCCCTGCGGAACTCCAGTATCAAGTGGCCGTGTTGTTGATGCTGTGTCTTTAATGGTAACATACTGATACCTATTAGTAAGGTAAGATTTGAAATAAGCAAGCCCATGGCCTCTTATACCGTAATGGTCAAGTTTGTGGAGTAGGATGTCGTGGTCTACTGTGTCAAAAGCTTTTCTTAGGTCAATAAAAATTCCTAGTGGATATTCCTTATTTTCCACTGCTGTGTAAAGCAGATCTAGCATTTTTATGATTGCATCATTAGTGCTTTTATTTTTCCTAAATCCAAATTGGCAGGGGTTGAGTATGTTTTGTGCTGTTATAAATGAATATAGTCTCCTGTGCACGAGTTTCTCAAAGATTTTGGATAGCAATGGTAAGTTTGATATTGGCCTATAGTTGTTTAAGTCTGTAGGGTCACCACCTTTATGTATTGGTGTAACCCTTGCCATCTTGAGTAGTTTCGGGAAGGTGCTACTTTCTAGTGACTTGTTAAAAAGTAATGAAATAGCATGCGAAAGGATATGGGCCGCTCGCTTGTACAGTAATGGTGGGACATTAGACAGATTCCCTGAGTTGTTTTTAAGTGACTTTATAATCTCGGTGACTTCCGAGGGCTCAGTTGGTGCAAGATAGAAGGAATTTGGGAAATTCCCATCCAGGTAGTCCCCAGCATGGGCATTAGTATGTGGGATTTTACTGGCGAGATTAGATCCTATGGTTGAGAAGAAGTCGTTTATCTTGTTAGCTGTGTCAGTGGGATGTAGTGGTGTTTCATTAGGTTTAGTTAGGACAATATTCTTGGTTTTTCTCAGTTTGTGGGTCCCTAGAATCTGAGAGAGTGTTTTCTAGGTCTTTTTTATATCTCCTCTAGTGTCTGTGAATCTACTGGAGTAGTATAGTTGTTTGGCTTTCTTTATTACTTTGGTGAGAACTGATGAATAGTGTTTAAGAATATCTTTGTATATTAAGCCCTGTCTATATTGCTTTTCATATTGGTGTTTCTTCTCAATGGATTTCAGAATGGTGCTGGTTAGCCATGGGCAACCAAGCCGTTTGTTTGTGATCTGTTTAGTTTTTATAGGACAATGTTTGTTGTATAGTCTAAGTAATTTGTTAAGAAAAATGTCTGTCCAGTCATCAATACCATTGGCCTTGGAGAATTCTGTAGGCCAGTCAACAAGCTCTAGGTCAGTTGTGAACTTCCTTATTGAGGCCTCGTCATGGAGTCTAAATGAGACTTTGTTGTATTCTAGTGGTGGTTTATTAATGTTTGTCAGGAGGATGGTAGGGTAGTGGTCTGTAGTGCTATCTGTGATTATCCCTGATTTAAGGGGGGCTAGTATATTGGTCCATATGTGGTCTATTATGGTTGCACTTGTCTCAGTGAGCCTGGTTGGTTTAGTTATTGTTGGTATGAGAAGTGTGTTGTTCATATTGTTGATGAAATCAGATAGTTATAATGGCTGTTGGTAAATGGTTTTGGTTGTCTTGATGTACTTTCCCTATTAAATTTAATCTAAATAGCCAGAATGTATTTAATTAGACCTTAAACAGGCTCACACCGACCCCCCCCCCCAAGCTGGAAGGGGTCGCTTCGCTTACCCGTAACTCAAAGGGGCCCTGCCAATCTGAATAACCTAGGGCCCGGAGACTTCTTAATCTGGCTCTGGCTGCAGCATACCGGCGCCTGGCAAACCTGAGAATAACATTCCGAAACCTTAATAAGGAATCGTTCAAGACACTGTACACTGTGTATGTTAGGCCTATACTGGAGTATGCAGCACCAGTCTGGAACCCACACCTGGTCAAGCACGTCAAGAAGTTAAAGAAAGTACAAAGGTTTGCAACAAGGCTAGTTCCAGAGCTCAGGGAAATGTCGTACGAGGAAAGGTTGAGGGAAATCGGACTGACGACACTGGAGGACAGAAGGGTCAGGGGAGACATACAAGATACTGCGGGGAATAGACAAGGTGAACAGAGACAGGATGTTCCAGAGAGGGGACAGAAACAAGGGGTCACAGCTGGAAGCTGAAGACTCAGACGAGTCACACGGACGTTAGGAAGTATTTCTTGTCATAGAGTCGTCAGGAAGTGGAATAGCCTAGCAAGTGAAGTAACAGATCCTACATTTATTATTCCTCAACAGTGAAAAAAAAATTGGAAAATGAAGAAAAACACTAGTTCCGATTTAACCTTGAGCACAGGTAACAGTTCAAAGAATCTGATATTTCATTTCCTTGAGTTCAATTCTGCAAAATCATCTATCACATGATCAGAATCAATGATTTTCCCTATACAGGCCTGTTTGTACTTGTAATCCTATAATAGGCTATATAGAAACGAAGAATTTTTCTCTTAGGTTGCTGCAGCATAGTTTTGGTCATTAGTGTCACCTTTAGAGGCTCTATGGTGTAACCCCCTAAATGTTGTCACCCGGGGTGGCCCCCCCTTACGACGCCTCTGCTGTTGGGGCTTAGGGGTAGGCACAATGAGACTATTGGTCCAGGAAGTAGGAAGAACCCCCTCAGTATAACTGGTATTATACAGTGCCAACAAAGCGTTATCAGGCACATGCCTTAGAGTTCTGATTATTATTATTATAATCAAGGGGGAAGCGCTAAACCCGGAGGATTATACAGCGCCTGGGGGGGGATGTGGAAGGCATTCAGGCTTAATTCGGGGAACTGGAGCACAGATCCAATTCCCTAAATCAAGAGCCCCTCACCAACATCAAGGAACCTTCCTTGAGGGGCTTAGAGTTCTGAGAATATCATAGGTTACATGATAGATACATGATAGATACATGATAGATACATGATAGATACATGATTATATACACCTGGAAAATCCTAGAGGGACTAGTACCGAACTTGCACACGAAAATCACTCACTACGAAAGCAAAAGACTTGGCAGACGATGCACCATCCCCCCATTGAAAAGCAGGGGTGTCACTAGCACGTTAAGAGACCATACAATAAGTGTCAGGGGCCCGAGACTGTTCAACTGCCTCCCAGCACACATAAGGGGGATTACCAACAGACCCCTGGCAGTCTTCAAGCTGGCACTGGACAAGCACCTAAAGTCAGTTTCTGATCAGCCGGGCTGTGGCTCGTACGTTGGTTTGCGTGCAGCCAGCAGCAACAGCCTGGTTGATCAGGCGCTGATCCACCAGGAGGCCTGGTCACAGACCGGGCCGCGGGGGCGTTGACCCCCGAAACTCTCTCCAGGTAAACTCCAGGTTATACCATCCTCTCCAGGAGCAGTTGATCGACCTATAGTTAATGCATTATCTAATTCATACTCGATGAAGAGGCAGTCACTCTCATCAATATTTTGGCTCATAAAATTAATCAGTTTCAACATTTCCTCCGGAGCACCCTCTAAATTTTTTCTTATATGAGATGGAAGATTTTCATGCCTGGATGTTTTGGACCAGTCTTTTATGAGGTCATTTGCTTTTTCGAGAGGAAAGGGATGAGCAACATTACCAGTCCTTTTCCTGGTTATTTTATTTATACCTTTCCAAGCCAAACTTAAAGGGGTGGACCTATTTAATCCACTAACAAATTGTTCCCATTCCTGTTGCCTAAATTCTTGCTTTCTATTCCTTGCATTTGTTAGTGTAGCTTGGAACGTTCTGAGCAGGCCTGGGGTTATACATTCACGGTATGCTTTACCAATCCTCCTAGCTGCATGTGTTAGATTGCGTAGCTCTGGATCATTAAAGTATTTACATTGGTTTTCATTGTCAGTTATAGTGGAAGGTCTATGTTTTTCTTTTCCTGCCCACTTGATCTGTGAGGATAGTCGGGGCAGCGGCAGCGGCAGCGACAACAGGAACCTTGTCCTCTATTTTTACTTCTACCTGAGGTTCCCAGCAGCCCAGTGATGACCTAATCAAGACCCACATAACACTAACATGTGTGGATACCCAGAATGATATAAATCAACTGCAGAAATCACCCAAAAGTTCACAAATTACCAACTAATAGGACTCGTACTACCACCTCCTACCCCGCTGCCACTGAAGCGATACTCCACAACATTCACCCATCGCCTACTATTCACCCGAAGCCACAGCCAATGGACAAGGGTCAGAGCAATAAAAGAAGATCCAGTAACCAGCTAAGGACTCCTAACATCAAAGGTGAGAGCAGTAATAACACGAAGAAAACTTGTGGTACTGGCAGCCAGGACACAACCCTTATCACCCACCGGCACCACCACAACACACGACAGACAACAACAAACATGGCCGCCGCCACAGTCCAAGATAACTCCTTCCCAGTATTTGATGTCAAGAAGATCACCGACCCAGAAATAGCTAAACTTCTTACGATTCAGAACCAAACGATCACCAAACTCAAGAAATGCAGGAACTAAAAGCTAGCAATGCAGATTACCTCAACAAGATCACTGCTCTTGAACATAAACTAGACACTCTGGAGCAACAAAGCAACACCCACACCCAGTCCCTAGACACCATCAACACTCTAAAAGACCAAGTCACCCTACTTACTACCAACATTATAGAGGAAAGATCAAGAGTGGACCAACAACTTGCCAATGTCATAACCAACTTCCAAGACCATAATGACCAACAGCAGTTATCTGACGCTGTTGTAGTTAACAGCAAACATCTCCCACCCACAGTCACCCAAGAGACCTGCATGGAGACCACCCTGCAGCTTATCAAGGACCACCTTCACCTTAACATACGTAGTGATGACCTAAAGGATTACAAACTGATGGGCTACCAAGCGGGTAAAAAAACAGTGCTGTTAAAATTCCAAACTAGCCTACAAAGAAACAAACTACTAAAAACATCTATTTCTATGAAAACTGATGTTTACGTCAATGTGTGCCTTACCAAAACAAGACAAAACCTTTATCGGCTAAGAAAATTACGCTATGCCCAAAAAATCCACCAGTGCTTTGTGAGGGATGGAAAAATCGCAGTTAGGAAACAGCCCACTGGGAAGAGATACTTCATCTCTACAGAACATGACCTTAAAACATTCCTAAGTGAGGCTGGACTAACAGAATCAGAGTAAAGTGCAGATAATACCCACAGTCCACCGTTAGTGTTATATTGTCATAAATTTGTGCCCCCCTAAAATTCTAATACCCCAACTACTTTTGATTGTCATTGTTGTATTCAACGACCATTCTACCTCATAGTCTTAATTTGTTTAATATCTACAGAATCTATCTCCCTTTTTACAACTTACCACATCACTGTTCCATCTTATTTTATTATAAACTAACCATAACTTGTCCTCAATAATTCTACCTCACTTTAAGAAATACTCCTTCTGTTATATAAATGTGGGTAAATATCATTAATTTTAATATACAGTCCACCAATTTATATATTTACCAGAATTCCTGGTGATATATATTTCATTTGTAATTAATAGGTCCAGAGCAACTTGTGGTTATGACAGTTGCAGGTATCGAAGGGGGACATTTTTGCGACCTAGGCGTCCCAAATTCCTGCTTGTCTATGTAACTTTGATAAATAATAATTATCTTTGTTATCATTTACTGATATGTACATTATGAGTTACATTCAGATAAATGCAATTTTCCACTTTTCCACAACTACTATTACTACTACCATCACCACCACTACCACTACTACCATCACCACCACTACCACTACTACCATCACCACCACTACCACTACTACCATCACCACCACTACCACTACTACCATCACCACCACTACCACTACTTCCACCAACACCACTACCACTACTACCATCACCACCACTACCACTACTACCATCACCACCACTACCACTACTACCATCACCACCACTACCACTGCTACCATCACCACCACTACCACTACTACCATCACCTCCACTACCACTACTACCATCACCACCACTACTACTATCTCCACTACCAATACTACTACCACTAACACTACTACTACTGCTACTACTACCACACAATGCCTAATTGCTGCTTAATTTCTTCCTAGTAATTACTGAGGAACCAAGCGCTACTAATTTAAGTTCCCGAAGTGTGTTTTAGGGAACTAAGACGGTGGACATTGATGGAGGGACGATATTAGTGACCCATTATTTCTAGAGTCCCACACGTCTCCTAGGTACATCAATATCAGTGATAATAATCTGCACATAAATGGTACACAATACCGACAAGACGAAGTATTAGACACATGTCTAACATCTGGGTGTCTTTATTTGTTGACGTTTTGCCATCCAGTGGTTTTATTAATACAATATAATAATAATAATATCTGTATTTACTACCAGTACATATACAAGGTATACAGACCATAGCTGACATCAGTGACATACTACTATATGCTGAGTATTTCCCGCAAATTAGGTCCTTATCCCAGGATGCGACCCACACCAGTCGACTAACACCCAGGTACCCATTTTACTGATGGGTGAACATAGACAACAGGTATAAAGAAACACGCCCAATGTTTCTACCCTGGCTGGGAATCGAACGCAGACCCTCGCCGTGTGAAGCGAGAGTTTTAGCCACTAAGTGATCAAGTCACTGGATGGCAAAACGTCAACAAATAAAGACACCCAGATGTTAGACAAGTGTCTATTTCAAGTATAATCTCTGTTAGAAGTTCTAGAGTTCTTCACACTTATGGGAAAATTCTTACAAATAATTTCTCACCTGGTCGAGGGGGCGCTGACCCCCGAAACTCTCTCCAGGTAAACTCCAGGTATATTAATCATCTGAATATTGGTGGATATTACACAATTATTTAACAATGATAATAAAGTACAAAATGAAAAGACGTATCAGGAAGAAAAACATTTGGATATTTTATTAAAAATGTCAGGATGGTGTGACCTCAGGTCACTCCAGGTCACATGACACAAATATTCTCAATAATATGACCAATTTTACAAATTATTATCATAATCATTGTTCATTTTAACATTATTGTAAATTTTTAAATAAATGTAAATTTAAACTATTATTGCAAATTTAAATGTTATTAATAATTATAACTTTTTCGTGTTTAAAAAATTGTAAATTTTAACATAAACATAATTTTAACATAAAAATAACATTTCAACATTAATGAACATTTTAACATTAATGAACATTTTAACATTAATGAACATTTTAACATTAATGAACATTTCAACATTAATGAACATTTCAACATTAATGAACATTTTAACATTAATGAACATTTCAACATTAATGAACATTTTAACATTAATGAACATTTCAACATTAATGAACATTTCAACATTAATGAACATTTTAACATTAATGAACATTTTAACATTAATGAACATTTCAACATTAATGAACATTTCAACATTAATGAACATTTTAACATTAATGAACATTTCAACATTAATGAACATTTTAACATTAATGAACATTTCAACATTAATGAACATTTCAACATTAATGAACATTTTAACATTAATGAACATTTTAACATTAATGAACATTTTAACATTAATGAACATTTCAACATTAATGAACATTTTAACATTAATGAACATTTCAACATTAATGAACATTTCAACATTAATGAACATTTCAACATTAATGAACATTTCAACATTAATGAACATTTTAACATTAATGAACATTTTAACATTAATGAACATTTTAACATTAATGAACATTTTAACATTAATGAACATTTTAACATTAATGAACATTTTAACATTAATGAACATTTTAACATTAATGAACATTTCAACATTAATGAACATTTTAACATTAATGAACATTTCAACATTAATGAACATTTTAACATTAATGAACATTTCAACATTAATGAACATTTTAACATTAATGAACATTTTAACATTAATGAACATTTTAACATTAATGAACATTTTAACATTAATGAACATTTTAACATTAATGAACATTTCAACATTAATGAACATTTTAACATTAATGAACATTTCAACATTAATGAACATTTTAACATTAATGAACATTTCAACATTAATGAACATTTTAACATTAATGAACATTTCAACATTAATGAACATTTCAACATTAATGAACATTTCAACATTAATGAACATTTCAACATTAATGAACATTTCAACATTAATGAACATTTCAACATTAATGAACATTTCAACAGTGTTCATATAAACATTACTAACTTTGTACATACAAACATTATTGAATTTTTTTAAATAATTTTAAATTAGAATTATTAAGGAAAGTTATCTCTTTATCTGCTTAATATACATTAAAAGATATTTACTGTACAACACTAGTCAACTATCATACTTCACACAGCGTTTGTACGGAGTTAGGTTAGGTTAAGTTAAGTTAGGTTAGGTTAGGTTAGGTTAGGTTAGGTTAGGTTAAGTTAAGTTAGGTTAGGTTGCGTTAGGTTAAGTTAGGTTAGGTTATATTAGGTTACGTTAAGTTAGGTTAGGTTAGGTTAGGTTAGGTTAGGTTAGGTTAGGTTAGGTTAAGTTAGGTTAGGTTAGGTTAGGTTAGGTTAGGTTAGGTTAGGTTAGGTTAAGTTAAGTTAGGTTAGGTTAAGTTAAGTTAGGTTAGGTTAGGTTAAGTTAAGTTAGGTTAGGTTAGGTTAAGTTAAGTTAGGTTAGGTTAGGTTAAGTTAAGTTAAGTTAGGTTAGGTTAAGTTAAGTTAGGTTAGGTTAGGTTAAGTTAAGTTAGGTTAGGTTAAGTTAAGTTAGGTTAGGTTAGGTTAAGTTAGGTTAGGTTGCGTTACGTGAAGTTAGGTTAGGTTATATTAGGTTACGTTAAGTTAGGTTACGTTAGGTTAGGTTATATTAGGTTACGTTAAGTTAGGTTAGATTAGGTTAGGTTACAATTGGAAAAAAACTGTTAATATAACATAAAATATGCTAATATGGTCTGGCTCACCAACAATAAATGGCAGCCATTTTACACTGCTCGCATAATTATGTCAGATTTTAAGTGTTCAGTGCACCATCAACAGCCATTTGACTGTTTTTACAACAGTGTCATGTTGACTGTGGTCATGTTGACTGTGGTCATGTTGACTGTGGTCATGTTGACTGTGGTCATGTTGACTGTGGTCATGTTGACTGTGGTCATGTTGACTGTGGTCATGTTGACTGTGGTCATGTTGACTGTGGTCATGTTGACTGTGGTCATGTTGACTGTGGTCATGTTGACTGTGGTCATGTTGACTGTGGTCATGTTGACTGGTCAACATGACTGGCTGACGTATGACTCCTCTATCCACCTTTTATCTTACCCAGAAAGCGAAGCCAAGAGAGAAAATAAGCAGATGTGTTACGTGGCAGGCAGCTGCAGCATCAACTGTGTCATCACAGCTGCAAGAGGCAGCTGCAGCATCAACTGTGTCATCACAGCTGCAAGAGGCAGCTGCAGCATCAACTGTGTCATCACAGCTGCAAGAGGCAGCTGCAGCATCAACAGTGTCATCACAGCTGCAAGAGGCAGCTGCAGCATCAACTGTGTCATCACAGCTGCAAGAGGCAGCTGCAGCATCAACAGTGTCATCACAGCTGCAAGAGGCAGCTGCAGCATCAACAGTGTCATCACAGCTGCAAGAGGCAGCTGCAGCATCAACTGTGTCATCACAGCTGCAAGAGGCAGCTGCAGCATCAACAGTGTCATCACAGCTGCAAGAGGCAGCTGCAGCATCAACAGTGTCATCACAGCTGCAAGAGGCAGCTGCAGCATCAACAGTGTCATCACAGCTGCAAGAGGCAGCTGCAGCATCAACAGTGTCATCACAGCTGCAAGAGGCAGCTGCAGCATCAACTGTGTCATCACAGCTGCAAGAGGCAGCTGCAGCATCAACAGTGTCATCACAGCTGCAAGAGGCAGCTGCAGCATCAACAGTGTCATCACAGCTGCAAGAGGCAGCTGCAGCATCAACTGTGTCATCACAGCTGCAAGAGGCAGCTGCAGCATCAACAGTGTCATCACAGCTGCAAGAGGCAGCTGCAGCATCAACTGTGTCATCACAGCTGCACGAACAATGCTGTTGCTGCGCTGGTATGGCCGCATCTTTCCCTATGAACCACCAGACAAACTGTCAGTATTATTATCTCTCGGGTTTATTTAAGGAAAGTTATAACATTAAATGAGAGATTATAGAATCATTTACTGTTTTATCAACATGTTAATTATTTTAATAATTATTGCTACCAAGTATCTTATTTCCTCAAAGCTACTAACCGTCTTATATCCTTATTACTACCAGCTGCTACCGTTAATTAATAATAATAATAATAATAATAATAATAATAATAATAATAATAATAATAATCATAATCATAATATCTTTATTTCTACAAGTACATGTACAAGGTATACAGACCATAGCTGACATCAATGACATACTACTATATAGAAAGCCGCTTGTTATGCAGAGCATTTCGGGCAAATTACGTCAGTTTTGTCCCAGGATGCGACGCACACCAGTCGGCTAACACCCAGGTACCCATTTTATACTGATGGGTGAACATGGACAACCAGAGTAAGGAAACAAGCCCAATGTTTTCACCCTTCCGGGAATCGAACCCTGCCCCCTCAGCGTGTGAAGCGGAAGCTTTGCCTACCAGGCCACGAGCCACCTTAATTAACTACTACCACTGCTGCTGCTATTTTAACTACTATTACTACTATCAGTGCTATTGCTAATTCAACTACTACTACTACTACTACTACTACCACTGCTACTGCTAATTCAACTACTACTACTACTACTACTACTACTACTACCACTGCTACTGCTAATTCAACTACTACTACTGTTACTACCGCCATCCACTTCTTCCACCTCTCTCGTGTCTTGTCTTCAGACTGTGTTTACTTTTGTTCACTCAGCAGTGACTTGACAATAGCCCAGGATAGACCAAAACATTGTATCAAGTCAGGTGTCCCGTGTTCCAGCCTCTGGGTTCACTTATCATTCCCCAGCTACCACACACACGCCTCTGTGCCAGCTTGATTAATAACTTACCAAATTAGGACATACAAAGACGAAAAACATAGCTAAACTTCCTTTAGGAAAAATATAGAACTGAAAATGTTAGTATTAATAAGAACAACAATAACAATAATAATAATAATAATAATAATAATAATAATAATAATAATAATAATAATTATTATTATTATTATTATTATTATTATAATAATGAGAAGGATATATTAATTTCCTGAACATTTTAATCTGATCTGAAGAGGAATTTTCCATTAATAACATGGAAACCAATATTCTAAATTATTAATAATGTAATGTTAGAAACTGACACAAACTTTGCATCACAAAGATAACGGGGTACCTGTACCTCCTCCCATGGCAGACTTAGGTCCGACTAAACCTTTACAAAAATTCAATTTATGTCAAAGGCCCTAAAATCTGGGACACCCTACCTGAGAACTCTAGAACTGCAGACACATTCATCACCTTCAAAACTACCATTAGAAAACATCTTATCTCCCTGATACACCCTGTCAACTAATTACACGAATACCACCTGGTGGTTCACACTTACACTCACTCACCTATTTGACCATAAACAGAAATATTAATCTCAATCTCAAAATAATGAATCCTATGACACTCCAATACTGAAACTATGTACTGTGCCAAAACAAAAGCATTCACATTGCTAAACTCACAAACTAGTATTTAGTCACTTAGCCATGATACCAACTTACCTCATAATTTGTAATATTTTAAAATATATAATTAAACTAAGTCTGCCCGAAATGCCTAGCCATGCTAAGCGTTCTAGTGGTACACTCTGTAATCATTATTTAACTACATGTAAACCACACAACAACCAAATTCTGTAAATTCAACATTGTAATCTTTATAGAGAATAAACTTTGAAATTTGAATGGCAGACTTAGGTCTCCAGACACTCCCCAGATAGGGAGCTAAGGCCGGGTCACCACTATTGGAAAAGACCCGGGCCGGGAGAATACCGGCGAATAAAAAAAAAAAAAACGAAAAACTTTGCATGAAACTAAATTGAAGTTTTCTTTCAGACAAAGTTATCAGTGTTTTAATTTATAAACCGTCCAGAAAAGTTACTCCCAAGGTATGAGACTGGAAGGAATGCCACACAGTGGTGGCAACTTGACGAGACGATAACACATCGGAGGACGGGCGGGGCTAGAACACAAGGAGTATTTTAACTTCAAGGACACTACACTAACCACTCTAATATTTGTTTGCAATCGTGTTACTACGATGTCGTGAATGAAGAATGACAATTTAAGTCTTTCTTTAAGTAATATTAAAAAGCTTGGAAAGTTTGAAGCTGATCAGAAGAGGTGTTCTCAACATATCTGGTAGTAACACTGAACGAGGATAAAGGGACAATTACCAGGGTTATTGTCTTGTGGAAGTTCTCTAACTGGACATACAATATGATATTATTTAATTTCTATGGAGATAATGTATTACCCAGTCTTCTTCAATATTTCGAAACTAGTTTACTGTTACTAGGAAAAAAGCTCATGCAGGTACTGGTATATGCAGGAGCCCATTAAACTGACTACTCCAGGACTTGTTTTCTGCATCATAACGAAACCTCTTCAGATCTGCACTAAACAATTAACACTCGGGTATCCTACTTGCAAGACACTTGTGTTTGTTGCTGGACTTTGTACGTGTCAAGTTATCAGTTAGGTTTTTCAATGGTGTAGCATTATTTTCCATAAGAACATAAAGATGGAACACTGCAGCAGGCCTAATGGCCCATGCGAGGCAGGTCCAAATCTTCTACCGGCTTAAGCCAATGTCTCAAACTAGTCAGGTCAGGCCACATTCACTTAAGGAAGGAGCACGGCATCTGACCTTGTAGTACTAGCTAGTCAGGTCCAACTCACACACACCTACACCAACTCATGTATTTATCCAACCTATTTTTTAAACTACGCAACGTCTTAGCTTCTTTGACGGTACTCGGGAGTTTGTTCCACTCATCCACAACTCTATTACCAAACTAGTGCTTTCTTATATCCTTCCTGAATCTGAATTTTTCCAATTTACAATCATTGCTGCGAGTCCTGTCTTTGGCTACATATTATTAGCACACTATTTACATTCCCTTTATTTATTCCTGTTTTTCATTTATACACCTAAATCATATCCCCCCCAAATTCTATGCATTTTTAGAGAGTGCAGATTCAGGGCCCTCAGTCTATCCTCATAGGGAAGATTTCTAATACATGGGATCAACTTTGTCATCCTCCTCTGTACGTTTTCCAGTGAATTTATATCCATTCTGTAATATGGTGACCAGTACTGTGCAGCATAATCTAAATGAGGCCTAACCAATACCCCTGCCAAGCTACCCAAGACTCTATAACTCCACCCGGTAGATCATCAGATGCAGCATTCTCCACCTGACCTAAACATTCTGAACCTGACTATAAATACTCCCGTACCTTCCACCCCAGGTAGATCTGTTTGTGACTTGAAAAAGCCCACTGTGTGGGCGAAACGTTGTCAATAAAGGATCACATTAAACTGTATGTGTTTATGTTTCCATATATAGAGCTGATGAACAACCTGAGAACTTCTGTTATTTATGCTTCTTGATATGAAGCCAAGGATTCTGTTAGCTTTATTACGAACACTAATGCACTGTTGTCTTGGTTTTAGATTACTGCTAACCAGAACTCCCAAATCCTTTTCTCAATCAGTAATATTAAGATCTACATTATTTAGTTTATATGTGGAATGGTTGTTTTCCTTTCCAATGTTTAGAACTTTGCATTTGTCTATATTAAACTGCATCTGACACTTTTAAGACCACTGCATCAGTCTATTCAAATCTTCCTGGAGTGCTCTAATGCCCTCGTCAGAATGAATTCGTCGGCCTTTTTGTATCATCGGCAAACTTGCTTATATCACTATTTATTCTCTCATCTATGTCGTTTATGTAGATTGTGAACAACAAGGGGCCCAACAGTGACCCCTGCGGAACACCACTCATGACGTGCCCCCGCTCTGATTTCTCCTCAGTAATGCAAACTCTCTTCTGCCTATCTATCAATCATGCCTCTACCCAGGAAAAAATTTCTTCTCCTATGCCGTGTGCCTTAAGTTTCCTTAATAGCCTCTGATGTGGAACTCTATCGAAAGCCTTACTGAAGTCCATATACACAATATCATAATCAATACCATGATCTACCTCCTCAAATACCTTAGTGAAAAAAAGTTAGTAAATTCATAAGACAGGAACGCCCCTTTGTAAAACCGTGCTGAGATTCATTAATCAGCTTCTGCCTTTCAAGATGGCTACGAATTGCCCGGCAATTATTGATTCCATAAATTTTCCCACTATGGAGGTTAGGCTTATTGGTCTATAGTTCAAAGCTAAGGACCTGTCACCTGCTTTGAAAATAGGTATCACGTTTGCCATTTTCCACTTATCTGGCACTATGCCAGTTTGTAATGATATGTTTAAAAGATTAGCCAATGGTTTGCTAAGCTCCTCTTTGCAGTCCTTGCAAACAGTTCATCAGGGCCTGGGGATTTTTTAGATTTTAATTTACCTATTTCCCTAAGGACCATGTCGCATCAACACTAGTGAGTAAACTACCGGCTGCATCAAATACCTTTCACATAGACTCTGATAAGTTTAAAACATACTATACCAATAAAGGGGTAATCCCAAACAGTTGTCAACTAGTAAGTGACTTCGTGCAAAAAGAACTAAGCAGGTTAAACCCATTGTAGATGAATGGTCCAAAGAACCGTCATGTTGTTAAATTAGACACATGTGCAACTCTTGGTTATCTTTATTGAGGAAACGTTTAGCCACACAGTGGCTTCATCAGTCCATACAAAGGATAAACTTGAAGAACAGGAGGAGAATGAGGTAATAAGTCCCTCAGCCTTGAGTCGATGTGGTCAGTCCATCAATCTTGAATAGAATACGGCATAGGAGCGGAGAAGCAGCTTATAAACCGTATGGCAGGAGAGGTTTATAAGCTGCCTCTCCGCTCATATGCCGTATTCTATTGAAGATTGATGGACTGACCACATCGACTCAAGGCTGAGGGACTGATTACCTCAATCTCCTCCTGTTCTTCAAGTTTATCCTTTGTATGGACTGATGAAGCCACTGTGTGGCGAAACGTTTCGTCAATAAAGATACCCAAGAGTTGCACATGTGTCTAATTTAACAGGTTAAACCCATCTAAGACCACCGGCCCAGGTAACATCCCATCCAAGTTCCTAAAAGATGGTGCCTCTGAATTGCCAATCCTCATTGCTCACATAATAAATTTGTCCATCACCACTAATACCGTACCGGAGGGGTTCATGGATGCCAGAGTTGCTCCTATTTTCAAGAAAAATAGTAGGTCTGATGTAAGCAACTATAGGCCTGTTAGTATAGCCAGTGTAATATCCAAAATTCTTGAGAGGGCGGTGTACTGTCAAGTAGTTAAGTACATTAATGACAACAACATTCTTTATATTTACCAATCAGGCTTTAGATCTTACTCAACCGACACCTCTCTAAATTATGTGAGAACTGAAATTTCGATAGGGAACCTCATAGGTATGGTAACCTTAGACTTGCAAAAGGTCTTCGATACTGTCAACCACAATATATTATGTAAGAAACTTCAAGCTATCGGTATAGGTTCCGTAGACTGGTTTAAGTCCTATCTTAGCAACAGGAAACAAATGGTCAAAATCAACTAAACGGAATCAGAACCTCTGCCGATAGCATGTGGAGTTCCCCAAGGTAGTATTCTGGGTCCCTTATTATTTCTATGTAATGTAAACGACATGTCCATCAGTGCCAAGTGCAAACTCCTACTGTATGCGGATGACAGTGCTCTGTTAGTGTCAGGTAAAGATCCACAAGATATAAGTAATGTAATAACAATGGAACTGAAGTCCTGCAGCAAATGGTTAGTAGACAACAAACTATCGTTACACTTCGGGAAAACGGAAGCCATACTCTTTGGGACGAAACATTAACTGAGAAGGGTAAATAATTTTAATGTCCGGTGTAATGGGAACCCATCACTTCAGTTTCCTCAGTGAAATATCTGGGAATCTCCTTTGACCCATGCAAGTAAGGAGAACTGATAGGGAACAGTGTAGTAAAGAAAGCGAATGCCAGACTGAAGTTCCTCTAAGGACAAGCACAGTGTCTACCTACTGAGGCTCGCAGGACCCTATGTCTAGCCCTTATACAGTGTCATATGGACTACGCTTATTCTTCATGGTACTCTGCCTTGATACAAAAACTGAAAGATAAATTGCAAATCACCCAGAACAAAATGGTAAGATTCATTCTGGGCCTGGGACCAAGAGAACATGTAGGCCAGGATGAATTACAGCAGTTGGATATGCTGAATGTTGAAGACAGAGTAAAACAACTGAAGCTAAATCATGTTTATAAAATTGCTCACAAACAATGTCCAGAATATCTTGCTGTCAATTTTGTCAAGGTTGGGAACCAAAGCAATCATAGTACTAGGGGGAGAGAACACAACTTTGTAGTACCCACAGTCATTGGCCAGGCGTCAAACACCTTTTATTGTACAGCAATAAAGAAATGGAACAGACTACCTGCACATGTCAAAGCCAGTCATAGCGTGAACCAGTTCAAGAAGAGTGCCAAAAGGTGTCTGATGAATGTAGCTACAGAAAGGGAGGGGAATGATTTTCTATTTTTTTTAGCTAATACACATGTAAATATAAATCATGTTACCTTATTCCTAGTATATCTTATTTATAGTATAATAATAAGACATTATCTCCTTTCTAGTATAATAATAAGGTATTAAAAGGACCCCAATGGAAATGAGTCACTCTGTCTGACTTTTTGGGTTATCCCAGGTTCTCTACACATATGCTGCTATGTTTGATAATCAATGTAACTCTATTTGTGTATACCTGATTAAACTTACTTATGTCACTTGTGACCCTAATAGTGCATAGTTTATTATCTTCCTTTTCTACATAATTTATTATTTCTGGAATATAGCTAGTATCTTCCTGTGTAAAAACTGAGAGGAAGTAAGTGTTAAAAATTCTACACATTTAGTTATCATTGTTCGTGATCTGACCTGAGTAACTTTCGAGCAGGGGAAATTTTGTCCCAAATTTTACTTTTTTATACCTGAAAGAATCATTTTGCGTTCGTCTTCGACTCCCTTGCAACTTTAACCTCATAATCTCTCTTTGGTTTTCTTATTGCATTTTTTATTTATCTCTTTAGCTGAATATATTGATTTCTTAACTGCCCTTCTCTTTTGATTCGCGTATATATGCCTCTCTTTTGACCAATGAGATGTTTAAATCTATTGTTTATCTATTAAGGATCATATTTGCTTGATCTGAATTCCTTATTCGGAACATAAGTTGTCTGAGGAGCTACAACTATGCTCATGAAAACGTCATGTCGGCAACTATCACCATCTACCTGACCCATAGTCAGGTCATTCCAGTTCACCCCACCAAACGTAAATCCTTAATATTTAATCAAATTTTAATAGGACACCAAAGTTATTTTTCTCTGTCTTCGAAGTTTTCATTAATAATCTAAAAACACCTTTTCTGATTGGCTTCAAATTTTTAAGCCTTGTGTACTGTAACTAGTGTCAGGGTCAGCCTAGTACTGTGGGTGTTTGGTGTACTGTAAATAGTGTCAGGGTCATCCTAGTACTGTGGGTGTCTGGTGTACTGTAACTAGTGTCAGGGTCAGCCTAGTACTGTGGGTGTCTAGTGTACTATAACTAGTGTCAGGGTCAGCCTAGTACTGTGGGTGTCTGGTGTACTGCAACTAGTGTCAGGGAGAGCCTACTACTGTGGGTGTCTGGTGTACTGTAACAAGTGTCAGGGAGAGCCTAGTACTGTGGGTGTCTGGTGTACTGCAACTAGTGTCAGGGTCAGCCTAGTACTGTGGGTGTCTGGTGTACTGTAACAAGTGTCAGGGAGAGCCTAGTACTGTGGGTGTCTGGTGTACTATAACTAGTGTCAGGGTCAGCCTAGTACTGTGGGTGTCTGGTGTACTGTAACAAGTGTCAGGGAGAGCCTAGTACTGTGGGTGTCTGGTGTTCTATAACTAGTGTCAGGGTCAGCCTAGTACTGTGGGTGTCTGGTGTACTGTAACAAGTGTCAGGGAGAGCCTAGTACTGTGGGTGTCTGGTGTACTATAACTAGTGCTAGGGCCAGCCTAGTACTGTGGGTGTCTGTTGTACTGTAGCTAGTGTCAGGGCCAGCCTAGTACTGTGGGTGTCTGGTGTTCTGTAACTAGTGTCAGGGTCAGCCTAGTACTGTGGGTGTCTGGTGTACTGTAGCTAGTGTCAGAGTCAGCCTAGTACTGTGGGTGTTTGGTGTACTGTAACTACTGTCAGGGCCAGCCATGTACTGTGGGTGCCTGGTGTACTGTAACTAGTGTCAGGGTCAGCCTAGTACTGAGGGTGTCTCGTGTACTGTAACTATTGTCAGGGCCAGCCTAGTACTGTGGGTGTCTGGTGTTCTATAACTAGTGTCAGGGTCAGCCTAGTACATTGGGCGTCTGGTGTTCTGTAACTAGTGTCAGGGTCAACCTAGTACTGTGGGTGTCTGGTGTACTGTAACTATTGTCAGGACCAGCCTAGTACTGTGGGTGTCTGTTGTACTGTAACTAGTGTCAGGATCAGCCTAGTACTGTGGGTGTCTGGTGTTCTGTAACTAGTGTCAGGGCCAGCCTAGTACTGTGGGTGTCTGGTGTTTTGTAACTAGTGTCAGGGTCAGCCTAGTACTGTGGGTGTCTGGTGTTCTGTAACTAGTGTCAGGTTCAGCCTAGTACTGTGGGTGTCTTGTGTACTATAACTAGTGTCAGGGCCAGCCTAGTACTGTGGGTGTCTGGTGTTACCTGGAGGTTACCTGGAGGTTATTCCGGGGATCAACGCCCCCGCGGCCCGGTCCATGACCAGGCCTCCCGATGGATCAGGGCCTGATCAACTAGGCTGTTACTGCTGGCCGCACGCAGTCCGACGTACGAGCCACAGCCCGGCTGATCCGGCACTGACTTTAGGTATCTGTCCAGCTCTCTCTTGAAGGCAGCCAGGGGTTTATTGGCAATTCCCCTAATGCTTGATGGGAGACTGTTGAACAGTTTTGGGCTCCGGACACTTATGGTGTTTTCTCTTAGTGTACCAATGGCGCCCCTACTATTTATTGGCGGCATTTTGCATCGCCTGCCCAGTCTTTTACTTTCGTAGGGAGTGATTTCTGTGTGCAGATTTGGGACCATTCCTTCCAAGATTTTCCAAGTGTAGATTATGATATATCTCTCCCTCCTGCGTTCAAACGAGTATAAGTCAAGTGCTTCCAAGCGTTCCCAGTAGTTAAGGTGCTTGACAGAACATATACGTGCAGTAAAGGATCTCTGTACACTCTCTAGATCTGCGATTTCACCTGGTTTGTATGGAGATGTTAATGTACAGCAGTATTCCAGCCTAGAGAGAACAAGTGATTTGAAAAGGATCATCATGGGCTTGGGGTTGTATTGTACGCTGGGATGTGCACGCCTCGGTGGCGGAGGAAGGGAAGGTTGTTGTTGCTGTTGTTGCTGGTAACACTGGGGTTGTGTTGTACGCTGGGTTGTGCACGCCTCGGTGGCAGAGGAAGGGAAGGTTGTTGTTGTTGCTGGTAACACTGGGGTTGTGTTGTAAGCTGGGATGTGCACGCCTCGGTGGTGGAGGAAAGGAAGGTTGTTGTTGCTGGTAACACTGGGGTTGTGTTGTACGCTGGGATGTGCACGCCTCAGTGGTGGAGGAAGGGAAGGTTGTTGTTGCTGGTAACACTGGGGTTGTGTTGTACGCTGGGATGTGCACGCCTCAGTGGTGGAGGAAGGGAAGGTTGTTGTTGTTGCTGTTGTTGATGGTAACACTGGGGTTGTGTTGTACGCTGGGTTGTGCACGCCTTGGTGGTGAAGGAAGAGAAGGTTGTTGTTGTTGCTGTTGTTGCTGGTAACACTGGGGTTGTGTTGTAAGCAGGGATGTGCACGCCTCGGTGCCGGAGGAAGGGAAGGTTGTTGTTGTTGCTGGTAACACTGGGTTGTGTTGTGTGTACTGTAACTAATGTCAGGGCCAGGCTAATACTGTGGGTGTCTGGTATACTGTAACTAGTGTCAGGGTCAGCCTAGTATTGTGGGTGTCTGGTATACTGTAACTAGTGTCAGGGCCAGCCTAGTACTGTGGGTGTCTGGTGTACTGTAACTAGTGTCAGGGCCAGACTAGTACTGTGGGTGTCTGGTGTTCTATAACTAGTGTCCGGGTCAGCCTAGTACTGTGGGCGTCTGGTGCTCTGTAACTAGTGTCAGGGTCAACCTAGTACTCTGGGTGTCTGGTGTATTGTAACTATTGTCAGGGCCAGCCTAGTACTGTGGGTGTCTGGTGTACTGTAACTAGTGTCAGGGTCAGCCTAGTACTGTGAGTGTCTGGTGTACTGAAACTAGTGTCAGGGCCAGCCTAGTACTGTGGGCGTCAGGTGTTCTGTAACTAGTGTCAGGGTCAGCCTAGTACTGTGAGTGTCTGGTGTGCCGTAACTAGTGTGAGAGTCAGCCTAGTACTGTGGGTGTCTGGTGTACTATAACTAGTGTCAGGGTCAGCCTAGTACTGTTGGTGTCTGGTGTACTGTAACTAGTGTCAGGGCCAGGCAAATACTGTGGGTGTCTGGTGTACTGTAACTAGTGTCAGGGTCAGCCTAGTATTGTGGGAGTCTGGTATACTGTAACTAGTGTCAGGGCCAGGCTAGTACTGAGAGTGTCTGGTGTACTGTAACTAGTGTCAGGGCCAGGCTAGTACTGTGGGTGTCTGGTGTACTGTAACTAGTGTCAGGGCCAGGCTAGTACTGTGGGTGTCTGGTGTACTGTAACTAGTGACAAGGTCAGCCTAGTACTGTGGGTATCTGCTGTATTGTAACTAGTGTCAGGGTCAGCTTAGTACTGTGGGTGTCTGGTGTACTGTAACTAGTGACAGGGTCAGCCTAGTACTGTGGGTGTCTGGTGTTCTGTAACTAGTGTCAGGGTTAGCCTAGTACTGTGGGTGTCTGGTGTTCTGTAGCTAGTGTCAGGGTCAGCCTAGTACTGTGGGTGTCTGGTGTGCTATAACTAGTGTCAGGGCCAGCCTAGTACTGTGGGTGACTGGTGTATTGTAACTAGTGTCAGGGCCAGGCTAGTACAGTGGATGTCTGGTATACTGTAACTAGTGTCAGAGTCAGCCTAGTACTGCGGGTGTCTGGTATACTGTAACTAGTGTCAGGGCCAGCCTAGTACTGTGGGTGTCTGGTGTACTGTAACTAGTGTCAGGGCCAGGCTAGTACTGTGGGTGTCTGGTGAACTGAAACTAGTGTCAGGGCCAGGCTAGTACTGTGGGTGTCTGGTGTACTGTAACTAGTGTCAGGGGCAGGCTAGTACTGTGGGTGTCTGGTATACTATAACTAGTGTCAGGGCCAGCCTAGTACTGTGGGTGTCTGGTATACTATAACTAGTGTCAGGGCCAGCCTAGTACTGTGGGTGTCTGGTATACTATAACTAGTGTCAGGGCCAGCCTAGTACTGTGGGTGTCTGGTATACTATAACTAGTGTCAGGGTCAGCCTAGTACTGTGGGTGTCTGGAATACTATAACTAGTGTCAGGGTCAGCCTAGTACTGTTGATGTCTGGTATACTATAACTAGTGTCAGGGCCAGCCTAGTACTGTGGGTGTCTGGTACACTATAACTAGTGTCAGGGTCAGCCTAGTACTGTGGGTGTCTGGTATACTGTAACTAGTGTCAGGGCCAGCCTAGTACTGTGGGTGTCTGGTGTACTGTAACTAGTGTCAGGGCCAGGCTAGTACTGTAGGTGTCTGGTGTACTGTAACTAGTGTCAGGGCCAGGCTTGTACTGTGGGTGTCTGGTGTACTGTAACTAGTGTCAGGGCCAGGCTAGTACTGTGGGTGTCTGGTGTACTGTAACTAGTGTCAGGGCCAGCCTAGTACTGTGGGTGTCTGGTATACTATAACTAGTGTCAGGGCCAGGCTAGTACTGTGGGTGTCTGGTGTACTATAACTAGTGTCAGGGCCAGGCTAGTACTGTGGGTGTCTGGTGTACTGCAACTAGTGTCAGGGCCAGGCTAGTACTGTGGGTGTCTAGTATACTATAACTAGTGACAGGGTCAGCCTAGTACTGTGGGTGTCTGGTACACTATAACTAGTGTCAGGGCCAGACTAGTACTGTGGGTGCCTGGTGTGCTATAACTAGTGTCAGGGCCAGACTAGTACTTTGGGAGTCTGGTGTACTATAACTAGTGTCAAGGCCAGCCTAGTACTGTGGGTGTCAGGTATACTGTAACTAGTGTCAGGGCCAGCATAGTACTGTGGGTGTCTGGTGTACTGTAACTAGTGTCAGGGCCAGACTAGTACTGTGGGTGTCTGGTGTACTGTAACTAGTGTAAGGGCCAGACTAGTACTGTGGGTGTCTGGTATACTATAACTAGTGTCAGGGTCAGACTAGTACTGTGTGTGTCTGGTGTGCTATAACTAGTGTCAGGGACAGACTAGTACTTTGGGTGTCTGGTATACTATAACTAGTGTCAGGGCCAGACTAGTACTGTGGGTGTCTGGTATACTATAACTAGTGTCATGGCCAGCCTAGTACTGTGGGTGTCTGGTATACTGTAACTAGTGTCAGGGTCAGCCTAGTACTGTGGGTGTCTGGTGCACTATAACTAATGTCAGGGCCAGCCCAGTACTGTGGGTGTCTGGTGCACTATAACTATTGTCAGGGCCAGCCTAGTACTGTGGGTGTCTGGTGCACTATATCTAGTGTCAGGGCCAGACTACTACTGTGGGTGTCTGGTGCACTATAACTAGTGTAAGGGCCTGCCTAGTGCTGTGGGTGTCTGGTGCACTATAACTAGTGTCAGGGCAAGCCTAGTACTGTGGGTGTCTGGTGCACTATAACTAGTGTCAGGGCCAGCCTAGTACTGTGGGTGTGTGGTGCACTATTACTAGTGTCAGGGCCAGACTAGTACTGTGGGTGTCTGGTGCACTATAACTATTGTCAGGGCCAGACTAGTACTGTGGGTGTCTGGTGCACTATAACTTGTGTCAGGGCCAGCCTAGAACTGTGGGTGTCTGGTGTAGTGTAACTAGTGTCAGGGCCAGGCTAGTACTGTGGGTGTCTTGTGTACTGTAACTAGTGTCAGGGCCAGGCTAGTACTCTAGGTGTCTGGTGTTCTGTAACTAGTGTCAGGGCCAGGCTAGTACTGTGGGTGTCTGGTGTACTGTAACTAGTGTCAGGGCCAGGCTAGTACTGTGGCTGTCTGGTGTACAGTAACTAGTGTCAGGGTCAGCCTAGTACTGTGGGTGTCTGGTGTACTGTAACTATTGTCAGGGCTAGCCTAGTACTGTTGGTGTCTGGTGTTCTATAACTAGTGTCAGGGTCAGCCTAGTACTGTGGGCGTCTGGTGCTCTGTAACTAGTGTCAGGGTCAACATAGTACTCTGGGTGTCTGGTGTATTGTAACTTTTGTCAGGGCCAGCCTAGTACTGTGGGTGTCTGGTGTACTCTAACTAGTGTCAGGGTCAGCCTAGTACTGTGAGTGTCTGGTGTACTGAAACTAGTGTCAGGGTCAGCCTAGTACTGTGGGCGTCTCGTGTTCTGTAACTAGTGTCAAGGTCAGGCTAGTACTGTGGGTGTCTGGTGTGCCGTAACTAGTGTGAGAGTCAGCCTAGTACTGTGGGTGTCTGGTGTACTATAACTAGTGTCAGGGTCAGCCTAGTACTGTGGGTGTCTGGTGTACTGTAACTAGTGTCAGGGTCAGCCTAGTATTGTGGGTGTCTGGTATACTGTAACTAGTGTCAGGGCCAGGCTAGTACTGAGAGTGTCTGGTGTACTGTAACTAGTGTCAGGGCCAGGCTAGTACTGTGGGTGTCTGGTGTACTGTAACTAGTGTCAGGGCCAGGCTAGTACTGTGGGTGTCTGGTGTACTGTAACTAGTGACAAGGTCAGCCTAGTACTGTGGGTGTCTGCTGTATTGTAACTAGTGTCAGGGTCAGCCTAGTACTGTGGGTGTCTGGTGTACTGGAGGCCCGGTGGCCTGGTGGCTAAAGCTCCCGCTTCACACACGGAGGGCCCGGGTTCGATTCCCGGCGGGTGGAAACATTTCGACACGTTTCCTTACACCTGTTGTCCTGTTCACCTAGCAGCAAATAGGTACCTGGGTGTTAGTCGACTGGTGTGGGTCGCATCCTGGGGGACAAGATTAAGGACCCCAATGGAAATAAGTTAGACAGTCCTCGATGACGCACTGACTTTCTTGGGTTATCCTGGGTGGCTAACCCTCCGGGGTTAAAAATCCGAACGAAATCTTATCTTATCTTATCTTATCTTACTGTAACTAGTGACAGGGTCAGCCTAATACTGTAGGTGTCTGGTGTACTGTAACCAGTGTCAGGGCCAGCCTAGTACTGTGGGTGTCTGGTGTTCTGTAACTAGTGTCAGGGTTAGCCTAGTACTGTGGGTGTCTGGTGTTCTGTAGCTAGTGTCAGGGTCAGCCTAGTACTGTGGGTGTCTGGTGTGCTATAACTAGTGTCAGGGCCAGCCTAGTACTGTGGGTGTCTGGTGTATTGTAACTAGTGTCAGGGCCAGGCTAGTACAGAGGATGTCTGGTATACTGTAACTAGTGTCAGAGTCAGCCTAGTACTGCGGGTGTCTGGTATACTGTAACTAGTGTCAGGGCCAGCCTAGTACTGTGGGTGTCTGGTGTACTGTAACTAGTGTCAGGGCCAGGCTAGTACTGTGGGTGTCTGGTGAACTGAAACTAGTGTCAGGGCCAGGCTAGTACTGTGGGTGTCTGGTGTACTGTAACTAGTGTCAGGGGCAGGCTAGTACTGTGGGTGTCTGGTATACTATAACTAGTGTCAGGGCCAGCCTAGTACTGTGGGTGTCTGGTATACTATAACTAGTGTCAGGGCCAGCCTAGTACTGTGGGTGTCTGGTATACTATAACTAGTGTCAGGGGCCAGCCTAGTACTGTGGGTGTCTGGTATACTATAACTAGTGTCAGGGTCAGCCTAGTACTGTGGGTGTCTGGAATACTATAACTAGTGTCAGGGTCAGCCTAGTACTGTGGATGTCTGGTATACTATAACTAGTGTCAAGGCCAACCTAGTACTGTGGGTGTCTGGTACACTATAACTAGTGTCAGGGTCAGCCTAGTACTGTGGGTGTCTGGTATACTGTAACTAGTGTCAGGGCCAGCCTAGTACTGTGGGTGTCTGGTGTACTGTAACGAGTGTCAGGGCCAGGCTAGTACTGTAGGTGTCTGGTGTACTGTAACTAGTGTCAGGGCCAGGCTAGTACTGTGGGTGTCTGGTGTACTGTAACTAGTGTCAGGGCCAGGCTAGTACTGTGGGTGTCTGGTGTACTGTAACTAGTGTCAGGGCCAGCCTAGTACTGTGGGTGTCTGGTATACTATAACTAGTGTCAGGGCCAGGCTAGTACTGTGGGTGTCTGGTGTACTATAACTAGTGTCAGGGCCAGGCTAGTACTGTGGGTGTCTGGTGTACTGTAACTAGTGTCAGGGCCAGGCTAGTACTGTGGGTGTCTGGTATACTATAACTAGTGTCAGGGTCAGCCTAGTACTGTGGGTGTCTGGTACACTATAACTAGTGTCAGGGCCAGACTAGTACTGTGGGTGCCTGGTGTGCTATAACTAGTGTCAGGGCCAGACTAGTACTTTGGGAGTCTGGTGTACTATAACTAGTGTCAGGGCCAGCCTAGTACTGTGGGTGTCAGGTATACTGTAACTAGTGTCAGGGCCAGCGTAGTACTGTGGGTGTCTGGTGTACTATAACTAGTGTCAGGGCCAGACTAGTACTGTGGGTGTCTGGTGTACTGTAACTAGTGTAAGGGCCAGACTAGTACTGTGGGTGTCTGGTATACTATAACTAGTGTCAGGGTCAGACTAGTACTGTGTGTGTCTGGTGTGCTATAACTAGTGTCAGGGACAGACTAGTACTTTGGGTGTCTGGTATACTATAACTAGTGTCAGGGCCAGACTAGTACTGTGGGTGTCTGGTATACTATAACTAGTGTCATGGCCAGCCTAGTACTGTGGGTGTCTGGTATACTGTAACTAGTGTCAGGGTCAGCCTAGTACTGTGGGTGTCTGGTGCACTATAACTAATGTCAGGCCCAGCCCAGTACTGTGGGTGTCTGGTGCACTATAACTATTGTCAGGGCCAGACTAGTACTGTGGGTGTCTGGTGCACTATAACTTGTGTCAGGGCCAGCCTAGAACTGTGGGTGTCTGGTGTACTGTAACTAGTGTCAGGGCCAGGCTAGTACTGTGGGTGTCTTGTGTACTGTAACTAGTGTCAGGGCCAGGCTAGTACTCTAGGTGTCTGGTGTTCTGTAACTAGTGTCAGGGCCAGGCTAGTACTGTGGGTGTCTGGTGTACTGTAACTAGTGTCAGGGCCAGGCTAGTACTGTGGCTGTCTGGTGTACAGTAACTAGTGTCAGGGACAGCCTAGTACTGTGGGTGTCTGGTGTACTGTAACTATTGTCAGGGCTAGCCTAGTACTGTGGGTGTCTGGTGTTCTATAACTAGTGTCAGGGTCAGCCTAGTACTGTGGGCGTCTGGTGCTCTGTAACTAGTGTCAGGGTCAACCTAGTACTCTGGGTGTCTGGTGTATTGTAACTTTTGTCAGGGCCAGCCTAGTACTGTGGGTGTCTGGTGTACTCTAACTAGTGTCAGGGTCAGCCTAGTACTGTGAGTGTCTGGTGTACTGAAACTAGTGTCAGGGTCAGCCTAGTACTGTGGGCGTCTCGTGTTCTGTAACTAGTGTCAAGGTCAGGCTAGTACTGTGGGTGTCTGGTGTGTCGTAACTAGTGTCAGGGTCAGCCTAGTACTGTGGGTGTCTGTTGTACTATAAGTAGTGTCAGGGTCAGCCTAGTACTGTGTGTGTCTGGTGTTCTGTCACTAGTGTCAGGGTCAGCCTAGTACTGTGGGTGTCTGGTGTACTATAACTAGTGTCAGGGCCAGTCTAGTACTGTGGGTGTCTGGTGTACTGTAACTAGTGTCAGGGCCAGGCTAATACTGTGGGTGTCTGGTATATTGTAACTAGTGTCAGGGTCAGCTTAGTATTGTGGGTGTCTGGTATACTGTAACTAGTGTCAGGGCAAGGCTAGTACTGTGGGTGTCTGGTGTACTGTAACTAGTGTCAGGGCCAGCCTAGTACTGTGGGTGTCTGGTGTACTGTAACTTGTGTCAGAACCAGGCTAGTACTGTGGGTGTCTGGTGTACTATAACTAGCGTCAGGGCCAGGCTAGTACTGTGGGTGTCTGGTGTACTGTAACTAGTGTCAGGGCCAGGCTAGTACTGTGGGTGTCTGCTGTACTGTAACTAGTGTCAGGGTCAGCCTAGTACTGTGGGTGTCTGGTGTACTGTAACTAGTGACAGGGTCAGCCTAGTACTGTGGGTGTCTGGTGTTCTGTAACTAGTGTCAGGGTCAGCCAAGTACTGTGGGTGTCTGGTGTTCTGTAACTAGTGTCAGGGTCAGCCTAGTACTGTGGGTGTCTGGTGTAATATAACTAGTGTCAGGGCCAGCCTAGTACTGTGGGTGTCTGGTGTATTGTAACTAGTGTCAGGGCCAGGCTAGTACTGTGGGTGTCTATTATACTGTAACTAGTGTCAGAGTCAACCTATTACTGTGGGTGTATGGTATACTGTAACTAGTGTCAGGGCCAGCCTAGTACTTTGGGTGTCTGGTGTACTGTAACTAGTGTCAGGGCCAGGCTAGTACTGTGGGTGTCTGGTGTACTGTAACTAGTGTCAGGGCCAGGCTAGTACAGTGGTTGTCTGGTATAATGTAACTAGTGTCAGGGCCAGGCTAGTACTGTGGGTGTCTGGTGTGCTGTAACTAGTGTCAGGGGCAGGCTAGTACTGTTGGTGTCTGGTGTACTGTAACTAGTGTCAGGGCTAGGCTAGTACTGCGGTTGTCTGGTATAATGTAACTAGTTTCAGGGCCAGGCTAGTACTGTGGGTGTCTGGTGTACTGTAACTAGTGTCAGGGTCAGCCTAGTACAGTGGGTGTCTGGTATACTATAACTAGTGTCAGGGCCAGCCTAGTACTGTGGGTGTCTGGTATACTATAACTAGTGTCAGGGCCAGCCTAGTACTGTGGGTGTCTGGTATACTATAACTAGTGTCAGGGTCAGCCTAGTACTGTGGGTGTCCGGTTTACTATAACTAGCGTCAGGGTCAGCCTAGTACTGTGGATGTCTGGTATACTATAACTAGTGTCAGGGCCAGCCTAGTACTGTGGGTGTCTGGTACACTATAACTAGTGTCAGGGTCAGCCTAGTACTGTGGGTGTCTGGTATACTGTAACTAGTGTCAGGGCCAGCCTAGTACTGTGGGTGTCTGGTGTACTGTAACTAGTGTCAGGGCCAGGCTAGTACTGTAGGTGTCTGGTGTACTGTAACTAGTGTCAAGGCCAGGCTAGTACTGTGGGTGTCTGGTGTACTCTAACTAGTGTCAGGGCCAGGCTAATACTGTGGGTGTCTGGTGTACTGTAACTAGTGTCAGGGCCAGGCTAGTACTGTGGGTGTCTGGTGTACTGTAACTAGTGTCAGGGCCAGGCTAGTACTGTGGGTGTCTGGTGTACTGTAACTAGTGTCAGGGCAAGCCTAGTACTGTGGGTGTCTGGTGTACTGTAACTAGTGTCAGGGCCAGGCTAGTACTGTGGGTGTCTGGTGTACTGTAACTAGTGTCAGGGCCAGGCTAGTAGTGTGGGTGTCTGGTGTACTGTAACTAGTGTCAGGGCCAGGCTAGTACTGCGGGTGTCTGGTTTACTGTAACTAGTGTCAGGGTCGGCCTAGTACTGTGGGTGTCTGGTATACTATAACTAGTGTCAGGGTCAGCCTAGTGCTGTGGGTGTCTGGTATACTATAACTAGTGTCAGGGCCAGCCTAGTACTGTGGGTGTCTGGTGTACTGTAACTAGTGTCAGGGCCAGGCTAGTACTGCGGGTGTCTGGTTTACTGTAACTAGTGTCAGGGTCGGCCTAGTACTCTGGGTGTCTGGTATACTATAACTAGTGTCAGGGTCGGCCTAGTACTGTGGGTGTCTGGTATACTATAACTAGTGTCAGGGTCAGCCTAGTGCTGTGGGTGTCTGGTATACTGTAACTAGTGACAGGGTCGGCCTAGTACTCTGGGTGTCTGGTATACTATAACTAGTGTCAGAGCCAGCCTAGTACTGTGGGTGTCTGGTATACTATAACTAGTGTCAGGGCCAGCCTAGTACTGTGGGTGTCTGGTATACTATAACTAGTGTCAGGGCCAGCCTAGTACTGTGGGTGTCTGGTATACTATAACTAGTGTCAGGGCCAGCCAAGTACTGTGGGTGTCTGGTATACTATAACTAGTGTCAGTGTCAGCCTAGTACTGTGGGTGTCTTGTGTACTATAACTAGTGTCAGGGTCAGCCTAGTACTGTGGGTGTATGGTATACTATAACTAGTGTCAGGGCCAGACTAGTACTGTGGGTGTCTGGTATATTATAACTAGTGTCAGGGTCAGCCTAGTACTGTGGGTGTCTGGTATACTATAACTAGTGTCAGGGCCAGACTAGTACTGTGGGTGTCTGGTGCGCTATAACTAGTGTCAGGGCCAGACTAGTACTGTGGGTGTCTGGTGCACTATAACTAGTGTCAGGGTCAGCCTAGTACTGTGGGTGTCTGGTGTACTATAACTAGTGTCAGGACGAGCCTAGTACTGTGGGTGTCTGGTGTACTATAACTAGTGTCAGGACCAGCCTAGTACTGTGGGTGTCTGGTATACTATAACTAGTGTCAGGGCCAGACTAGTACTGTGGGTGTCTGGTATACTATAACTAGTGTCAGAGTCAGCCTAGTACTGTGGGTGTCTGGTGCACTATAACTAGTGTCAGGGTCAGCCTAGTACTGTGGGTGTCTGGTATACTATAACTAGTGTCAGGGCCAGCCTAGTACTGTGGGTGTCTGGTATATTATAACTAGTGTCAGGGTCAGCCTAGTACTGTGGGTGTCTGGTGTACTATAACTAGTGTCAGGGTCAGCCTAGTACTGTGGGTGTCTGGTATACTATAACTAATGTCAGGGCCAGACTAGTACTGTGGGTGTCTGGTATACTATAACTAGTGTCAGGGCCAGACTAGTACTGTGGGTGTTTGGTTTACTATAACTAATGTCAGGGTCAGCCTAGTACTGTGGGTGTCTGGTGCACTATAACTAGTGTCAGGGTCAGCCTAGTACTGTGGGTATCTGGTATACTATAACTTGTGTCAGGGCCAGCCTAGTACTGTGGGTGTCTGGTATATTATAACTAGTGTCAGGGTCAGCCTAGTACTGTGGGTGTCTGGTATACTATAACTAGTGTCAGGGTCAGCCTAGTACTGTGGTTGTCTGGTGTACTATAACTAGTGTCAGGGTCAGCCTAGTACTGTGGGTGTCTGGTATACTATAACTAGTGTCAGGGCCAGCCTAGTACTGTGGGTGTCTGGTATACTATAACTAGTGTCAGGGCCAGACTAGTACTGTGGGTGTCTTTGTCACTGGAATTTACAGTAATTATATTGATAACCTGAGAAATCGTTCTTCTGATCTGCTTCAAACTTCTCAGCGAAGATGTATTCCTAGCGATATTTTCAATAATTGTGTATTTTCCTGTGAAATAACTGGAGCTAACCTTTTATGGACAACTTTAATCTATAATGTCTGTAGTAACTTATAACAAGAAAATAATAATTTTAACGCTAAGTAGGTTGAAAGTTGTCAGTTTTCTAACTTGATAAATATTAAATAACTGAATATTGAGTAGGAACTTAAAATATTGAGTAGGAACTTAAAATATTGAGTAGGAACTTAAAATATTGAGTAGGAACTTAAAATATTGAGTAGGAACTTAAAATATTGAGTAGGAACTTAAAATATTGAGTAGGAACTTAAAATATTGAGTAGGAACTTAAAATATTGATTAGGAACTTAAAATATTGATTAGGAACTTAAAATATTGAGTAGGAACTTAAAATATTGAGTAGGAACTGAAAATATTGAGTAGGAACCTAAAATATTGAATAGGAACTTAAAATATTGAGTAGGAACTTAAAATATTGATTAGGAACTTAAAATATTGATTAGGAACTTAAAATATTGAGTAGGAACTTAAAATATTGAGTAGGAACTTAAAATATTGAGTAGGAACTTAAAATATTGAGTAGGAACTTAAAATATTGAGTAGGAACTTAAAATATTGAGTAGGAACTTAATATATTGAATAGGAACTTAAAATATTGAGAAGGAACTTAAAATATTGAGTAGGAACTTAAAATATTGAGTAGGAACTTAAAGTATTGAGTAGGAACTTAAAATATTCATTAGGAACTTAAAATATTGATTAGGAACTTAAAATATTGACTAGGAACTTAAAATATTGAGTAGGAACTGAAAATATTGAGTAGGAACCTAAAATATTGAATAGGAACTTAAAATATTGAGTAGGAACTTAAAATATTGATTAGGAACTTAAAATATTGATTAGGAACTTAAAATATTGAGTAGGAACTTAAAATATTGAGTAGGAACTTAAAATATTGAGTAGGAACTTAAAATATTGAGTAGGAAGTTAAAATATTGAGTAGGAACTTAAAATATTGAGTAGGAACTTAAAATATTGAGTAGGAACTTAAAATATTGATTAGGAACTTAAAATATTGATTAGCAACTTAAAATATTGAGTAGGAACTTAAAATATTGAGTAGGAACTTAAAATATTGAGTAGGAACTTAAAATATTGAGTAGGAACTTAAAATATTGAGTAGGAACTTAAAATATTGAGTAGGAACTTAAAATATTGAGTAGGAACTTAAAATATTGAGTAGGAACTTAAAATATTGAGTAGGAACTTAAAATTACTTACTTGGATTTGCTTCAGTGTTTTTTTATTAAATAATTGATTTCGATGCAGTAGCTGGAGAATGCCTCTTCTGATCGAGTCCAAACTTCAAACGCTGGTGTATCTTGATTAGAACTATGTTTGTAATGAATACGGGTTGTGTTGATGTGTCATTCTATACTGAGAAGTTTGTGCAGAGATATCTGACTTCTTGTGATATTTGTTAATGACTTATTTCACTAGTTTTCAAACCTTCGATGATAAGATAAGATAAGATTTCGTTCGGATTTTTAACCCCGGAGGGTTAGCCACCCAGGATAACCCAAGAAAGTCAGTGCGTCATCGAGGACTGTCTAACTTATTTCCATTGGGGTCCTTAATCTTGTCCCCCAGGATGCGACCCACACCAGTCGACTAACACCCAGGTACCTATTTGCTGCTAGGTGAACAGGACAACAGGTGTAAGGAAACGTGTCGGAATTTCCACCCGCCGGGAATCGAACCCGGGCCCTCCGTGTGTGAAGCGGGAGCTTTAGCCACCAGGCCACCGGGCCTGGATTGTATTTTACTACGTTAATACCAGTTTACAATATGATGACTACAAAAATGGTTCTATCTGACAATAAATTTTAAAGTGGTGGACCGGTAAGCCAGTGGAAGGCCTCGGTCAGATGACCAAAAGCTCTAAAGGCGGGTCATCATGTGACTGAGACCCGCGTCAGGAAACATTTGTCCTGTTTCCTGACGAACCGAACCTAACCTAACCTAACCTAACCTAACCTAACCTAACCTAACCTAACCGAACCTAACCTAACCTAACCTAACCTAACCTAACCTAACCTAACCTAACCTAACCTGCAACATGATATTTGACCTCCTCAGCTTCTCTCGTCTCGGTGCTCAAACATTGTGTAAATTCCACTTTCTTATCAAATCTTATTTATTTTATGTCTGTAAACAACTTTACAAAGATAAACTATAACATCAAATTATACTAAGATATTTTTTCACATATAGCCACGTTGACTGTCTCTCAGTGAATATATGATCAGAGTTCATTTTAATTCTTATTTTATGGAATAAAATATTCTTGATTGGTGGCGAACAATTAACCCGCAGCCTTAATGACCCTCGTGTAGTCCATAGGCTTATAACCCCATTAACCCACTAAGGTTGTCGCTATTATGAAGGAATTATACCACTGGCAACAAATAGCAACTATTACAAGCCTAGCTGACAACAATGACATATTACCGTATAGAAAATCCCTGATTATGCACAGCATTTCTGGTAACTTGGGTGTTCTTAGCTCCCAGGATGCCACCCACAACATTCAACTGTGGCCAGGTCGCTTCTTCTCTTTGATTCGCCGGTACTCTCCAAGTGGCTAAAGCTCTCGCTTCACACAGCGAGTGCCCGGGTTCGATTCCCGAAGAGGGTACAAACAGTGGGCGTTTCTTAATACCAGTTGTCTATGTTCCCCATTAGTATAAAATGGGTACCTGGGTGTTAGTCGACTGGTGTGGGTCGCATCCTGGGTGTTAGTGGACTGGTGTGCGTCGCATCCTGGGTGTTAGTCGACTGGTGTGGGTCGCATCCTGGGTGTTAGTGGACTGGTGTGGGTCGCATCCTGGGTGTTAGTCGACTGGTGTGGGTCGCATCCTGGGTGTTAGTGGACTGGTGTGGGTCGCATCCTGGGTGTTAGTGGACTGGTGTGGGTCGCATCCTGGGTGTTAGTCGACTGGTGTGGGTCGCATCCTGGGTGTTAGTGGACTGGTGTGGGTCGCATCCTGGGTGTTAGTGGACTGGTGTGGGTCACATCCTGGGTGTTAGTGGACTGGTGTGGGTCGCATCCTGGGTGTTAGTGGACTGGTGTGGGTCACATCCTGGGTGTTAGTGGACTGGTGTGGGTCACATCCTGGGTGTTAGTGGACTGGTGTGGGTCGCATCCTGGGTGTTAGTGGACTGGTGTGGGTCACATCCTGGGTGTTAGTGGACTGGTGTGGGTCGCATCCTGGGTGTTAGTGGACTGGTGTGGGTCGCATCCTGGGTGTTAGTGGACTGGTGTGGGTCGCATCCTGGGTGTTAGTGGACTGGTGTGGGTCGCATCCTGGGTGTTAGTGGACTGGTGTGGGTCGCATCCTGGGTGTTAGTGGACTGGTGTGGGTCGCATCCTGGGTGTTAGTGGACTGGTGTGGGTCACATCCTGGGTGTTAGTGGACTGGTGTGGGTCGCATCCTGGGTGTTAGTGGACTGGTGTGGGTCGCATCCTGGGTGTTAGTGGACTGGTGTGGGTCACATCCTGGGTGTTAGTGGACTGGTGTGGGTCGCATCCTGGGTGTTAGTGGACTGGTGTGGCTCACATCCTGGGTGTTAGTGGACTGGTGTGGGTCGCATCCTGGGGACAATATTAATCTAATCTGCCTAAAATGCTCAGCGTAACAAGCGGCTTTCTATATAGTAATAAGTCATAGATGTAAGCTAGGCTTGTATACCTTGTACATGTACTTGTATACCTTGTACATGTACTTGTATACCTTGTACATGTACTTGTATACCTTGTACATGTACTTGTATACCTTGTACATGTACTTGTATACCTTGTACATGTACTTGTATACCTTGTACATGTACTTGTATACCTTGTACATGTACTTGTAGAAGTTAAGACAATATTATTATTATTATTGTTATTATTGTTATTATTATTATTATTGTTGTTGTTATTATTATTATTATTATTATTATTATTATTATTATTGTTATTATTGTTATTATTATTATTATTATTATTATTATTATACCTTGTACATGTACTTGTAGAAGTTAAGACAATATTATTATTATTATTGTTATTATTGTTATTATTATTATTATTATTATTATTGTTGTTGTTATTATTATTATTATTATTATTATTATTATTATTATTATTATTATTATTATTGTTATTATTATTATTATTATTATTATTATTATTATTATTATTATTATTATTATTGTTGTTGTTCTTATTATTATTATTATTGTTGTTGTTATTATTATTATTATTATTATTATTATTATTATTATTGTTGTTTTTATTATTATTATTATTATTGTTGTTGTTATTATTATTATTATTATTATTTTTTTTTTTTTTTTTTTTTTTTTTTTTTTTTCAACAAGTCGGCCGTCTCCCACCGAGGCAGGGTGACCCAAAAAAGAAAGAAAATCCCCAAAAAGAAAATACTTTCATCATCAATCAACACTTTCACCACACTCACACATTATCACTGTTTTTGCAGAGGTGCTCAGAATACAACAGTCTAGAAGCATACACATATAAAGATACACAACATATCCCTCCAAACTGCCAATATCCCAAACCCCTCCTTTAAAGTGCAGGCATTGTACTTCCCATTTCCAGGACTCAAGTCCGACTATATGAAAATAACCGGTTTCCCTGAATCCCTTCACTAAATATTACCCTGCTCACACTCCAACAGATCGTCAGGTCCCAAGTACCATTCGTCTCCATTCACTCCTATCTAACACGCTCACGCACGCTTGCTGGAAGTCCAAGCCCCTTACCCACAAAACCTCCTTTACCCCCTCTCTCCAACCCTTTCGAGGACGACCCCTACCCCGCCTTCCTTCCCCTATAGATTTATATGCTTTCCATGTCATTCTACTGTGATCCATTCTCTCTAAATGACCAAACCACCTCAACAACCCCTCTTCTGCCCTCTGACTAATACTTTTATTAACTCCACACCTTCTCCTAATTTCCACACTCCGAATTTTCTGCATAATATTTACACCACACATTGCCCTTAAACAGGACATCTCCGCTGCCTCCAACCGTCTCCTCGCTGCTGCATTTACCACCCAAGCTTCACACCCATATAAGAGTGTTGGTACTACTATACTTTCATACATTCCCTTCTTTGCCTCCATAGATAACGTTTTTTGACTCCACATATACCTCAACGCACCACTCACCTTTTTTCCCTCATCAATTCTATGATTAACCTCATCCTTCATAAATCCATCCGCCGACACGTCAACTCCCAAGTATCTGAAAACATTCACTTCTTCCAATAATAATAATAATAATAATAATAATAATAATAATAATAATAATAATAATATAATTATTATTATTATTATTATTATTATTATTATTATTGTTATTATTATTATTAATATTATTATTATTATTATTATTATTATTATTATTATTATTATTATTATTATTATTTTATTATTATCACACCGGCCGATTCCCACCAAGGCAGGGTGACCCGAAAAAGAAAAACTTTCACCATCATTCACTCCATCACTGTCTTGCCAGAAGGGTGCTTTACACTACAGTTTTTAAACTGCAACATTAACACCCCTCCTTCAGAGTGCAGGCACTGTACTTCCCATCTCCAGGACTCAAGTCCGGCCTGCCGGTTTCCCTGAATCCCTTCATAAATGTTACTTTGCTCACACTCCAACAGCACGTCAAGTATTAAAAACCATTTGTCTCCATTCACTCCTATCAAACACGCTCACGCATGCCTGCTGGAAGTCCAAGCCCCTCGCACACAAAACCTCCTTTACCCCCTCCCTCCAACCCTTCCTAGGCCGACCCCTACCCCGCCTTCCTTCCACTACAGACTGATACACTCTTGAAGTCATTCTGTTTCGCTCCATTCTCTCTACATGTCCGAACCACCTCAACAACCCTTCCTCAGCCCTCTGGACAACAGTTTTGGTAATCCCGCACCTCCTCCTAACTTCCAAACTACGAATTCTCTGCATTATATTCACACCACACATTGCCCTCAGACATGACATCTCCACTGCCTCCAGCCTTCTCCTCGCTGCAACATTCATCACCCACGCTTCACACCCATATAAGAGCGTTGGTAAAACTATACTCTCATACATTCCCCTCTTTGCCTCCAAGGACAAAGTTCTTTGTCTCCACAGACTCCTAAGTGCACCACTCACTCTTTTTCCCTCATCAATTCTATGATTCACCTCATCTTTCATAGACCCATCCGCTGACACGTCCACTCCCAAATATCTGAATACATTCACCTCCTCCATACTCTCTCCCTCCAATCTGATATTCAATCTTTCATCACCTAATCTTTTTGTTATCCTCATAACCTTACTCTTTCCTGTATTCACCTTTAATTTTCTTCTTTTGCACACCCTACCAAATTCATCCACCAATCTCTGCAACTTCTCTTCAGAATCTCCCAAGAGCACAGTGTCATCAGCAAAGAGCAGCTGTGACAACTCCCACTTTGTGTGTGATTCTTTATCTTTTAACTCCACGCCTCTTGCCAAGACCCTCGCATTTACTTCTCTTACAACCCCATCTATAAATATATTAAACAACCACGGTGACATCACACATCCTTGTCTAAGGCCTACTTTTACTGGGAAATAATTTCCCTCTTTCCTACATACTCTAACTTGAGCCTCACTATCCTCGTAAAAACTCTTCACTGCTTTCAGTAACCTACCTCCTACACCATACACTTGCAACATCTGCCACATTGCCCCCCTATCCACCCTGTCATACGCCTTTTCCAAATCCATAAATGCCACAAAGACCTCTTTAGCCTTATCTAAATACTGTTCACTTATATGTTTCACTGTAAACACCTGGTCCACACACCCCCTACCTTTCCTAAAGCCTCCTTGTTCATCTGCTATCCTATTCTCCGTCTTACTCTTAATTCTTTCAATTATAACTCTACCATACACTTTACCAGGTACACTCAACAGACTAATCCCCCTATAATTTTTGCACTCTCTTTTGTCCCCTTTGCCTTTATACAAAGGAACTATGCATGCTCTCTGCCAATCCCTAGGTACCTTACCCTCTTCCATACATTTATTAAATAATTGCACCAACCACTCCAAAACTATATCCCCACCTGCTTTTAACATTTCTATCTTTATCCCATCAATCCCGGCTGCCTTACCCCCTTTCATTTTACCTACTGCCTCACGAACTTCCCCCACACTCACAAGTGGCTCTTCCTCACTCCTACAAGATGTTATTCCTCCTTGCCCTATACACGAAATCACAGCTTCCCTATCTTCATCAACATTTAACAATTCCTCAAAATATTCCCTCCATCTTCCCAATACCTCTAACTCTCCATTTAATAACTCTCCTCTCCTATTTTTAACTGACAAATCCATTTGTTCTCTAGGCTTTCTTAACTTATTAATCTCACTCCAAAACTTTTTCTTATTTTCAACAAAATTTGTTGATAACATCTCACCCACTCTCTCATTTGCTCTCTTTTTACATTGCTTCACCACTCTCTTAACTTCTCTCTTTTTCTCCATATACTCTTCCCTCCTTGCATCACTTCTACTTTGTAAAAACTTCTCATATGCTAACTTTTTCTCCCTTACTACTCTCTTTACATCATCATTCCACCAATCGCTCCTCTTCCCTCCTGCACCCACTTTCCTGTAACCACAAACTTCTGCTGAACACTCTAACACTACATTTTTAAACCTACCCCATACCTCTTCGACCCCATTGCCTATGCTCTCATTAGCCCATCTATCCTCCAATAGCTGTTTATATCTTACCCTAACTGCCTCCTCTTTTAGTTTATAAACCTTCACCTCTCTCTTCCCTGATGCTTCTATTCTCCTTGTATCCCATCTACCTTTTACTCTCAGTGTAGCTACAACTAGAAAGTGATCTGATATATCTGTGGCCCCTCTATAAACATGTACATCCTGAAGTCTACTCAACAGTCTTTTATCTACCAATACATAATCCAACAAACTACTGTCATTTCGCCCTACATCATATCGTGTATACTTATTTATCCTCTTTTTCTTAAAATATGTATTACCTATAACTAAACCCCTTTCTATACAAAGTTCAATCAAAGGGCTCCCATTATCATTTACACCTGGCACCCCAAACTTACCTACCACACCCTCTCTAAAAGTTTCTCCTACTTTAGCATTCAAGTCCCCTACCACAATTACTCTCTCACTTGGTTCAAAGGCTCCTATACATTCACTTAACATCTCCCAAAATCTCTCTCTCTCCTCTGCATTCCTCTCTTCTCCAGGTGCATACACGCTTATTATGACCCACTTCTCGCATCCAACCTTTACTTTAATCCACATAATTCTTGAATTTACACATTCATATTCTCTTTTCTCCTTCCATAACTGATCATTTAACATTACTGCTACCCCTTCCTTTGCTCTAACTCTCTCAGATACTCCAGATTTAATCCCATTTATTTCCCCCCACTGAAACTCTCCTACCCCCTTCAGCTTTGTTTCGCTTAGGGCCAGGACATCCAACTTCTTTTCATTCATAACATCAGCAATCATCTGTTTCTTGTCATCCGCACTACATCCACGCACATTTAAGCAACCCAGTTTTATAAAGTTTTTCTTCTTCTCTTTTTTAGTAATTGTATACAGGAGAAGGGGTTACTAGCCCATTGCTCCCGGCATTTTAGTCGCCTCATACGACACGCATGGCTTACGGAGGAAAGATTCTTTTCCACTTCCCCATGGACAATAGAAGAAATTATTATTATTATTATTATTATTATCATTATTATTATTACTATTATTATTATTATTATTATTATTATTATTATTATTATTATTATTATTATTATTATTATTATTGTTATTATTATTATTATTATTATTATTATTATTATTATTATTATTATTATTATTATTGTTATTATTATTATTATTATTATTATTATTATTATTATTATTATTATTATTGTTATTATTATTATTATTATTATTATTATTATTATTATTATTATTTTTATTGTTATTATTATTATTATTATTATTATTATTATTATTATTATTATTATTATTATTATTATTGTTATTATTATTATTATTATTATTATTATTATTATTATTATTATTATTTTTAACTAACACAAAGGTAACAACTGACTGCTAGGTGAGCAGAGGCAGCAAGAGTACGGTGACTAACACCTCAGTACCTACTTGTTGCTAGTGACTAGTGACAGCACGTGTACGGTGACTAACACCTTAGTACCTACTTGTTGCTAGTGACTAGTGATAGCAGGTGTACGGTGACTAACACCTTAGTACCTACTTGTTGCTAGTGAATAGTGACAGCAGGTGTACGGTTACTAACACCTTATTACCTGCTTGTTGCTAGTGACTAGCGACAGCAGGTGTACGGTGACTAACACCTTAGTTCCTACTTGTTGCTATTGGCTAGTGACAGCAGGTGTACGGTGACTAACACCTCAGTACCTACTTGTTGCTAGTGACTAGTGACAGCAGGTGTACGGTGACTAACACCTTAGTACCTACTTGTTCCTAGTGACTAGTGACAGCAGGTGTACGGTGACTAACACCTCGGTACCTACTTGTTGCTAGTGACTAGTGACAGCAGGTGTAAGGTGACTAACACCTTAGTACCTACTTGTTGCTAGTGACTAGTGGCAGCAGGTGTACGGTGACTAACACCTCAGTACCTACTATTTCCAAGTGACTAGTGACAGCAGGTGTACGGTGACTAACACCTTAGTACCTACTTGTTGCTAGTGACTAGTGACAGCAGGTGTACGGTGACTAACACCTTAGTACCTACTTGTTGCTAGTGACTAGTGACAGCAGGTGTACGGTGACTAACACCTCAGTACCTACTTGTTGCTAGTGACTAGTGACAGCAGGTGTACGGTGACTAACACCTTAATACCTACTTGTTGCTAGTGACTAGTGACAGCAGGTGTACGGTGACTAACACCTCAGTACCTACTTGTTGCTAGTGACTAGTGACAGCAGGTGTACGGTGACTAACACCTTAGTACCTACTTGTTGCTAGTAACTAGTGACAGCAGGTGAACGGTGACTAACACCTCAGTACCTACTATTTCCTAGTGACTAGTGACAGCAGGTGTACGGTGACTAACACCTTAGTACCTACTTGTTGCTAGTGACTAGTGACAGCAGATGTACGGTGGCTAACACCTTAGTACCTACTTGTTGCTAGTGACTAGTGACAGCAGGTGTACGGTGACTAACACCTTAGTACCTACTTGTTGCTAGTAACTAGTGACAACAGGTGTACGGTGACTAACACCTTAGTTCCTAGTTGTTGCTAGTGACTAGTGACAGCAGGTGTACGGTGACTAACACCTCAGTTCCTACTTGTTGCTAGTGACTAGTGACAGCAGGTGTACGGTGACTAACCCCTCAGTACCTACTTGTTGCTAGTGAATAGTGACAGCAGGTGCACGGTGACTAACACCTCAGTACCTACTTGTTGCTAGTGACTAGTGACAGCAGGTGTACGGTGACTAACACCTCAGTACCTACTTGCTGCTAGTGACTAGTGACAGCAGGTGTACGGTGACTAACACCTTAGTGCCTACTTGTTGCTAGTGACTATTGACAGCAGGTGTACGGTGACTAACACCTCAGTACCTACTTGTTCCTAGTGACTAGTGACAGCAGGTGTACGGTGACTAACACCTCAGTACCTACTTGTTGCTAGTAACTAGTGACAACATGTGTACGGCGACTAACACCTTTATACCTACTTGTTGCTAGTGACTAGTTACAGCAGGTGTACGGTGACTAACACCTCAGTACCTACTTGTTGCTAGTGACTAGTGACAGCAGGTGTACGGTGACTAACACCTTAGTTCCTACTTGTTGCTAGTGACTAGTGACAACAGGTGTACGGTGACTAACACCTTAGTTCCTACTTGTTGCTAGTGACTAGTGACAACAGGTGTACGGTGGCTAACACCTTAGTTCCTACTTGTTTCTAGTGACTAGTGACAGCAGGTGTACGGTGACTAACACCTTAGTGCCTACTTGTTGCTAGTGACTAGTGACAACAGGTGTACGGTGACTAACACCTTAGTTCCTACTTGTTGCTAGTGAATAGTGACAGCAGGTGTACGGTGACTAACACCTCAGTACCTACTTGTTGCTAGTGAGTAGTGACAGCAGGTGTATGGTGACTAACACCTCAGTACCTACTTGTTGCTAGTAACTAGTGACAGCAGGTGTACGCTGACTAACACCTTAGTACCTACTTGTTGCTAGTGACTAGTGACAGCAAGTGTACGGTGACTAACACCTCAGTACCTACTTGTTGCTAGTGACTAGTGACAGCACGTGTACGGTGACTAACACCTCAGTACCTACTTGTTGCTAGTGACTAGTGACAGCAGGTGTATGGTGACTAACACCTCAGTACCTACTTGCTGCTAGTGACTAGTGATAGCAGGTGTACGGTGACTAACACCTCAGTTCCTACTTGTTGCTAGTGACTAGTGACAGCAGGTGTACGGTGACTAACACCTCAGTACCTACTTGTTGCTAGTGACTAGTGACAGCAGGTGTACGGTGACTAACACCTCAGTACCTACTTGCTGCTAGTGACTAGTGATAGCAGGTGTACGGTGACTAACACCTCAGTACCTACTTGTTGCTAGTGACTAGTGACAGCAGGTGTACGGTGACTAACACCTTAGTACCTACTTGTTGCTAGTGACTAGTGACAACAGGTGTACGCTGACTAACACCTTAGTGCCTACTTGTTGCTAGTGATTAGTGACAACAGGTGTACGGTGACTAACACCTTAGTACCTACTTGTTGCTAGTGACTAGTGACAGCAGGTGTACGGTGGCTAACACCTCAGTACCAACTTG
>NC_091320.1:0-27500 GCF_038502225.1 Cherax quadricarinatus
CAGGTACACTGCAATGGTGCAGCAGGTACACTGCATTGGTGTAGCAGGTACACTGCAATGGTGTAGCAGGTACACTGCAATGGTGCAGCAGGTACATTGCAATGGTGTAGCAGGTACACTGCAATGGTGCAGCAGGTACACTGCATTGGTGTAGCAGGTACACTGCAATGGTGCAGCAGGTACACTGCAATGGTGTAGCAGGTACACTGCAATGTACTTGACCTTTATATACATTATATACATTAGAGTAATTCTCACAGAATTTATATTAGTGTCTTATATACATAATAATAATAATAATAATAATAATAATAATAATAATAATAATAATAATAATAATAATAATAATAATAATAATAATATCTTTATTTACTACAAGTACATGTTATAAAGGCCTAGCTAACATCAATGACATGCTACTATATAGAAAGCCCTTTGTTATGCTGAACATTTCGGGCCAATTAGGACAGTGTCCCAGGATGCGACCCACACCAGTCGATTATCACCCAGGTACCCATTTTACTGATGGGGAACATAGGCAACAGAGTGCAATGTTTACCTAGAGTGGATTTCGGGTAAACGTGGAGTGGGTTTCGGGGGGTCATCGCCCCCGCGGCCCGGTCTGAGACCAGGCCTCATGGTGGATCAGGGTCTGATCAACCAGGCTCTTACTGCTGACCGCACGCAAGCTGACGTACGAACCACAGCCCGGTTGGTCAGGTACTGACTTTAGGTGCCTGTCCAGTGCCTTCTTGAAGACAGCCAGGAGTCTATTGGTAATCCCCCTAATGTATGCTGCTGGGAGGCAACTGAACAGTCTTGGGCCCCAGACACTTATTGTGTTGTCTCTCAGTGTACTCGTGGCACCCCTGCTTTTCATCGGGGGAATGTTGCATCTCCTGCTGAGTCTTTTGCTTTCATATGGAGTGATTTTTGTGTGCAGGTTTGGTACCAATCCCTCCAGGACCTTCCAAGTGTATATTATCATGTATCTCTCTCGCCTGCATTCGAGGGAATATAGATCAAGGACCTTCAACTGTTCCCAGTAGTTTGGGTGCCTTATCGCACTTTTGTGAGCCGTGAAAGTTCTTTGTACACTCTCCAGGTCTGCAATATTGCCAGCTTTGAAGGGGGCCATTAGTGTACAGCAGTATTCCAACCTAGAGAGCACAAGCGATTTGAAGGGAATCATCATGGGCTTGGTATCCCTAGTTTTGAAGGTTCTCATTATCCATCCTATCATTTTCCTAGCGGATGAGGTAGATACATTGTTGTGGCCTTTGAAGGCGGGATCCTCTGACATTATCGCTCCTAGGTCCTTCACATTACTTTTCCACTCTATTGTATGGTTAGAATTTGTGGTATACCCTGACACAATTTTAATTTCTTCAAGTTTTCCATATCTGAGTAGTTGAAATTTCTCCTCGTTGAACTTCATATTGTTTTGATTGGCCCATTCAAAGATTTGGTTGATGTCTGCTTGGAGTCTCGCAGTGTCTTCAATGGAGGTCACAGCAATGGTGATCCGGGAGTCATCCACAAAGGAAGACACGGAGCTATGGCTTACATCTCTATGTCAGAAATGAGGATGAAGAATAGAATGGGAGCGAGTACTGTGCCTTGTGGAACAGAGCTTTTTACCATGGCTGCTTGGGACTTTACTCTGTTTACTATTACTCTTTGTGTTCTATTTGCCAGGAAGTTGTAGATTCATCTACCAACTTTTCCTGTTATTCCTTTATCTCGCATTTTGTGTGCTATTACACCATGGTCACAATTGTCAAAAGCTTTTGCAAAGTCTGTGTATACTACATCTGTGTTTTATCCTCTACAGCATTCAGGACCTTGTCATAGTGGTTCAGTAGCTGGGACAGGCAGGAGCGACCTGCTCTAAACCCGTGTTGCCCTGGGTTGTGTAACTGATGGGTATCTAGGTGGCTGGCTATCTTGCTTCTTAGAACCCTCTCAAAGATTTTTATATGGGATGTTAGTGCTATTGGTCTGTAGTTCTTTGCAATTGCTTTACTGCTACCTTTGTGGAGTGGGGCTATGTCTGTTGTTTTTAGTGTGTATGGGATGACCCCTGTATCCATGCTCTCTCTCCCTAAAATGCTGAAGGCACGCGATAGGGACTTCTTGCAATTCTTGATGAACACGGAGTTCCACGAGTCTGGGCCTGGGGCAGAGTGAATGGGCATGTCATTAATTGCCTCTTCAAAATCTTGTGGAGTTAGAATAATATTTGAGAATTTTGGGATGACCAAGTTTTGGATTTCGTTCATAAAGAATTCATTTGGGTTGTCGACCCTTAGAGAGGGCAGTGGATCGCTGAGCACTGAGTCATATTGGGACTTTAGTATCTCACTTATTTCTTGGCTATCATCTGTGTGTGTCCCATCTCACCTAAGCAGGGGCCCAATACTGGATGTTGTTTTTCCCTTAGATCTGGCATAAGAGAAGAAGCATTTTGGGTTTTTTTCAATTTCCTTTATGGCTTTTAGATCTTCCTATGACTCGTCTCCTATAAGATTCCTTCAGCTTAAGTTCGTTATTTGCAATTTCACTGACTAGTGTCTCCCTTTGTATTTCAGATATATTGACCCCACTCAATAGCTCTGTGACTCTTCGCCTTCGTCTGTATAGGGAACGTCTCTCTCTTTCTACTTTACATCTTCTCTTTCTTTTTCTTAATGGAATGTGTAATGACCACAGAATTCATTTTTTCAAGGCAAATGTTTGGATCCGTGTTGTTTACCTGGAGAGAGTTCCGGGGGCCAACGCCTCCGTGGCCTGGTCTGTGACCAGGCCTCCTGGTGGATCAGAGCCTGATCAACCAGGCTGTTACTGCTGGCTGCACGCAAACCAAAGTACGAGCCACAGCCCGCCTAGTCAGGTGTCTTCCCTGCCTGTTTCATTTAGGACTTGGTTTACTTGATCCCATTGTATGTTTTTGTTATTGAAATTGAAATTCGTGAAGAGACCTTCACGACTGCTCACATTTTGCTGGTCCGGAGCTTTGTGCATATATGTCTGTACCTTTATTATGTTGTGATCTGAGTGAATTGTCTTTGATACAGTTATATTACATATCAGATCATCATTGTTAGTGAAGATGAGGTCCAGCATATTTTCTAGTCTTGTAGGCTCTCCTATTTGTTGGTTTAAGGTGAATTTGTTGCAGAGATTCAATAGTTCGTGTGGGTGTGAATTTTCATCTGAGCTGCCTCCCGGGGTGATCTCTGCTAAAACATTGTTTTATATACTCCTCCATTTTAGGTGTCTAAGGTTGAAATCTCCTAGAAGTAAGATGTTTGGGGCAGGAATTGGGAGATTTTCCAGACAGTGGTCATTTTTTTTTGTTATTTTTCATTATTTTTAGATATTTTCCATAATACTCTTAATGAAAATATTATCTTCCTCAATTAGGCATTACTGGGAAAGCCTCATATGTTAAAATTATCTGATTTTACATTTATAAGTGTATATTCTGAACTGGCACAGAAAATAGTACCCCTGGTGTGATTTTAAGGAATTTTGAAAATTAGGCTGAAAAAAAAAAAAAAAAAAAAAAAAAAAAAAGAGCTGAACTATAGGCCAGGGATTTTTTTGGTTGAATAAAACTCTCTCAAACTGGAAAATGGTCATGACACTGATGGGTCAATTACTCCCCACAAATATGAAAAAATTATGTATACATAGCTTTCATGGAAGGTTATGAGCTTTTAACCCTTTGAGGGTCCAGAGGCCAAATCTCAGAGTCCAAGAATTTTTGGAGAGAGAAAAAAAAAAATATAGAATTAAAGATATTTTTCTAGAGGTAATAAAACAAAAAAAAATCCAATCAGTACTTTCCAAGATATAGAGTCATGAAGTCGACTCTCAATGACCAGGCGGCAGCAACATGGGCAACTTCTGTAATGTTGCACTTTTTTTTATTTTACTTTTTTCTTCCCTTTTCTAATTTTTTTTCCAATAACATTTGTGGCCTGTGAGACCAATATAATGCCTAATATACATGTACATACACTTGTTGTAGAAAGTTGAAAATGAACATAGAAAAGAGTAAGGTAATGAGAGTATCAAATGATTTAGATAAAGAAAAATTAGATAAACAAATTGGAGAGGAGGAGTATGTTTTCAGATATTTGGGAGTTGATGTGTCAGCGGATGAATTTATGAAGGATGAGATTAATCATAGAATTGATGAAGGAAAAAAGGCGAGTTGTGTGTTAAGGTATATGTGGAGATAAAAAAACATTATTTATGGAGGCAAAGAAAGGAATGTATGAAAGTATAGTAGAACCAACACTCTTATATGGGTAACATATGCCACTCTTATATGGGTGTGAAGCTTGGATTGTAAATGCTGCAGTGAGGCGGCGGTTGTAGGCAGTGGAGATGTCCTGTCTAAGGGCAATGTGTGGTGTAAATATTATGCAGAAAATTCGTAGTGTGGAAATTAGGAAAAGGTGTGGAGTTGATAAAAGTATTAGTCAGAGGGCTGAAGAGGGGTTGTTGAGGTGGTTTGGTCATTGAGAGAGAATGGATCAAAGTAGAATGACATGGAGTGTGTATAAATCTGTAGGGGAAGGAAGGCAGGGTAGGGGTCGTTCTCGAAAAGGTTGGAGGGAGGGGGTAAAGGAGGTTTTGTAGGCGAGGGGCTTGGACTTCCAGCAAGCATGCATGAGCGTGTTAGATAGGAGTGAATGGAGACGAATGGTATTTGGGACCTGACGAGCTGTTGGAGTGTGAGCAGGGTAATATTTAGTGAAAGGATTCAGAGAAACCGGTTATTTTTATATACCCGGACTTGAGTCCTGGAAATGGGAAGTACAATGCCTGCACTTTAAAGGAGGCGTTTGGGATATTGGCAGTTTGGAGGGATATGTTGTGTATCTTTATATGTAGATGCTTCTAAACTGTTGTATTCTGAGTACCTCTGCAAAAACAGTGATTATGTGTGAGTGAGGTGAAAGTGCTGAATGATGATAAAAGTATTTTCTTTTTGGGGATTTTCTTTCTTTTTGGGTCACCCTGCCTCGATGGGAGATGGCCGACTTGTTAAAAAAAAAAAAAACTGCACTGATATTTTCATCATATTATTTACAAAACTTGTTTACAACAAAAAAACATTAAAAAATGTTGCATATTAGTAATGTTCTATTATATATTTACATATATACAGTCAACAGACATGTTCCTAGAACTGCTATGGTCTGTGAAAGTCTTGGAAACAAGGTGTCATGCACAGTGGTGTCTTACTCATCTGTTGACCAGTATGATTTTATATTATGCTTATAGACATGAGGCATAAGCATTATTTTTGAAAAAAAAAAAAAAAAAGGACTTTTCAGCCACAGTTGTCACCTCCTACCAGTTTAGTCTTGACTGTGGTGATATCATTGTATTTGCCATGATGTAATCAAAATCCGAGATGCAGTTTACTGGTGGGTACTGGACATCATAAGCTGGTTGTGGTTGTGCAGGTTGTGGTGTGGGGCTGATGATGTGCTTTGTCCTGGACCTGCTGAGTCAGTGGCTTGGGTCCCAGCCTGGGCTGGTGCCACATGCTCGTGGCACCACCACCACCTACTGACGCACGTGGTCTATCCATCCCAATTGTAGCCACATCATCATCACTTTCACTGTCTATTCCAGGGTAGGGCCATGGGATGTACTCCATCCCCTTGGAATTGCACATGGTACAGGGACCCCAATGGAAATAAGTCACTCTGTCTGATTTTGTTTTTGGTTATCCTAGGTTCTTTTCACACATGCTGCTATATATGATAATCTATGTAACTATTTGTGTATACCTGAATAAACTTACTTACCTGAGTGCATGTGGCATTGTAAGTTTATTCAGGAATACACAAATACAGTTACATAGATTATCATACATAGCAGCATATGTGTAGAGAACCTGGGATAACCCAAAAAGTCAGTGACTTATTTCCATTGGGATCCCTGTACCATATGGTACCATTGTACCATATGGTTCAGAGCCACAGAATTCTTCAGATCCATTTCCATCAGTGTTATAAATATCACTTGGGAAGAGAAGAGTCCCAGTTCACTGCAGAATGAGAGCTTCCTTGCCGCGAGGCATGAAGAACAAAGCGTACTGAGATGACGTTCCCACAATGTAATGTGGGTGCCCCAATTTTTTGTTTACTGCACACACTGACCACGCAGACCCATTATCTTAGATATAGGCCTACTAGCCTTCTTGTGCTAAATTTGAAGCCGCTAGAATTATGGCATAGTTCTACGGCTTGGACCCTGGCTTTAAAGAAGTAGAACTGCATGACTGACCCTCAAAGGGTTAAAAGATGTGCCATAAAAGGTGCCTCGGACCGGGAAGAAGTCAGAGGAGAGAAACAACCTAATATTATGTTTAAATGGTCTCTTTTTTTTTTTTTTTTTTTTTTTCCCCCCCCAAGAGCATATTCTTAAGTAGCATAAAAAGTAGGTCAAATAGTGATTTTTTTTGGAATGTTTAGTTATTTTTCACAATTTATGGTTATTTTTTCCTAATCTTTAGTTTTTTCTCATAATTTTGTCATTTTTTTGGTAACTTATCTTTTGTAGTTTTTAGTTATTTTTCATTATTTTGTTATTTTCTGTAATGAATAGTCTTAATGAAAATATTAGCTTCCTTTATTAGGCATTACCAAAAAGGAGGGCCTTGTATGATGCTAAAATTATCTGATTTTACATTAGGTATATTCTGAATCAGCATTATTGAACCATTTTTTGGACCTTTCTAAAATTCCAAAGAATGATTCAGTAATGAGGTAGGATCATAAGAGGTTGCTGCAGCAGCATTTTCATGGATCTGGGACTCCATGGTTAGGTCACTTTTTACTTTTTGTTTTCCCCAAAAAAAAAAAAAAAAAAAAAAAAAAAAAAAGAGGAGGGGAGGGGAACATGGAAGGATAGCTCCTAGGAGAAATGAAAATTCATAAATGTCTCCTCCATGCCCAAGAGGACCTCAATGCAGCCAGTAATGCAGATGTGGCATGAAACCTGTGCCATACCCTACCCTTCATGCCAGTAAATCATCAATCTAGGACAGTAACCCCACATCTACAGAGACACCTTAGTGGATAAAAGAGAGGGTCGGATATCCGCCACAAGGCATACCTCCTTCGGCCATCACCTCCCGGAATCCGACAGGCAGCCTCCAGAGATACACTGGTCACCCAAAAGACACCTGAAGCTTCCCCCCCTCCCCAGGAGACCAGAGAGGGATTGGGATATCACCAGATGATCCACATTCCACGGCAAACTACACCACCACCAAGGAACTCAAAGATACCCTTTCCAAACCTAGGAACCAGAATGTTTGAGGAAAGGACTCCAAAGGCTGGGGAGGGATGTGGAAAGGAGGAATGGGAAGGAAGGGATGTGGAAGATGGGGCAGGAAGGGGAAAGTAGGGGGATAACAAGGTTCGGTTGGAGGAAGACTGAAATGTCCAATTCCTCTGACCAAGAGTCTCTTCACCTCAACAAGGAGCTCACCCCCTTGAAAACGTCATAGTAGCAGAAATGTTTGAGTTTTGAGCAGCCAACTGGCCAGTCTAATATGCATTTAGGAATGAACTGACATTATACAATTACTACAATAATGCAGTAGTCTGTGTAATGGTAAATCTATTTTTTGCATGAATAAAAATTCAAAATGGAAAGCAAGTGTAATATAAGAGGGGCCTGGAGATGTGATTAATGAACAGAGAAAATGTTATTTTAGTGCCAGGAATATCTGCATTGTTTATTCTGGACCCTATTTTGAAAATAGGGTCCAGAATTTAATGTGAAATTGGCCAAATTACCAATTTCTGATCACTTTGCTGGGTAGATGAATGAGCAGTTTCTTGTACTCAAATGAAAGAATGGAAGACATACTAGTGAAATAGCTAAGAATCTGTCAACTGGAACAATGGAATTGGCCTAAATTCAGACTCAAAGTGGATGAAATCACTGATGCATAAATATTGCCAATACAGTAAAATTCATGAGAGTACAATTTTGTCAGTTTTCCATCAAATTTTGTACTTTTTGTTTTATTACCTTTAGAAAAAGATTCTCTACACTTTCATAAGAATTTTTTTTTTTTTAAATTTTGCAACCCTGAGATCAAGTATGAGAAAGGGTTACAACCCTGAAAGGAATAAATACAACCTTCTTTATAACCTAAAATCTCAAAATATTGCTATTCAATAGTGAATACACTTACTCTCAAAATACTGCAATTCATTAAACACAAGATCGAAGGTTCAGAAACGAAAAAGTCTGTTTATATTTTTTTAACGTACTGTAATACATATTTTAAGTAAATATGCTGCAGTCTCATCTTTTTCTTAACACATCATCAGACTCAACATATACAGATTTTTCTTTCTAATCTTGAAAATTTCAGGACAAGAACAACACATGAGGAAATACCACATTAGATACTTCAAGTCTTGCAATTGTTTATTAAAGGTGTCAGTGGAATCAATGCATGTTCAATCCAAATGAACCACAGAGATTAAATAGAAGGCAACATAAGGTTAGTGCTTTACTATCTACACCAGGACTTTTACCATATTTTAAAAGGACCTAGATCAAGTGAGAAATCTTCATATTTGGTGCTCTTGCTATGCATAGTCATACAGGTAACGTACAACATCAAAACTAACCATCCTGCAAAGAAAAATACCCTAATTAATAATTTATATAGTGGTTAAGAGTACTAACACTACTAACAAGTATATAAATTAATATTACGTACTGGTCAGGAGTACGAGCACTACTAGTAAATATATAAATTAATATCATCAAATAGTGGACAAGAGTACTAACACTACTAGTGACTATATAAACTAATATCATATACATGTACCAATGGTACCATTGTACCATATGGTACAATGTACCATATGGTTCAAAACCATAGAATTCCTCTTCAGATCCACTTCCGTCAGTGTTAGAACTATCACTTGGGAAGAGAAGAGCCCCAGTTCGCTGCAGAGTGAGACTTCCTTGCCGCGAGGCATGATGAACAAAGCGTACTGAGATGGCATTCCCACAATGCAATGTGAGTGCCCCGAATTTTTGCTTATTAGGCACACTGACCACGCGGACCCATTCTCTGAGATGTAGGCCTACCAGCCTTCTTGTGTTATACTTGAAGCCGCTAGAATACTGGCATAGTTCTATGGTTTGGATCCTGGCTTCAAAGCCGTAGAACTATGTGACGGACCCTCAAAGGGTTAAGGCCTCATCCATCTCAAAGCCACTACACTCTGGGCCAACATCACTTTCCTCTTAAAAGGGGAGTGTCAATACGATATGGCATCAATGAATCCCTAGTGTTTACCACTCTGCTCTGGCTGGTGCTGAATTGAACTGGTGCTCCCATAAAGTAGTAAGTGATCCCAGATTTTTTTAATACTGTGCACACTGAGTGTTAAGACCCATTCTATATTGATCAGGCATCTCAGGCCAATCATACCAAATTTGAAGGCAGGAAAAAGAAAACGTTTATTTACATTTGGAGTGCTAGAGGTAACAACGTAGATCTACATTTGAACAGTTTAACCCCTTCAGGGTTAATCTTGTCCTTACTATCTAAAATCTTCAAAAAAATAATACATACAAGCGAATTTACTCCTACCTATTATCCCACAACATAACCTGTCAGTTGGGATTTAGGCCGAATGATGCAATAAAACAAATGCCCGAACTACTATATACAGCACTCAAATAAAATGAATATCCCCTGGGGCTCTTCGTAGAGCTACGGAAAGCATTTGATACAGTGGACCACAATCTTTTGCACCTAAAACTACAACATTATGGGGTCAGAGCACATTCCCTCGATTACCTAAAATCTTGTCTTAGCAATAGACACCAATATGCATACATAAATGGCATTACCTCAACGACTCAGCTTGTAGTTGTTGGAGTCCCATAGGACATACCTGGAGAGGGTTTTGGGGGTCAATGCCCCCCACAGCTCAGTCTGAGACCAGGCCATGTGGTGGGTCAGGGTCTGAATAACCAGACTGTTACTGTTGGCAGCACGCAAACTGATATATGAATCACAGCCAGGCTGGTCAGGTACTGACTTTAGGTGCCTGTCCAGTGCCTTCTTGAAGATAGCCAGGGGTCTATTGGTAATTTCTCTTATGTATGCTGGGAGGCAGTTGAACAGTCTTGAGCCCCGGACACTTACTGTGTTGTCTCTCACTGTACTCGCGGCACTCCTGCTTTTCATTGGGAGAATGTTGCATCTCCTACCTTTGATATACCTTTGAAGAGTTTCAAGAGTTTATCCACTCTCTGAGCCCAGCCATGGGCCAGGCTTGTCTGGTGCTTGCCTGGTCAACCAGGCTGTTGCTGCTGGAGGCCCGCTGCCCCACATATCCATCACAGTCTGGTTGATCTGGCACCTGGTGAAGATACTTGTCTAGTTTCCTCTTAAAGGCTTCTACACTTGTTCCAGCAGTGTTTCTGATATCCCCTGGCAAGATGTTGAAAAGTCTGGGACCCCGGATGTTGATACAGTGTTCCCTTATTGTCCCCACCGCACCCCTGCTCCTCACTGGGTTTATTTTACACTTCCTCCCATATCTCTCACTGTTATGGCAGTGTGCAGATTTGGGACCAAGCCCCCATGAGTACCTTCCAGGAATATATTATCATGTACCTCTCTCTCCTCCACTCCAATGAGTACATGTTCAAGATTTGCAGGCGTTCCCAGTAGTTTAGGTGCTTTACTGGCTCAATGTGAGCCGTAACGAACTCTGTATTTGTTCCAGCTCCGATATTTCTCCTGCCTTGAACGAGGCCGTCAGCACTGAGCAATATTCTAAGTGAGGGAGCACTAGCGATTTGAAGAGTGTCACCATTGGCATTATTTCCCTTGTTTTGAAAGTTCTCAATACCCCCCCACCCCCATCATCTTCCTGCCTAGTCTTTTGCTTTTATAGGGAGTGATTTTCGTGTGCAAGTTTGGTACTAATCCCTCTAGGATTTTCCAAGTGTATATTATCATGTACGTATCTGTCTCTCTCACCTGCATTCCAGGGAATACAAATCAAGGGACTTCAACCATTCCCAGTAATTTAGGTGCCTTATCGTACTCGTGTGTGCCATGAAAGTTCTTTGTACACTCTCCAGGTCAGCAATTTTGCCTGCCTTGAAGGGGGCAGTTAGTGTACAGCAGTATTCCAGCCTAGATAGAACAAGCAATTTGAAGACAATCATCATGGGCTTGCCATCCCTAGTTTTGAAGATTCTCATTATCCATCCTATCATTTTCCTAGCAGATGACATAGATACATTGTTGTGGTCTTTGAAGGTGAGATCCTCTGACATTATCACTCCCAGGTCCTTCACATTACTTTTTCCCACTATTGTATGGTTAGAATTTCTCGTATACCTTGATACAGTTTTAATTTCCTAAAATTTTCCATATCTGAGTAGTTGATATTTCTCTTCACTGAACTTCATAACAACATAAGAAAGAAGGAACACTGCAGCAGACCTACTTGCCAATGCAAGGCAGGTCTAATTCTCCCACCGGCTTAAGCCAATGCCTTAACCTAGTTAGGTCAGGTCACATTCACTTAAGGAAGGAGCACAGCATCTGACCTAGTAGCACGAGCTAGTCAGGTCCAACTCACACCCTCCCACATCCACTCGTGTATATATCTAACCTATTTTTAAAACTACACAACGTCTTAGCTTCTATGACGGTATTCAGGAGTTTGTTCCACTCATCCACATTACCAAACCAGTGCTTTCCTATATCCTTCCTGAATCTGAATTTTTCCAACTTAAAGCCATTGCTACGAGTCCTGTCTAATCTAGATATTTTTAGCACGCTATTTACATCCTCTTTATTAATTCCTGTTTTCCATTTATACACCTCAATCATCTCCCCCCTAATTCTACATTATTATTATAATCAAAAAGAAGCGCTAAGCCACAAGGACTATACAGCGCTGCAGGGCAGGAAGGAAGCGAGGGCATCAGGTGGCAAAAGGGAGATGGATGAGTAATAGGTTACGGATAACAGCGGGGTAGTGGATGGTGAAAGGGTAAAGGGCAGCAAGAGACTGAACTAGAAAGGGCTGAGGGGAGTGCGAAAAGTATCATCAGAGTTTGTGGAGTAAATCAGTCGTTGTCAAGAAGTCAATGAGAGAGTCAGGATTAAAGGAGGGTCCATCAGCAAGAAGGGAAGGTAAAGAGAGAGTAGTAGAACGAAGATGACGTTGGAGGTAAATTCTGCGTGCTCGTTGATAGAGGGGGCAGTCTAACAGAATGTGGCTAATCGATACTGGAACTTGACACTGCTCACAGAGAGGAACAGGGTGCCTCTCCATGAGATACCCATGAGTAAGACGAGTGTGGCCAATGCGAAGGCGGGAGAGAGTGGTCTCCCAACCTCGGCACTGATGACAAGAAGACGGCCAGTAACCTATGCTCGGTTTAATAGAATGAAGTTTGTTACCGAGCAGAGTTGACCAACGTTGTTGCCAACGGGTGCGAAGGTTGGTAGCTATTGCAGCAAAATAGTCCAGAAATGGAACACCTCGATAGGAAATTGGTAGGTCATGTACTGCTGACTGTGCAGCAGTGTCTGCCTGTTCATTGCCCTGTACGTCGACATGACCAGGGACCCAACAAAAAACAATATCTTTATGTTTGGTAGAGATACGGCGTAGCCAAAGTTGGATACGGAGAACTAAGGGATGAGATGTATCAAATTTTCGTATAGCCTGTAGAGCACTAAGGGAGTCTGAGACTACTACAAATGATGACACAGGCATAGATGCGATACGAATAAGTGCTGCAAGAATGGCATACAGTTCAGCAGTAAAAATGCTAGCTGAAGATAGTAAATGCCCCCGCACGATGCTGTCCGGAAACACTGCTGCGAATCTGACGCCGTCTGAAGACTTAGAGCCATCTGTGTACACAGCGGTGGCATGAGAATGGGAATGGAAGTGATCAAGAAAAAGAGAGCGGGAAGCCACCGTAGGCAGTTGAGCTTTCGAGCATGGGAGTGAGAAAGAACAGACCCGAACAGCTGGAACTTCCCAGGGGGGTAGGGAAAAGTGAGATGCTACATGAACATATAAAGGTGGTAACTGAAGGGAAGACAAGAGTGAATGTAGGCGAAGAGAAAAGGGACGGAGCAAACAGGGGCGGCGAACGAATAAAGAATGTCTACTAATATCGGTGACCATTCTATAAATGGAAGGACTGTGTAGATCGTGAGAGCGTACATAGTAGCGAAGGCAATGGGCATCACGGCGATCAGACAAGGATGGAACATTCGCTTCTGTATAGAGGCTCTCAACAGGGGAAGAGCGAAAAGCACCAAGGCACAAACGTAATCCTTGGTGATGGACAGAGTTAAGGCTAGAGAGAGTAGCAGGAGAGGCCGCGGAATAAATCTGGTCACCATAATCAAGTTTCGATAAAACGAGGGCTGAATGTAGGCGAAGCAGAGTTCGACGATCAGCTCCCCAGGAAAGATGAGCAAAGGTTTTAAGAAGGTTTAGCCGGCTGTGACAAGTTGCCTTCAGAGAGGTAATGTGAGGTTTCCAGGATAACCGACGGTCAAAGAGAAGGCCTAGAAACCTGACTGTATCACGTTCGGGAATACGGGAGCCATAGAGATACAAAGCATGATTGGAGATAACAGAGCGTCTAGTGAAAGTAATTTGGTGAGTTTTGGTACTGGAAAATTTAAACCCATGCGTGGTGGCCCAAGTGGAAACACGGTCGACCGCATGCTGGAGAGAAACTGCAATAAGATGACAGTCAGCGCCTGCACAAGCAATAGCGAAGTCATCAACATAAGAGTGATGACCAAATATTGGGTGGAAGAACAGAGGCCAAATCATTTATAGCAAGGAGAAAAAGTGTTGTGCTTAGAACACATCCCTGAGGGACACCTTCAGCTTGGACGAAGTCCGGGGAAAGAACATTATTGACTTGAACACGGAAATGTCTGTCAGTTAAAAAGTTCTTAAGGAAGGATGGTAGATTGCCTCGGAGGCCTAAGGAATGGGCCTGGGCCAAAATATTATACCTCCAAGTTGTGTCATATGCCTTCTCAAGGTCAAAAAATATGGCAATAACTGAGTGATTATTCGCAAAGGCATTACGAACATACGTATCAAAGCGTAGTAAGGGGTCTATGGTAGAACGACCCTTACGAAAGCCATATTGACTAGCGGAGAGACTGTTGTGTGTCTCTAAATACCACATTAAACGTCGATTTACAAGACGTTCCATCACTTTGCAAACTGCACTAGTAAGAGCAATGGGGCAATAGTGGGAGGCATCATGTCCTGTAGTACCCGGTTTGCGGAAAGGGAGAACAATGGCAGATTTCCACAGCTGGGGAAGAACTCCTTGTGCCCAAATAAGATTGAAGAGGTGTAAGAGGACTACAAGGGCTGACCGATGTAAATGTTGTAACATACGAATATGAATGTCGTCAGGCCCAGCTGCCAATGATCGGCAAGCTGAGAGCGTTGCCTCCAGTTCTTGAAGTGTAAAAGGCACATTATACTGTTCTTCTCTGAGAGAAGAAAAGTCCAAGGGTACTAACTCTCTGGCAGACTTTGAGGAAAGAAACGAGGGGCATAGATGGAGCTCTCAGGAAATACGGACCAGATGTGTGCCAAGTTCAATGGCAACGTCGAGAGGGTTTGCTACACCAACACCAGCGACCCGTAGAACAGGAGCCGGGTCAGAAGAGTATTTACCACTCAATTTCCTCACTTTTTTCCAGACTGCACTCATAGAAGAAGCAGAGGTGATGGTGGAAACATAGTCTCTCCAACAAGTGCGTTTAGCTTCACGGATGACACGGCGAGCGATCGCACGCTTCTGCTTAAAATCAAGAAGTCTCTCAGTGGTTCTATTGTACCGGTACCTGCCCCATGCAGCACGTTTCAAACGTACTGCACGAGCACAAGCAGGAGACCACCAAGGCATTCTGAGAATGCCTGCCTGAGGTTTGGGGTATAGAATGAGAAGCTGCGGTATAAACTGACGTCGAGAAGATGTGTAGGAGCTCATCAATGGAGGATGAAGAAGGAACCTCACTAAAAGCAGTGAGGTGTGAGTAAAGATCCCAATTTGCCTGATCAAATTGCCAGCGAGGGCTACGGAAAGGTGGTGAATAGGAAGGAGAAGTAAGAATGATCGGAAAATGATCGCTGTCATGTAAGTCTGGTAGAACAGACCAGGTGAAGTCTAGTGCAGTGGAGGAAGAGCAGACTGATAGATCGATGCAAGAGAGAGTATGAGTACGAGGATCAAAATGGGTGGGAGTACCCGTATTTAAAACATGGAGGGAGTGAGAGGCGAGAAAAGCCTCCAACTGGATGCCACGTGAGTCACAATGAGATCCCCCCCCCCCAGAGGAAATGGTGGGCATTAAAATCACCAAGTAACAGAAGTGGTGGTGGTAAGGATGAAACAAGAAAGGCAAAGTCTGGGATAGAAAATGCTCGAGAAGGAGAGAGATATAAAGAACATATTGTAAACCACTTATTCAAGTGGATATGGGCTGCAGTGTAATGCAGCGAGGTATGGACAAATAGTTGACAGTACGGAATATCATTGCGTAGAAGAAGGGTACTTTCATTAAAGGTCCCATCTGAGAAAGGATCCGAAGAATACAATAAATTATAGCCTGAGATAGGTTGGAAAACAGCCGAGTGTAATTTTGGTTCTTGTAAGCAAGCACCAACAGGGGAAAACCTGGAAAGCAACATCTGAAGCTCACCCCGATTACTCCTGAGGCCGCGGATATTCCACTGTAAGTAGGCCATGACTGGCGATGAAGAAAATACCAGGAATCTGTAGGTAAAGGCACCTACGGACTAGAGGGGTTAGAAAAGTCAACGTGTGGTGGCATTGGAAGACGTTCAAGTAGCGAAGGAACGGAGCGTTGCGAAGAATGGGGTTGTGAAGATGGAGGAGAGGGAAGAGAAGGAACAGGAAGTGAATCAGTGTCCATTGAAGGTTTAGTCTCTGCAATATATTCTGAAATGGCTTCAAGTGTTTCTGAATTCAAAGATGTATGGGAGACCATATTGGAGATAGAAGGAGGAGGGTGAGTAAAGATTGGGACAGTAATGGACTGTACCAAAGTAGAGGGGGAGGGAAGAGTGTAAAGGACTGGAGATGAAGTGTGGGGGGGGGGAGACAGAAGAGGCAGAAACCTGGGAGGTGGCAGAAGAGGGAGAAACTTGGGAGGGGACGGGGGTGGAAGGCATAGTACGAGGAGGAGGGTGAATCTCCACACTTGTAATAGAGCCAGAGAGAGGGGAAGAACTAGGTACAGAGACTGGAAAGGTAAAGTGTGGAGGTGGAAGAAGGGAAGGAAGGGGCAAAGAAGATTTGAGCAATGTGGATTTTTTGGACTTCTGAGTAGAGGGGCGATTGGTATTAGGTGTCGTACGAGGTCTTGTCGATACTGGGGCTTGTGAGGAAGGACGCGAAGATGTGAGAACAGACTGAGTTGTAGTCAGGACGTCAGAGCCAAGGACAGCAAAAGGATTAGATGCCGTAGTGGCTATGGGAGGGGTAACAACAGAGGAGGCTGCAGAAGATGGGACCCCAGAAGTGGGGGGGATGTTTGGAAACACGAGAATAAGAAACACGGGGTAGTCTCCCTTGGAGGCGGAGATGAGTAACTGCCATAGCATAAGGGAGACCTTCTGCCTCTTTGAGGCAACGGATTTCACGTTCATTTAAGTAGACCTGGCAACGGCGGGAGTACGAAGGGTGAGCTTCATTACAATTAAGGCAAGATGGAGGTTGACTGCAAGATGTATTAGAATGGTCGTCGGCACCACAGACTGGGCATTCGGCCATAGATCTGCAATATTTCGCTGGGTGACCAAAATGCCAGCAATTTCTACATTGTTGCGGTGTAGGTATCACCTTTCGAACTTGTAACCGATGTCCCGCGACATATACAGAGGACGGGAGTTCTCGGCTGTCAAAAGTTAAACGAGCCACATTGCAAAGGTAACGTCTCCGCCCCTGGGCAGGAAGGACATAAGTGTCTACTTTGAGAATTGGGAGATCCTGGAGTTCCAGCTGTTCAAAAATGTCATTGCCACATGACTGTAAATTCTGTTGGACTATGGTATGGGGCAGAATGACAGTACCACTACAAGAATTGAGAGAAAGATGTTTTTCAATAGTGATAGGAGTAGTATCGATATTCGAAAGGAGAGAAAGATCATGAGCTTGGGTAGCATTCTGGACAGTGACGATGCGCATACCGCTCTTGAGAGCATGAAATGAAATATCTCTACCAACATGACGCAGGAGCGCTTTGCCAATACTATGGTCAGAAAGGTAGGCAGAAGAAGAAGTCGGTCTTAAAGTAAAGAATTTAGTCCATTGTGTGGTCCGAAACTGAGCGTGGAGAGGGAGTGCTTGACGTGTCGGTCTTTTCCGAGTAGAATGGGAAGGTAACGAAGGAGCATCATCAGGAGATTGACGTTGGCGTTTAGGAGTAGGACCGGAGTTGGTCCGGCGTGAAATGGGCGGGCGATTCGAAAATTGCCGTACCGTAGAGGGAGAAGCCGGAAGCATAGTCAAAGGAGAGCGGAGTTCAGACAAATCGAAGGAGTCAGTCGAAGCCCCGGTACCTGAACCGGGTGAGGAAACAGCACCAGCAAGAGGTACAGGGGCATCAGGAGTGTCCGAAGAGTGGTCTAAACACAAGGCAGGGTCAGAATGGGGTGCGGTATCAAGAAGGGGCCCGGGGGTAGTGGGTTCATGGACTAGGGCTGCCATGGTTAGGTTACTCCTTTGCTTTTTGTTTTTAAGAAAAAAAAAAGAAGAAAAGAAAATAAAAATAGAAAAAAGAATAAAAAAAGGGGGGAGCGGGGAGGAATAGTTCCCAGGAGGAATGAAAGGGCCGGAAATCTCCCTCCGTGCCCAAGAGGACCTCAGCACCGCTAGTAGCGCAGATGCAGCATGGAACCCGTGCCATACCCTACCCTTCATGCCAGTAAACCAGCAATCCGGGATAGCAACCTCACATCTGCCGAGCTACCTCGGTGGACAAAAGAGAGGGCGGCCGGATATCCGCCACAAAGCATACCTCCTTCGGCCACCACCCCCGGAATCTGAAAGGTGGCTTCCAGAGATACACCCGTCGCCCGAAAGACACCCAAAGCTACTCTGGGATACCGGAGAGGGATCGGGACATCCCCAGGCAATCCAGATTCCACGGCAAACTACGCCACCGCCAAGAACCTCAACGGAACTGGATGGACCCCGGTGTCCTTTCCCCTACCTAGGAACTAGCGCGCCTGTGGGAGAAATCCCAAAGGCCAAAAAGAGGAAGGGCAAAAGGGAGGGGTGAGGAGGAGGAGGAGGAATGGAAAAAGGGGAGGATGGGATAGGGGAGGGGAGAATGGGGGGTAATTAGGTTCGGTCTGAGGAAGAAGACCGACAGGGCTAATTCCTCAGACCAAGAGCCTCTTCACCACGCCCCTAATTCTACAACTTTTTACAGAGTGCAGATTCAAGGCCCTCAGTCTATCCTCATAGGGAAGATTTCTGATACATGGGATCAGCTTTGTCATCCTCCTTTGTACGTTTTCCAGTGCATTTACGTATATCCATTCTGTAATACGGTGACCAGAACTGTGCAGCGTAATCTAAATGAGCCCTAACCAAAGATATATAGAGTTGAAGAACAACCTGAGGACTTCTACTATTTATACCTCTTGATTTGAAGCCAAGGTTTCTGTTAGCTTTAGTGCGAACACTTATGCACTGTTGTATTGGTTTCAGATTACTGCTAACCAAAACTCCTAAATCCTTTTTGCAATCAGTAATATTAAAATCTACATTATTGAGTTTATATGTGGCATGGTTATTTTCCTGTCCAACATTTAGAACTTTGCATTTGTCTATATTAAACTGCATCTGCCACTTCTCTGACCACTGCATGTCTATTCAAATCATCCTGGAGTGCTCTAATGTCCTCATTAGAATGAAATGGATGGCCTATTTTAGTGTCATCAGCAAATTTGCTTATGTCACTATTTATTCCCTCATCTATGATGTTTATATAAATTTTAAACAACAAGGCCCAACACTGACCTCTGTGGAACACCGCTTGTGACATGCCCCCATTTTGATTTCTCCCCATTTATGCAAACTCTCTGCTGCCTATTTGTAAACCATGCCTGTTCCCAGGAAAAATTTCTCCTCCTATTCCATGTGCATTAAGTTTCCTCAATAGCCCCCCTCAAGGAAGGTTCCTTGATGCTGGTGAGGGGCTCTTGATCTAGGGAACTGGATCTGTGCTCCAGTTCCCTGAGTTAAACCTGAATACCTTCCATCCCTCCCCCAAGCACTGTATAATCCTATGGGTTTAGTGCTTCCTCCTTGATTATAAAAATAATAATTCCTCAATAGCCTCTGATGTGGAACTCTATTGAAAGCCTTACTGAAGTCCACATACATTGTCACATACAGTAGTACTGTCACATACACTAGCACTGTCACATACAGTAGTACTGTCACATACACTAGTATTGCCACATACAGTAACACTGTCACATACAGTAGTACTGTCACATACACTAGCACTGTCACATACATTAGTACTGTCACATACAGTAGTACTATCACTACAAGATGCATTAGAAAAAAAAAACGTTTTCAGGAAAATTTAACTGAAAATGGACTGACTATATAAACGTACATTAATGCATCAGATTTGTGCTCTCAGAAATCCCTATTTCCTCTAGAGCTTAACTTCCCATCACTAGCAAACAGCTTCACTACTTGGGAAAACAAACTACTATAGCCATAAGAAGATAAGTATGTATATGTCAATTCAGTCATGCTAGAAAGAGATAGTCTGATAAAACATAAACTTAGTATTAAAAATTAACTGTCAGTCCTTAGTTACAATACAAGCATTACATACAGAGCTAGATGACATTTCTCACTGACTCAAATTTCCAACCTTTCAGAGGCTGTAATAAAGTTGGTAGAATTACCGACAATATGTAAAGTAAAAGGACACAAGTGCAACTAATGTGACATTTATTGTGGCAACGTTTCGCTCTCCAGGAGCTTTATCAAGCCATTACCGTAATGGCTTGATAAAGCTCCTGGAGAGCGAAACGTTGCCACAATAAATGTCACATTAGTTACACTTGTGTCCTTTTACTTTCAGAGGCTACAGATCAAAACACAAAATAACAAACCTTGCAACATTTCGTATAAAGTCAAGAGTAACAGCACACTTGTACTTTGGGGAGTCCAGTTGATCATTTCCTCCAATTTGTGTCACCAGCCTCAATGTCACCAGGGTGGAAATCTAGATTTAAAATATATATATATATATTAATGCACTTCAATAGAGTGAACTAAAACTACAGATAAGAGTTGGTTCCCAAAACACTTGGGCTATATTAGAAATGAAATCTCTGAAATAGCCTCACTTATTTAAGATGAACACATTTTGTATGATTACATTTAAAGTTGAAAGAACTATTCAGATGTTCATGAACCTCTGACATGAGAGCTTCTGAATAACTGGGTAATGTGTTTCCTTCTTTGGTTCACTTTGTGTTGCCAGGAAACAGATGACATAGTAAAAACATGTTTTTATGGATTCACAAATAAACATTAAACATGTTTTTTTCACATTCATGTGAAGAGAAAAAATGCTGAAATATTAGTTGTCAAAATGTGTATATAAAAGTGAGAGAGGTGCTGTGTTAAAGTTTGTCATTCACAATAGTTTTAACATTGGATAAAAGACACAGGATGAACTAAACTATTACTTGAATTAATAAGAGGACTGTTCTTGTTTTTGTATATTCAATGTACGTACATTTAGTATACATTCAGAAAAACCAATTATAATCATCCATAATTTAACTGAAAACCTCTGTTCATCTGTTTATCTGTTTCAGATAAAATCTGGAATCCGGGTGAGTTGTGGAGGTTGGTGGGGGAGGAGATGTACACTGGGAGGGAAGCCATCAGGTCAGGCAAGAGGCAAGGAAGGGGGGCGAGATGACATGCTGGGAGTCGTGGAGAATGGTTGTGGGTGACTGACAGTAAAAGCTGTAGGTGAAGATGGACTCGATGAAACTAATACACTCAACAGCTTTAAAATCAGGTTAGACAAATATATGAGTAGGAATTGTCGGATGTGAAAATTAAAGATGTGCTTCTCATTCTTATTTTTTATAAGCCAAGGAACACTGCAGTCAGTCAACTGGTGCATACTAGGTACATCCTTACTCCTGCTTTACCATTCCTATTCATCATCTATCATTTTTTTTAACCCTCTGAGGGTCTGTGCCGTTGTTCTACGGGTTTAAAGCCAGGGTCTGTGCCTTAATACTACGTGATAAGTTCAGCTCACTCAGATAAGCTGTGAGCTGTAAATTTGGGCCCAGACATGAGAGAATGGTCTATGTGATAATTGTGGACCATATAAAAAATATCCTGCAACACTCAGTGCATGACAAAAATAGATCTGCGAACGTGTTTTTGATTTAAAACAGTGACTTTGCAGTGTATTTTCAGATGATTTTTATGGTTGTATTCACGGTTTCTTGATCTCATTTGATAGAATGGAAGATATATTACAGAAATAGAGATCATTTTGATTAGTTTTAGGATGGAAAATAGCTTGAAATTGAGCTCAAGGTAGCAGAAATAGATTTTTGCCAATGTTTAAGAGTAAACAAATCACATCATGCATCCAATGTGTCAACAGGTGGGTCTAATATACGTTCACAAATGCACTCAAATTATTTATACAATTATTACAATACTGCATTACAGTAAATCTTCTATTTATCAGTTTGAATAAAAATCCAGTGTGAATAAAAAATCAAAATGGAATTCAAGTGTAAAGTCTGGAAACATAATTAATGAACAGAAGAAATGTTATTCTGGTGCCAGGTAATGAACAGAGGAAATGTTATTCTGGTGCCAGGAATGCCTGCACTGTTTATTCTGGACCCTATGTTGAAATTGGAATATTTTGAAATCAGTGTGAAATTGGCCAAATTACCAATTTCTGATCACTTTATTGGGTAATTCAAATAATTGGTTGGCAGTTTCTTGTGCTCAGTTGATAAAACAGAAAGCATGCTAGCAAAATAGCTAAGAATTTTGTCGACTGGAACAATCTAATTGGCCTAAAATAGGCGTCAAAATGGGCAAAATCGCCAATGAGTAAACATCACTGACATAACAAACTTCACAACAGAGTAATTTTGTCAATTTTCCAACAAATTTCATACTTTTTGTTTTATTACCTTCAGAAAACGATTCTCAACCATTTCATACGAAAAAATAATTTTTTTTTTAAATTCTTGGACCCTGTGGACAAGTTTCAGATCGGGGATCTATGCCCTAAAAGGGTTAAACTACCCGAAATGCTCTCTTTAATGACATTAGGTGCATAAGTGTTTGCAATAAAGCTAATAGAATTCTTAGCTTCATAACAATAAGTCCAAACATAGATCTACATTTTCACTGCTAGCGCTCCAAACATAGATCAACGTTTTATTTTTCCTGCCTCCAAATTTGGAACAATTGGCCTGAGATGCCTGGTCAGTATAGAAGAGGTCTTAACACTCGGTATGTGCAGTATTAAAAAAATCTGGGACCACTTAGTAACTTGTGGCAGCACCAGTTTAATTGAGCGCCAGCCAGAGCAAACAGCATGGCAAACACCAGGGATTCACTGATGCAATGTCGTATTAACACTCCCCTTTTAAGAGGAAAGTGATGCTGACCTTGAGTTCAGTGGCTTTGAGATGGATGTGGCCACAAGGGGCTGAGGAAATATCAAAAACCTCAATAATAACCCATGTGCAACATTTGTGCAACATCCTTTCAATTTTGATACCACTGGTAGTGTCATCCTGCCAGAATGCCCTATAACCTATGCCCAAAGTAAAGAGAGGACAATTCTGAAACATGTGTAATACATGTTTGGCAGGCCGGGTGGGTGGCTACTTGACTTTGGCTTCTCTATCTCCGTCTGTATCTATCTGCCTGTCTCTGTATCTCTGTGTCTGTCTCTATCTCACAGATACACATAAATATATATTATATATAGTGTAAATTACCTAGGATAAGCCAAAAAATCCAGACAAAGTGTTATACTGTGCTTGTAGATATAAGGCATGATAAGCATGACTGGCAAGTAATACAGTAGGGCCCCGCTTTACGGTGTTTCACTTTACAGCATTCCATTAATACAGTCATTTCAAATTATGACCAAAACTCTCTATAAGGCTCCCCCCACCTGACTTTCTAATATGGTCACTGTGCCCCACTCAGTTTCCTTACATTCTCCATGAGATCCATAAGCACTAAGTCTCTCCATTAAGTCTGGAAACTCCAAAATTTCAAGTGCTTTTAAAAGTTATTTCATATTTAATATATACTCTGATAATTATACTTATGTAAACCTGTACCTAAATAAAGTTACACACTGTGCTGGCTTGCAGGCACACATTAAAATCAGTGTCTTATGACTCGAGACACCATATTAGTAATGATGATGATAATAATAATAATAATAATAATAATAAAATAATCACTGAGTTTCATTAAATGTTGTATATTACATTAATATACATATTTTCATAATCCATCTATGATATTTTTTCAAAATTATATAATAAACGTGATACATAACATATAACGATGATAAATACACCCCACAGTAGAATAAATAAACATGAATATGAGATGTGGTAGCCAGATAACTTGTACAAGTGAAGGCAGGAATAACATTTTCTCTAGTCCAACATACGAGAAAATGTGTTACTGGGGGTAACTGTAGAAAATTATTCCTTTCGTATGTAAGTAAGTTTATTCAGGTATACACAAATATAGTTACATAGATCATCATACATAGCAGCATATGTGTAAAGTACCTAGGATAACCCAAAAAAAAAGTCAGTGTGACTTATTTCCACTGCCTTCACTCAGAGCTTCATTTCTTCTAAAAATGGTGTTACATGAAAATGGGAGTGGTGTTCTTTATTTATTCTACTGCATTAATGTAGAGACAACTTGTACACAATGTAACCTAGTAGCGGTCGGTGAAGAGGCAGGGCCAGGAGCTGAGTCTCGACCCCTGCAACCACAATTAGGTGAGTACAATAAGGCGAGTACAAACCAGACGTGTATGCCTGGTCTGTTTACAAAACTTGGGTTCGCCTGGTTTGTTTACATAACTCTGCGCCTGTCCTCTCTCATGTACTCATTCTCTCTCTCTCTATTTATTTATTTTAACTCGTTTACTCACCTCTGACCCTACATTAAGACTACAAATATTTTAAGGTAAGTAATGAGTGAACTGTATATGCATTTTATCGCTCTGGGACGCTTAAATGCCATAAAATATTGTGTGGGTGGAATGGCCTGGTATGGTAGCCTGGCTGCCTGCCATACATACCACACTTGATTTCTAACAATAAATACTACTCAGTAGGTAGTAGGTTGGTAGACAGCAACCGCCCAGGGAGGTACTACCATCCTGCCAAGTGAGTGTAAAACGAAAGCCTGTAATTGTTATACATGATGGTAGGATTGCTGGTGTCTTTTTTCTGTCTCATAAACATGCAAGATTTCAGGTATGTCTTGTTACTTCTACTTACACTTAGGTCACACTACATGTACATGTACAAACATATATATACACACCCTTCTGGGTTTTCTGCTATTTTCTTTCTAGTTCTTGTTCTTGTTTATTTCCTCTTATCTCCATGGGGAAGTGGAACAGAATTCTTCCTCCATAAGCCATGCGTGTCGTAAGAGGTGACTGAAATGCCGGGAGCAAGGGGCTAGTAACCCCTTCTCCTGTATATATTACTAAATTTGAAAGGAGAAACTTTTTTTTTTTCCTTTTGGGCCACCCCACCTCGGTGGGATACGGCCAGTGTGTGAAAGAAGAAAGAAAGAAATACTACTCATCTCACCCTAGATTAAGACTACAAATATTTTAAGTAAGTAATGAGTGTACTCTATGTGTATTTTACTTTTTTATTGTTTTTTAATGCCTAGTTCTATTGCTAACTTAATATATGTTAGTGTAAACTTGTTGTCTAGTATATTTATATGCATTTATAAGTGGAAAAAAAGGGTGTTCCACCTTACGGCGATTTCTGCTTTATGGCAGTAGCCTGGAACCTAACCTGCCATATAAGTGGGGCCCTACTGTATGCATTTTCACTTGTTCAGGAATCAGACGTGACAACTCTGCATCGTGTGTAATACTTATTGATCCTGAGACAGAGACAAGCAGACAGAGAGACAGGAAGACAGACACACAGGCAGACAGAAAGACAGATAAGCAGAGACAGAGATAATGAGACAGTGCTAGGCAGATAGACAAATAGACACACAGACAAACAGATAGACATGTTTATATGTAACAGTGAAAACAAACAAAGCCAAAGCAGTGCACAATCATCAAATGTCACTCCACTGCTGCACTGTCAGCAGTGGAGTGACACTCGTCTTACACCATGCTTCAAGGAGTTTCATATATGTATACTCCAGCAAGTCTAAAACAATGCTGGGACCTATAAATACTCTGTACAGTGCAACCTCGTTTTTCAGCCGTACTCTCTTCGCGGGGGCCGCGGGGGCGTTGACCCCCGGAACTCTCTCCAGGTAAACTCCAGGTAAACGTTCCAGAAGGTCAGCCTAAATTCACAGCAATATTTCCCATAAGAATTAATGTAAATACAATTAATCCATTCCAGACACCCAAAACTAGTTTTACACACACAAAACAATGAGAACTAAATAAAATAAATAAATAAACATTTAAATCACTATTACATACCTTTATTGAAGACTCTTGTTGGCTTATGGCTTATGGAGAGACGGAGGACTGATTGTTTGGAAGGGGAATCCCCCTCCATAAGGACTTCCAGCATCAAAGCCCTCTCTGGGGTTACTTCCCTCCCTGCCTGCCTACTACACTCCCTGCCTCCCTTCCACACTCCCTGTTTCCCTGCTAAACTCTCTGCTACACTCCCTGCCTGCCTGCTACACTCCCTGCATACCTGCTTCATTCCCTGCCTGCCTGCTACACTCCCTGCCTGCTTGCTACACTCCCTGCATGTCTGATACACTCCCTGCCTGCCTGCTACACTCCCTGCCTGCCTGCCTGCTACACTCCCTGCCTGCCTGCCTGCTACACTCCCTGCATGCCTGCTTCATTCCCTGCCTGCCTACTACACTCCCTGCCTGCCTACTACACTCCCTGCCTACTTGCTATACTCCCTGCATGTCTGATACACTCCCTGCCTGCCTGCTACACTCCCTGCCTGCCTGCCTGCTACACTCCCTGCCTGCCTGCCTGCTACACTCCCTGCATGCCTGCTTCATTCCCTGCCTGCCTACTAAACTCCCTGCCTGCCTACTACACTCCCTGCCTATTTGCTACACTCCCTGCATGTATGATACACTCCCTGCCTGCCTGCCTGCTACACTCCCTGCATGCCTGCTTCATTCCCTGCCTGCCTACTACACTCCCTGCCTGCCTACTACACTCCCTGCCTACTTGCTACACTCCCTGCATGTCTGATACACTCCCTGCCTGCCTGCCTGCCTGCTACACTCCCTGCCTGCTACACTCACTACCTGCCTGCTACACTCTCTGCCTGCCTGCTACACTCCCTGCCTGCCTGCTACACTCCCTGCCTGCCTGCTACACTCCCTGCATACCTGCTTCATTCCCTGCCTGCCTGCTACACTCCCTGCCTGCTTGCTACACTCCCTGCATGTCTGATACACTCCCTGCCTGCCTGCCTGCCTGCCTGCCTGCTACACTCCCTGCATGCCTGCTTCATTCCCTGCCTGCCTACTACACTCCCTGCCTGCCTACTACACTCCCTGCCTACTTGCTACACTCCCTGCATGTCTGATACACTCCCTGCCTGCCTGCTACACTCCCTGCCTGCTACACTACCTGCCTGCTACACTACCTACCTGCCTGCTACACTACCTGCCTGCTACACTACCTGCCTGCCTACTACACTCCCTGCCTGCCTGCTACACTCCCTGCCTGCCTGCTACACTCCCCACTCCCTGCCTGCTTGCTACACTCCCTGCCTGCCTGCTACACTCCCTGCCTGCCTGCTACACTCCCTGCCTGCCTGCTACATTCCCTGCGTGCCTGCTACACTCCCTGCCTGCCTGCTACACTCCCTGCCCATGGTGGCTTATTTCACAGTCGCACTTAATAAACAAGCCACGTCAGCTTCCTTGATTTGTTCTTTCTTTGCCAGGATAGAAGTGATTATAGATTGGTTTTTGCCATACATCCCATGGTGACTTATTTCACAGTCGCATTTAATATAAAACCACCCAAAAACAATGGATTTTAAGGAAAAGTTTCGATAAATGCAAGGAGTATATGCTCACTCGCCAACAGA
>NC_091320.1:32500-85000 GCF_038502225.1 Cherax quadricarinatus
ATATAACATAGTATATTTTGTACTAGTGTCCCAGGTTTGCTTACATTCTAAATATAACATAGTATATTTTGTACTAGTGTCCCAGGTTTGTTTGCTTACATTCTAAATATAACATAGTATATTTTGTACTAGTGTCCCAGGTTTGTTTGCTTACATTCTAAATATAACGTAGTATATTTTGTACTAGTGTCCCAGGTTTGTTTGCTTACATTCTAAATATAACGTAGTATATTTTGTACTAGTGTCCCAGGTTTGTTTGCTTACATTCTAAATATAACGTAGTATATTTTGTACTAGTGTCCCAGGTTTGTTTGCTTACATTCTAAATATAACGTAGTATATTTTGTACTAGTGTCCCAGGTTTGTTTGCTTACATTCTAAATATAACATAGTATATTTTGTACTAGTGTCCCAGGTGTCCGGGTAAACTTACTTGAGAAAATATATTTGCTGTTGGGGTAACTTTATCATCAATAATGGAATAGAAGATTGCCAAGAGACGGTCCAAAGGAAAAGGTTTTGGTCCAACCAACTGACTGCTGGATCTCTCTTTAGCCTGAAAAAAAACAATATGGTCAACAGTTAAATCACATATGATAAAACAATTCTCGGTGAAGAACTAAAATAAAAATTCCAGGAAAAAAAAAAATACATTATATTACAGTCAAGAAAGTTAGCATCAACATTAAATATTCATTTGTGAATTCTGTAACAAAATCAATAGAATAAAAATTAATTTTGAAACATATAAATTGAAATTTGTGAGGTGTGCAAGTACTATACTGCAAGTTGATTAAGGGGGGAGGGGACAAAACTTGCTAGAAGAGTATCTATAAATGGAGCTGCATGTCAGCTTTTTTGCCATGGCCACATTCCCCCCTACCTGATGCCCAGGACAAACACTGTAAGTGTTGGTACGAATAAACATTTACAAATTTATATTGCACAGTATACAATAAAATATTAAAAAACTAATAATAAATGCTAAACAATTTTAAATACAGTCAATCACCACTATTCCAAATGCACAAGAAATTTGTTAAGGTGAAATACCCTTATACAACAAAGTAAGCAGCATTTTTCCAAAGTAGAAGTATTCAGGTTTGGTCCAAGAAAAGCTTGGAAATATATAGGGAGCAACCTTAGATCAAGAGCCAGTTCACCAATGAATGGGTTGATTGTAATGTTGTAGGATGAAGGAGTTACAAAACAATTGATCAGCACTTGCAAATTACCCTCAGTTCATTTTTAAACAGACTTAACCAGGATCAACCATGAAGCTGGTAACATAGAGAATACTCTTAAATGAGACTACACAAAAGTGATCTATATTAGCCATAAAATACATGATGTGGAGCTCATTTCTATTACCTTGATCATGGCTTGTGTTTTGCGCTGCTTTCCATGGTGTTTCATGAAAAATCTGCGGTCAGTACGTGCTGGATTATAAGAAGCTAGGTATGCAGCTATCAAAAGGAATTTTGTGTAGTAGGGAAGTTCCATCTGTTTGAAAATAAGAAACTGATGCATAAATATTAATGTTCATTTTTTGGCTTCACAGAAAAATGGAGGAGTGGAAGTCTGCAAGGTAGCATGACAGGAATGCCACAGCTCTATATTAATTCTGATACTTGGTCTTGCAAACTAAGTTTGTGTTACTGTAGTAGCAAGAAGAAATAAAGTTTTTATCACACTGACCATCTCCCACCAAGGTATGGTGACCCTAGAAAGCACATTTGCCATCATCTGTTCAACAGCTGTCTTGCCAGGAGTGCAGACAACACAATTAAAATGATCCACTGAACTGCTAAATCCCACTCCCTCAGACTGCAGGAACATTATTTCTCATCTCCATTACTAAGCCCAACTAGTTGGTTTTCCTGACACCCTTCATAAAGGTAAGGCTATAGTCAAATTTCCTCTCCACATACTTTATTCTAAAAAATTTCACACAAGCCTGTTCGATTCACTTGGGATGACCTCTATCCCTTCTTCCTAATATAGTAGTCCCCTGGCATCTGCAGCAGATATGTTCCAAGGCCTACCATGGATACCTAAAACTGTGGACAGTAGCAAATCCCAGTCTTTTTCGTTTACATACATACTTATGATAAAGTTTAAGTGATAAATTACACATAATAAGTGGAGAATTAGCACTTTTCTTAGACTTATGAAGAACTGCCACCATCACTACTTTGGTGTCATTATTAATCCTTTGAGTATTGAGACCCCTGCTCGCAAACTTGCTTATAGTGTCAGAGAATTTAAAAAAAAAAAAAAATCTTGTGAAATGATAGAGAATCTTTTTCCGAAGGTAATGACACCAAAAGTTCGAAATTTGATAGAACACTTATGGAATTATGCTCCGGTGAAGACAGCGGTCTCAGTGATACTTACACATCGGTGATTTCACCAACTTTGAGCCCTATTTTGGGCCAATTCATTTGTTCCACTCGACCAAACTCATAGTTATTTCACTAGGACTTCTTTTATTCTATTGACTGAGTAGAAGAAACCACCCATTTACCTATTTTAACTATATAAAAAAGTGATCAGATATTACTAATTTGGCCAATTTCACACAAAATTCAATGAAGGCTAATTTCAAAATAGGATCAAGAATAAACAATGTAGACATTCCTGGCACTATATAAACAATTCCTCTGTTCCTCAGTCATGTCTCCAGTCCCTCTTATATTACGCTTGCTTTTCATTTTTTATTTTTATTCGCACAAAAAAATAGAAGATTTACTGTTATGCAGATTACTGCATTATTGTAATAATTTTATAAATAATGTCAGTGCATTCCTAAATGCATATCAGACTAGCCATTTGGAGGCGTATTGGACATTTGTGTACTCTGGAATATAGGCAAAAATCAAACATTTCCACTACTTTGAGCTCAATTTCAAGCTACACATTTTCAGTCCTGAAACTAATCAGAATCATCTCTATTTCTGTAATATATCTTCAATTCTATCAAATGAGACCAAGAAACTGAGAATGCAACCGTAAAAAACATACAAAAATACACCACAAATTTGCTGTTTTAACCCCTTTAATTGTCCACACATAGATCTACATTATTACTGCTAGCACTTCAAGTGTAGATAAACTTTTTTTTTTTTTTTTTTTTTTATCACACTGGCCGATTCCCACCAAGGCAGGGTGGCCCAAAAAAGAAAAACTTTCACCATCATTCACTCCATCACTGTCTTGCCAGAAGGGTGCTTTACACTACAGTTTTTAAACTGCAACATTAACACCCCTCCTTCAGAGTGCAGGCACTGTACTTCCCATCTCCAGGACTCAAGTCCGGCCTGCCGGTTTCCCTGAACCCCTTCATAAATGTTACTTTGCTCACACTCCAACAGCACGTCAAGTATTAAAAACCATTTGTCTCCATTCACTCCTATCAAACACGCTCACGCATGCCTGCTGGAAGTACAAGCCCCTCGCACACAAAACCTCCTTTACCCCCTCCCTCCAACCTTTCCTAGGCCGACCCCTACCCCGCCTTCCTTCCACAACAGACTGATACACTCTTGAAGTTATTCTGTTTCGCTCCATTCTCTCCACATGTCCGAACCACCTCAACAACCCTTCCTCAGCCCTCTGGACAACAGTTTTGGTAATCCCGCACCTCCTCCTAACTTCCAAACTACGAATTCTCTGCATTATATTCACACCACACATTGCCCTCAGACATGACATCTCCACTGCCTCCAGCCTTCTCCTCGCTGCAACATTCATCACCCATGCTTCACACCCATATAAGAGCGTTGGTAAAACTATACTCTCATACATTCCCCTCTTTGCCTCCAAGGACAAAGTTCTTTGTCTCCACAGACTCCTAAGTGCACCACTCACCCTTTTCCCCTCATCAATTCTATGATTCACCTCATCTTTCATACACCCATCCGCTGACACGTCCACTCCCAAATATCTGAATACATTCACCTCCTCCATACTCTCTCCCTCCAATCTGATATCCAATCTTTCATCACCTAATCTTTTTGTTATCCTCATAACCTTACTCTTTCCTGTATTCACTTTCAATTTTCTTCTTTTGCACACCCTACCAAATTCATCCACCAATCTCTGCAACTTCTCTTCAGAATCTCCCAAGAGCACAGTGTCATCAGCAAAGAGCAACTGTGACAACTCCCACTTTGTGTGTGATTCTTTATCTTTTAACTCCACGCCTCTTGCCAAGACCCTCGCATTTACTTCTCTTACAACCCCATCTATAAATATATTAAACAACCACGGTGACATCACACATCCTTGTCTAAGGCCTACTTTTACTGGGAAATAATTTCCCTCTTTCCTACATACTCTAACTTGAGCCTCACTATCCTCGTAAAAACTCTTCACTGCTTTCAGTAACCTACCTCCTACACCATACACCTGCAACATCTGCCACATTGCCCCCCTATCCACCCTGTCATACGCCTTTTCCAAATCCATAAATGCCACAAAGACCTCTTTAGCCTTATCTAAATACTGTTCACTTATATGTTTCACTGTAAACACCTGGTCCACACACCCTCTACCTTTCCTAAACCCTCCTTGTTCATCTGCTATCCTATTCTCCGTCTTACTCTTAATTCTTTCAATAATAACTCTACCATACGCTTTACCAGGTATACTTAACAGACTTATCCCCCTATAATTTTTGCACTCTCTTTTATCCCCTTTGCCTTTATACAAAGGAACTATGCATGCTCTCTGCCAATCCCTAGGTACCTTACCCTCTTCCATACATTTATTAAATAATTGCACCAACCACTCCAAAACTATATCCCCACCTGCTTTTAACATTTCTATCTTTATCCCATCAATCCCGGCTGCCTTACCCCTTTTCATTTTACCTACTGCCTCACGAACTTCCCCCACACTCACAACTGGCTCTTCCTCACTCCTACAAGATGTTGTTCCTCCTTGCCCTATACACGAAATCACAGCTTCCCTATCTTCATCAACATTTAACAATTCCTCATAATATTCCCTCCATCTTCCCAATACCTCTAACTCTCCATTTAATAACTCTCCTCTCCTATTTTTAACTGACAAATCCATTTGTTCTCTAGGCTTTCTTAACTTGTTAATCTCACTCCAAAACTTTTTCTTATTTTCAACAAAATTTGTTGATAACATCTCACCCACTCTCTCATTTGCTCTCTTTTTACATTGCTTCACCACTCTCTTAACCTCTCTCTTTTTCTCCATATACTCTTCCCTCCTTGCATCACTTCTACTTTGTAAAAACTTCTCATATGCTAACTTTTTCTCCCTTACTACTCTCTTCACATCATCATTCCACCAATCGCTCCTCTTCCCTCCCGCACCCACTTTCCTGTAACCACAAACTTCTGCTGAACACTCTAACACTACATTTTTAAACCTACCCCATACCTCTTCGACCCCATTGCCTATGCTCTCATTAGCCCATCTATTTTTCCTGTCTTCAAATTTGGAGCGATAGGTCTGAGCAGCCTAGACATGAGAGAATGGGGTCTGCTCACTCAGTGTGCACCATATAAAAAAATCGAGGACCCCCATGGTACCGCATGGTAGCACCAGTTAGTTTCAGCTCAATCTTGGGTCAACATGGCAAATCCGTGTGATTCACTCACACCTCGTGGTATTAACACTCTCTTCAAGGAAAGTGATATAGAACCTGAGTTTAGTGGATTTGAGACAATGTGGCCACTAATGATCCAGGAATTAGTGAAAATATTGACAATAACCCAAATGACCTTCAGCCCACCACCTCTGGGGTAGCCAGTGTGGCCACACCAGACCCTCGGCCAAGCATCTCTGGGGTAGCCAGTGTTACTACTCAGAGACACCTATGCAAGGAGAAATTATCATTTTCTTGCAGTTGTGGTGATGATGACATTGAAAGTGACATAAGTGACGGTGAGATTGATTTTATGCCCTTATGAGGATTCATCGAGTGACAGTGATAGACATTATTCCCCAGTGAAGCATACCTTTAGATGTCATCGCCTATGTTCAAGTAGTGTGCCATATGCAGTCCCCAAGGGTTGTGGGAGGACACAATCAAAAACCTCAGCCACTGATAGTGATACTGATCATGAAGGAGAATATGCAGGGATGGAGGAAGAGGTGGTGGTGGTGGTGAGAGGCATGGTGCCTGGGCTGCATTGTGCAGTGAGAGGGCAGACAAAGGACAGCCCGGCACCCCCTCAACAATGTGCTTCCTCCACTCCTGTCCCTTCTCCTGCTTCCCCATGCCCCATGCCAATGACATCATGACAGTGACATGGCATAACAAACGGGACGTGATGTTGCTGTCAACCATCTACAGAAAAGAGATGGCACAAAGTGAACAAGGACATCAATGAATACATTGTAAAGTCAGCTGCTGTCGTCGATTATACGAACAATATGCGACTAGTTGACAAGTGTGACATGATAATACGGTTCTTTGACTATGTGCGTAGGAGTTGCAAGTAGTACAAGAAAGTGTTTTTCCACCTTGTAGACATTGCAATGCTCAATGCCTTCAATATGTATGAAATAAAGACTGGAAAATGACTTTGTTATGCAGAATTCATCCTGAATGTCATAAAGCAGATAATTAAAAAGTATAGTACCACACCTGTACCCGACCCTCAGCAGCGACCTGTCCCCCAACCACAACCAGTGGGGAAAATGCCAGACCGAATTCTCGCTGTCACTACCTGATACAAATACCTTTTACCCCAAAAAAGAATTATTCTCAGAAAAAGTGTGTTTTGTGTGCTAACACCACAAGGTGATCCCAACAGCGGAAGGACACACGATTCATGTGTCAGCAATGTGGGGTGGCACTCTGTATGAATCCAGGCTGCATGGAGTATCATACAATCCTGGAGTTCTAGAAACATAAGTGGAACATATAAATACCTTATATATAATGAACAGTATTTAGATAAAGGTAGGGAAGTTTTTATTGCATTTATGGATTTAGAAAAGGCATATGATAGAGTGGATAGAGGAGCAATGTGGCAGATGTTGCAAGTATATGGAATAGGTGGTAAGTTACTAAATGCTGTAAAGAGCTTTTATGAGGATAGTGAGGCTCAGGTTAGGGTGTGTAGAAGAGAGGGAGAATACTTCCCGGTAAAAGTAGGTCTTAGACAGGGATGTGTAATGTCACCATGGTTGTTTAATATATTTATAGATGGGGTTGTAAAAGAAGTAAATGCTAGGGTGTTCGGGAGAGGGGTGGGATTAAATTATGGGGAATCAAATTCAAAATGGGAATTGACACAGTTACTTTTTGCTGATGATACTGTGCTTATGGGAGATTCTAAAGAAAAATTACAAAGGTTAGTGGATGAGTTTGAGAATGTGTGTAAAGGTAGAAAGTTGAAAGTGAACATAGAAAAGAGTAAGGTGATGAGGGTATCAAATGATTTAGATAAAGAAAAATTGGATATCAAATTGGGGAGGAGGAGTATGGAAGAAGTGAATGTTTTCAGATACTTGGGAGTTGACGTGTCGGCGGATGGATTTATGAAGGATGAGGTTAATCATAGAATTGATGAGGGAAAAAAGGTGAGTGGTGCGTTGAGGTATATGTGGAGTCAAAAAACGTTATCTATGGAGGCAAAGAAGGGAATGTATGAAAGTATAGTAGTACCAACACTCTTATATGGATGTGAAGCTTGGGTGGTAAATGCAGCAGCGAGGAGACGGTTGGAGGCAGTGGAGATGTCCTGTCTAAGGGCAATGTGTGGTGTAAATATTATGCAGAAAATTTGGAGTGTGGAAATTAGGAGAAGGTGTGGAGTTAATAAAAGCATTAGTCAGAGGGCAGAAGAGGGGTTGTTGAGGTGGTTTGGTCATTTAGAGAGAATGGATCAAAGTAGAATGACATGGAAAGCATATAAATCTACAGGGGAAGGAAAGAGGGGTAGGGGTCGTCCTCGAAAGGGTTGGAAAGAGGGGGTAAAGGAGGTTTTGTGGGTGAAGGGCTTGGACTTCCAGCAAGCGTGCATGAGCGTGTTAGATAGGAGTGAATGGAGACGAATGATACTTGGGACCTGACGATCTGTTGGAGTGTGAGCAGGGTAATATTTAGTGAAGGGATTCAGGGAAACCGGTTATTTTCATATAGCGGACTTGAGTCCTGGAAATGGGAAGTACAATGCCTGCACTTTAAAGGAGGGGTTTGGGATATTGGCGGTTTGGAGGGATATGTTGTGTATCTCTATACGTATATGCTTCTAAACTGTTTTATTCTGAGCACCTCTGCAAAAGCAGTGATAATGTGTGAGTGTGGTGAGTGTTGAATGATGATGAAAGTATTTTCTTTTTGGGGATTTTCTTTCTTTTTTTTTTGGGTCACCCTGCCTCGGTGGGAGACGGCGGACTTGTTGAAAAAAAAAAAAAAAAAAAATATATATAATGTGCGTTTGTGACAGTATGATTAAAAATTTCGTACATAATATTTATGTCTAAACAACAATTGGCTAGGAAATCAAAAGATCTACTATAAAACATAATTATCATACCATAAAAACTGAGAAAATTAAAAAAAAAAATAAAAAGATATACTTGCAACATGTCTGCAAGCTTCATGTTGCTGTCAGGTGAGTGACAAACGCCAACTTCATGGCCTTATATCTCTGTAAGTACTAAAATTGTCCTATTTAAAAAAAAAAAAAATTATTCAGACTGTTGGACGAGAGAACGTAGATCTACGTTTGGACAGTTAAGGGTTAAATCAAAAACACGGTCACAGTTTTCTCATGCACTGCTTGCTACAGGATTTTTTTTATATGGTGCACACTTACTGTATAAACCCATTCTCTCACATCTAAGCTCAAATTTACCGCTCACAGCTTATCGAAGTGATCTGAGCTCATGATGTCATACTACAGGACCAGGACCAACACTGAAAGTGTTAATTTCCTCCTTTTACACGCCCTCCAAAACTTATCTACCAACCTTTACAATTTCTCATTCAGAATTTCCCAAAACAACTGTCACAATTCCCTCTTCATACCGGATGCATTATCATTAAATCACACTCCTTTCCCCAACACCCTATCCTTCATGTCTTTTAACTTTTTTGACTGTCGCTGTCGTATAAATACGTCTTACAAGCCATTGTTTTTGACGTATTAATATGCCAAAATTCTAGTGGCTTCAAATTAAGCTGGTAGGCTCACATGTGGGAGAATGGGTCTGTGTGGTCAGTGCGCGCAGTATAAAAAAAATCCTTCAGCACGCAGTGCATAATGAGAAAAAAAAAAAAAACTTCAACTGTGTTTTTGGATTAAAATGCCGACTTTGAGGAGTATTTTCCTATAGTATTTATGATTGTATTCTCATTTTCTTGGTCTCAATTGATAGAATGGAAGATATATTACAGAAAAAGAATGACTTTGATTGGCTTCACGATGAAAAGGACCTCGAAACTGAGCTCAAATTAGTGGAAATGTTCGATTTTTGCCGATGTTCAAGAGTAAATAAATGACATCACCGTCCAATAGGTATCCGAATAGCCATTCTAATATGTAGTCACAAACAGGTTGATATTATTTATACAATTATTACAATATTGCAGTAGTTTGCATAACAGTAAATCTTCTATTTTTTGTGAGAATAAAGTCAAAATAGAAAGCAAGAATAATATAAGAGGGGCCTGGAAACATGACTAATGAAGAGAGAAAATGTCATTTTAGTGCCAGGAATGTCTGTTTTGTTTATTCTGGACCCTATTTCGAAATTGGCATCTTTTTTAACTTGCATGAAATTGGCCAAATTGCCAATTTCTGACCACTTTATTGGGTAGTTGAAATTGGTAAATGGGCACTTTCTTGTACTCAGTTGATAGAACAAATAGAGTTCTAAAGAAATAGCTATGAGTTTGGTCGACTGAAACAATGGAATCGGCCGAAAATAGGGCTCAAAGTGGGCAAAATCACCAATGCGTATATATCACTGTGATCGCTAACTTTGCAAGAGCATAATTCTGTAAGTTTCCCATCAAATTTCGTACTTTTGGTGTCATTACCATTGAGAAAAGATTCTCTATCATTTCACGAGAAAATAAAAAAAAAATTCGAATATTTTGCAACACAGAGAGACACTTCAGAATTTGGGGTCTCGACAGTCAAAGGGTTAAAATTACATTTATAAATGGTAATCATGGTGACATCACACATCCCTCTCTAAGTCCTATCAGTTTTTACTGTAAAATACTGCTTCACAATGTACCATATAATATGCCTTTTCAAGATGCATAAATATAATAAATGGTTCCTTAAGTTTATCTAAGTTGCCTTGACTTATAAGCTTCAATGTAGACACTTAGGCTGCACATCCCTTAACCATACTAAATCTGCCTTGTTTCTCTGCATTTCTATTCTCTCTTACCACTAACTACTGAATGATAATTAAATCATGAGGGGCAGCTCCAACAGGGGTGGCAGTCTGGTTGAAGACCAGCTAGGGGACTTGACTTGCAGCAGCAGCAGCAGCAGCAGCAGCAGCAGCAGCAGCAGCATTATTACCTTTTCATTTAGCAGCTTTGAGGTGGTGATGGAATTTCTGGGAGCTTCAGCCCAGCTATCATGCACTATCAGGTATACTCATTGGGCTTATTTCCCTATACATGTAATTTTTACATTCTCTTTTTTTCCCCTTTTTCTTATACAGAAGAACTATGTATATCCTCGGCAAATCCTTAGTAACCTTTCCTTACTTCATGCATACCAGGTATGATACAACCATCACAAACAAGTGATAACAGATGCAAAACAGCCACGGGGGAGTTGAATGATAGCTCTTGGCCTTCCATGTTGCAGCCAACACTTTCTCAAAAAATTGCAATGTTGCAAAAAGAATAAGGAGTCCAAGCAGGTGTATCCATGAGTAGGCCTGCCTCTGTCACAGTTGCTTTTTGCCTATGACAGTTTTTTTCTGAAATTCTGAAGAGAAGTTCCAAGGGTTTATAAACAAATTTGGTAATGAGATAAGTAACAGGTTAGAATGCTAGAGTATGGAGGAAGGAGAGGTGCTCAGGTATTTGGAAGAGGACTTGCCAGTGGATTGCTCTGTGAACTACAGAACTGACAAAGGATAAAAAAAAGGTGGGTGGTACACTGAGGAACCTATGAAGACAAAGGCTCTATTCATGAAAGCAAAAAGAGGAAATGTACCAAAGTATATTAGTAGCACCAACTCCATTGCATGGGTGTGAAGCACGGGTTTAAAAGATGTAGCAAGAAGGATGCTGGAGGCAGGGGACATGTAATGTTTGAATATTGTGCAGGGAATTCATAAAAAAACTCATAAAACTCATAATATAATAATATAATATATTCATAAAAGATTAGGAGGTGCAGGATTGCTAAAATTCTTATCCAGAAGGCTGAGGAGGGGGTTGTTGAGGTGGTTTGAACATTTAGAGAGGATAGTGAAAAACAGGATGACCAAGGCACATAAATCTAGGAAAGAGGGGTAGGGGACCCTCCTACGGGCTAAAGGAGGTTGAGTGCTAGGGGTTTAGACATTTAAGAGTCTTGTGTGAGTGTGTTAGATAGGAATGAAGACAAGTGGCTTTTATGATTTTACAAGCTGTTGGAGTATGAGGAAGGCAACCTTTATGAAGGGATTCTGGTTTGCTGGAGTTGAGTTTTGGAAGTGGGAAGATCAGTGTCTGTACTCTGGAGGACGGGTGGGGGATGTTGCAGTTTGGAAAGTTACCTTAACCCTTTCACTGTTGACACTCCCTGATCATGAACTCACTCTCAAGTGTCAAAGAATTTTCAAAAAAGAAAAAAAATTAATTTTCTTGTGGAATGATAGAGAATCTTTTCCTGATGGTAATGACACCAAAAGTACGAAACTTGATGGAAAACTTACGGAATTACACTCTCGTAAAGTTAGCAGTCTTAGCGATATACGCATCAGTGATTTCGCCCACTTTGAGTCCTATTTTTGGCCAATTCTATTGTTCCAGTTGATCAAACTCATAGCTATTTCTTTAGAACTCCATTTGTTCTACCGACTGAGTACAAGAAACCACCCATTTACCAATTTCAACTACCCAATAAAGTGGTCAGAAATTGGCAATTTGGCCAATTTCACACAAATTTCAAAAGATGCCAATTTCAAAACAGGGTCCAGAATAAACAATGCAGACATTCCTGACACTAAAATGACATTTTCTCTGTTCACTAGTCATGTCTCAAGGCTTTTCTTATATTACTCTTGCTTTCCATATTGAATTTTTATTCTCACCAAAAATAGAAGATTTACTGTTATGCAGACTACTGCATTATTAAATAATTGTATAAATAATGTCAACCCATTTGTGACTACGTATTAGACTGGCCAGTTGGACACGTATTGGATGGTGACAACATTTCTGCTAGTTTGAGCTCAATTTCTATTTCTGTAATATATCTTCCATTCTATCAAATGAGACCAAGAAAACGAAAATACACCTCAAGCTCGGCATTTTAATCCAAAAACACAGTTGGATTTTTTTTTTCTCGTTATGCACTGCATGCTGCAGGTATTTTTTTGATGCTGCTCACATTGACCATGCAGACCCATTCTTTCACATGTAGATCTACCAGCTTTCTCCTGCAAGATTTGAATGAAGCTGCTAGAATTTTGAGGTATTAATATGTCACCAACAATGGCTCGTAAGACGTATCTATATGGCACCAACAGTGAAAGGGTTAAATATTATATCAGCACCCTCTGGAAAGACAGTGACTGAATCAGTGACAACGAAAGTGTTTTCTTCTCTGTAAAGTCATCCCATCTCGGTGAGAGATGGCCGGTGTTTAAAAAAAAAAAACACTTCTGATCTGAGGATAGTGCACATAAAAAAAATACAAAATGTACACAGGAAAGCCATTCATATAAACCCACTGTAATGTACAGTACAGCGGACCCTTGCCTTACGATATTAATCTGTTCCTGAAACATCGTAAGCTGAAATTATCATTAGCCGAATTAATTTTCCCCATAAGAAATAATGGAAATCAAATTAATCTGTTCCTGACACCCCAAAGTATGAAAAAAATTAATTTTTTTACCACATGAAATATTAATTTTAATACACACAAATTGAAGAAGACATGCACAATTACTACTCTACTAAGAATAGAATACATGACACTTACCTTTACTGAAGATCTGGTGATGATTGATGGGATGGGAGGAGGGGAGAGTGTGGAAGTTATTGTTTAGAAGTGGAATCCCCTTCCATTAGGACTTGAGGTAGCACGTCCTTTTCCGGGGTTACTTCCCTTCTTCTTTTAATGCCACTAGGACCAGCTTGAGAGTCACCGGACCTCTGTCGCACAACAAATCTGTCCACAGAGCTCTGTACCTCCCATTCCTTTAAGACTTTCCTAAAATGGGCCATAACATTGTCATTGTACAGGCTGCCAACACAGCTTGCAGTAGCTGTGTCAGGGTGATTTTCATCCATAAAGGTTTGCAGTTCAACCCACTTTGCACACATTTCCTTAATCTTTGAAGTAGGCAACTTCCTCAATTTCTCTCTCCCCTCCTCTGAAGCAGTTTCCTCAGGTCTGGCCTCTTTCTGTTGAAGATGATCTTGCAGCTCATCAGTGGTTAGTTCTTCATTGTCCTCCTCCACCAACTCTTCCACATCCTTCCCACTAACCTCCAACCCCAAGGACTTCCCCAATGCCACAGATTCCACAACTGGCATACGCTTCTCAGGGTTAGCCCCAAACCCTTCAAAATCCCTTTCTTCTACACATTGTGGTCACAGTTTCTTCCAAGCAGAGTTCGAGGTCCTCTTAGTCACTCTCTCCCAAGCCTTACCTATAAGGTTTTACACAACTGAGGATACTAAAGTGATCTTTCCAAAACTCTCTTAGAGTCAATTGAGTGTCTGAGGTCACTTAACCCTTTCAGGGTCCGTCCCATAGAACTACGGCTTTGCGTTCAGTGTCCAAACCGTAGATCTACGTCATGAGCTCAGCTCACTCTGATAAAGTGTGAGTGGTACACTTGGGCCTAGATATGAGAGAATACATCTATGTGGTATGTGTGCACCACATAAAACAAATCCTGCAGCACACTGTGTATAATGAGAAAAAAAACTGAAACCAAGATTTTCGATTAAAACAGCAACTTTGCAGTGTTTTTTCGTATGTTTTTTATAGTTGTATTTGCAATTTCTTGGTCTCATTTGATAGAATGGAAGACATATTACAGAAATAGAGATGATTTTGATTGGTTTTAGCACTGGAAATGGCTTGAAACTGAGCTCAAAGTAGCGGAAATGTTAAATTTTTGTCGATGTTCAAGAGTAAACAAACGACCTCACACGTCTAATACATGCCAGCTGGTGGATCTAATACACATTCACAAATGTGGTGATGATATTTATACAATTATTACAATATTGCATAACAGTAAATCTTCTATTTTTTGGTGTGAATAAAAATTCATTATGTAAATAAAAAATAAAAATGGGATTTATTTGTAAAGCCTCAAAACGTAACTAATGAACCGAGGAAATGTTAGTTTAGTGCCAGGAATGCCTACATTGTTTATTCTGGATGCTATTTTGAAATTGGAATATTCTGAACTTTGTGTTAAATTGGCCAAATTACCAATTTCCGATCACTTTATTTTGTAGTTGAAACAGTTGACTTGGCGATTTCTTGTGCTCAATCGATAGAATAGAAGTAATACTAGTAAAATAGCTAAGAATTTGGTCGACTGGAATGATGTAATTGGCCTAAAATGGAAGTCAAAGTCGGCAAAATCGCCGATTCGTAAATATCGCTGACACATCAAAATTCGCGAGAGCATAATTTCGTCAATTTTCCATCAAATTTCGTACTTTTTGTTTTATTACCTTCACAAAAAGATTCTCTACCATTTCATAAGAAAAAATAACAAATTTTTTTTTGGAAAATTCTTGGACACTGGTGCGTGACTTCAGATTTTGGCCTTGGACCCTGAAAGGGTTAAAGCACTTTTGAAACATAGCTTTTGTGTAGAGTTTTATGAAGTTTGAAATGACCTGCTGGTCCATGGGCTGCAGGAGAGGAGTGATATTAGGAGGCAAAAACTTGACCTTAATGAAGCTCATGTCCCCAGAAAGTCGCTCTGCCAAGTCTGAAGGATGACCAGGAGCATTGTCTAATACCAGGAGGCACTTAAGGTCCAATTTATTTTCCATTAGGTAATTTTTCACAGTGGGGGCAAATGCATGGTGTAACCAGTCATAGAAAAAGTCCCTAGTGACCCATGCCTTACTGTTTGCCCTCCACAGCACACACAAATTAGCCTTGGGGACATTGTTTCTCCTGAACACTCTGGGAGTTTCAGAGTGATACACCAATAAAGGCTTCACTTTGCAATCACCACTAGCATTAGCACACATCAAAAGAGTAAGCTTATGTCCTGGGAGTGCCTTTTCCTCCTGAGTAATGTAGGTCCTGCTTGGCATTTTCTTCCAAAACAGGCCTGTTTCGTCACAATTAAACACTTGTTCAGGTTTCAATTCTTCATTGTCTATGTACTCCTTGAATTCCTTAACATATTTTTCAGCCGCTTTTTGGTCCGAACTGGCAGCCTCACCGTGCCTTATCACACTATGCATGCCACTATGATTCTTAAATCTCTCAAAACAACCTTTGCTGGCCTTAAATTCACTCACATCACCACTAGTTGCAGGCATTTTTCTAATTAAATCGTCATGCAACTTCCTAGCCTTTTCACATATGATCGCCTGAGAGATGCTACCTCCTGCTATCTGTTTTTCATTTATCCACACCAATAAGAGTCTCTCAACATCTTCTATCATTTGCGATCTCTGTTTTGAAAATAAACTTGCACCTTTTGCAAGAACAGCTTCATTGATTGCCATTTTGTTGGCCAAGATAGTAGCAATGGTTAGTTGGGGTTTGGTATACAACCTGGTCAGCTCCGAGACACACACTCCACTTTCGTACTTAGCAATTATCTCTTTCTTCATTTCCATAGTAATTTTCACCCTTTTCACCATAGGGTTGGCACTAGAAGCTTTCTTCATACTATCACAGTGTGTTTAGTGCTTGTAACTGCCTTAGTGCAGTTACAAGCACTAAAAACACTGTGGTAATATGAAATGTATGCTTAGATGAGACCGCACTGGCTGGCTTGTAAACACTGGCACCCACGGGGCAGCTGAGGCCAAGTGGGACGCGTCCCAGATGAATCACATAAGGTGAGTTTTTTATCGTGAGGCGAGGCAAAATTTTGGCTTTCAAATGCTTCGTATGGTGGATTTAACGTAACGCGATGCGTTCGTAAGGCGGGGGTCCACTGTATATACTAAGAAATGTTGAACACACATGGATTTATCTGCCATGTGAATGTACTGAGACACTCATGATAATTAATACTCAATAGTACAGCACAAAATATATAATAAAGCCTTGACTCTGCACATTTTTTTAGTTCACAGATAGTGTACTTATTACGTAGGTAGCCACCCTAGTTCTTACCAGTAAAAAAGTTTAAACAATACGCAATACAATGTTTTTAATTCAATACACAAATATTAAAATACAGTGGTTAGTAAATGAAATAAGAAAGAAATGAGACTGGCTTATACCTTATTGGTCAAGGCTGATTTAAAGTGTGATTGGTCAGTAGGTGCTGTCTCAGTCAGCTGCTGCATCCTCTCATATTGAGCACTGGAAAGCATAACAAATCAATGAGTCTATTCACATTTGAATGTGTTGTTTGTCACACCAGCCATCTTTTTCTCAAAGTAGTGTGTATCAAAAAAGGACACATTCACTATCAATCATTCAAAAGCTATATTGCCGAAAGTGCAGACATCTTAATTCAAATGACCCTCCTAATTGCAACATCCACACTTTGCCTTCAGAGTGCAGGCACTATACTTCCACCAACCTAACAAATTTAGGATAACTGACTACCCAATTTTTATTTTTTTTATTATTAACACACTGGCAGGTTCCCACCAAGGCAGGGTGGCCCAAAAAAGAAAAACTTTCACCATCATTCACTCCATCACTGTCTTGCCAGAAGGGTGCTTTACACTGCAGTTTTTAAACTGCAACATTAGCACCCCTCCTTCAGAGTGCAGGCACTGTACTTCCCATCTCCAGGACTTAAGTCCGGCCTGCCGGTTTCCCTGAATCCCTTCATAAATGTTACTTTGCTCACACTCCAACAGCACATCAAGTATTAAAAACCATTTGTCTCCATTCACTCCTATCAAACACGCTCACGCATGCCCGCTGGAAGTCCAAGCCCCTCGCACACAAAACCTCCTTTACCCCCTCCCTCCAACCTTTCCATGGCCGACCCCTACCCCGCCTTCCTTCCACTACAGACTGATACACTCTTGAAGTCATCCTGTTTTTTCTCCATTCTCTCTACATGTCTGAACCACCTCAACAACCCTTCCTCAGCCCTCTGGACAACAGTTTTGGCAATCCCGCACCTCCTCCTAACTTCCAAACTACGAATTCTCTGCATTATATTCACACCACACATTGCCCTCAGACATGACATCTCCACTGCCTCCAGCCTTCTCCTCACTGCAACATTCATCACCCATGCTTCACACCCATATAAGAGCGTTGGTAAAACTATACTCTCATACATTCCCCTCTTTGCCTCCAAGGACAAAGTTCTTTGTCTCCACAGACTCCTAAGTGCACCGCTCACCCTTTTCCCCTCATCAATTCTATGATTCACCTCATCTTTCATAGACCCATCCGCTGACACGTCTACTCCCAAATATCTGAATACATTCACCTCCTCCATACTCTCTCCCTCCAATCTGATATCCGATCTTTCATCACCTAATCTGTTTGTTATCCTCATAACCTTACTCTTTCCTGTATTCACTTTTAATTTTCTTCTTTTGCATACCCTACCAAATTCATCCACCAACCTCTGCAACTTCTCTTCAGAATCTCCCAAGAGCACAGTGTCATCAGCAAAGAGCAACTGTGACACCTCTCACTTTATGTGTGATTCTTTTTCTTTTAACTCCACGCCTCTTGCCAAGACCCTCGCATTTACTTCTCTTACAACCCCATCTATAAATACGTATATTGAAGAACCACGGTGACATCACACATACTTGTCTAAGGCCTACTTTTACTGGAAAATAATCTCCCTCCCTCCTACATACTCTAACTTGAGCCTCACTATCCTCGTAAAACTCTTCACTGCTTTCAGTAACCTACCTCCTATACCATACACCTGCAACATCTTCCACATTGCCCCCCTATCCACCCTGTCATACGCCTTTTCCAAATCCATAAATGCCACAAAAACCTCTTTAGCCTTATCTAAATACTGTTCACTTATATGTTTCACTGTAAACACCTGGTCCACACACCCCCTACCTTTCCTAAAGCCTCCTTGTTCATCTGCTATCCTATTCTCCATCTTACTCTTAATTCTTCCAATAATAACTCTACCATACACTTTACCAGGTATATTCAACAGACTTTTTTATTTTTTTTTTTTTTTTATTATCACACCGGCCGATTCCCACCAAGGCAGGGTGGCCCGAAAAAGAAAAACTTTCACCATCATTCACTCCATCACTGTCTTGCCAGAAGGGTGCTTTACACTACAGTTTTTAAACTGCAACATTAACACCCCTCCTTCAGAGTGCAGGCACTGTACTTCCCATCTCCAGGACTCAAGTCCGGCCTGCCGGTTTCCCTGAATCCCTTCATAAATGTTACTTTGCTCACACTCCAACAGCACGTCAAGTATTAAAAACCATTTGTCTCCATTCACTCCTATCAAACACGCTCACGCATGCCTGCTGGAAGTCCAAGCCCCTCGCACACAAAACCTCCTTTACCCCCTCCCTCCAACCCTTCCTTGGCCGACCCCTACCCCGCCTTCCTTCCACTACAGACTGATACACTCTTGAAGTCATTCTGTTTCGCTCCATTCTCTCTACATGTCCGAACCACCTCAACAACCCTTCCTCAGCCCTCTGGACAACAGTTTTGGTAATCCCGCACCTCCTCCTAACTTCCAAACTACAAATTCTCTGCATTATATTCACACCACACATTGCCCTCAGACATGACATCTCCACTGCCTCCAGCCTTCTCCTCGCTGCAACATTCATCACCCACGCTTCACACCCATATAAGAGCGTTGGTAAAACTATACTCTCATACATTCCCCTCTTTGCCTCCAAGGACAAAGTTCTTTGTCTCCACAGACTCCTAAGTGCACCACTCACTCTTTTTCCCTCATCAATTCTATGATTCACCTCATCTTTCATAGACCCATCCGCTGACACGTCCACTCCCAAATATCTGAATACGTTCACCTCCTCCATACTCTCTCCCTCCAATCTGATATTCAATCTTTCATCACCTAATCTTTTTGTTATCCTCATAACCTTACTCTTTCCTGTATTCACCTTTAATTTTCTTCTTTTGCACACCCTACCAAATTCATCCACCAATCTCTGCAACTTCTCTTCAGAATCTCCCAAGAGCACAGTGTCATCAGCAAAGAGCAGCTGTGACAACTCCCACTTTGTGTGTGATTCTTTATCTTTTAACTCCACGCCTCTTGCCAAGACCCTCGCATTTACTTCTCTTACAACCCCATCTATAAATATATTAAACAACCACGGTGACATCACACATCCTTGTCTAAGGCCTACTTTTACTGGGAAAAAATTTCCCTCTTTCCTACATACTCTAACTTGAGCCTCACTATCCTCGTAAAAACTCTTCACTGCTTTCAGTAACCTACCTCCTACACCATACAGTTGCAACATCTGCCACATTGCCCCCCTATCCACCCTGTCATACGCCTTTTCCAAATCCATAAATGCCACAAAGACCTCTTTAGCCTTATCTAAATACTGTTCACTTATATGTTTCACTGTAAACACCTGGTCCACACACCCCCTACCTTTCCTAAAGCCTCCTTGTTCATCTGCTATCCTATTCTCCGTCTTACTCTTAATTCTTTCAATTATAACTCTACCATACACTTTACCAGGTACACTCAACAGACTTATCCCCCTATAATTTTTGCACTCTCTTTTATCCCCTTTGCCTTTATACAAAGGAACTATGCATGCTCTCTGCCAATCCCTAGGTACCTTACCCTCTTCCATACATTTATTAAATAATTGCACCAACCACTCCAAAACTATATCCCCACCTGCTTTTAACATTTCTATCTTTATCCCATCAATCCCGGCTGCCTTACCCCCTTTCATTTTACCTACTGCCTCACGAACTTCCCCCACACTCACAACTGGCTCTTCCTCACTCCTACAAGATGTTATTCCTCCTTGCCCTATACACGAAATCACAGCTTCCCTATCTTCATCAACATTTAACAATTCCTCAAAATATTCCCTCCATCTTCCCAATACCTCTAACTATCCATTTAATAACTCTCCTCTCCTATTTTTAACTGACAAATCCATTTGTTCTCTAGGCTTCCTTAACTTGTTAATCTTACTCCAAAACTTTTTCTTATTTTCAACAAAATTTGTTGATAACATCTCACCCACTCTCTCATTTGCTCTCTTTTTACATTGCTTCACCACTCTCTTAACCTCTCTCTTTTTCTCCATATACTCTATCCTGACTCAAGAAATCGTAATGACACAATTGCCAACAAACCATACTCCCGGCCGGGATTGAACCCGCGGTCATAGAGTCTCAAAACTCCAGCCCGTCGCGTTAGCCACTAGACCTGCTAGCCACAATAAGATTCATCCAACTAGGTATATTTCTACACCATAGGAAGGTTAGCACAGGCACCACTGTGACCACAAATGCAAGTTTTTACAGACGAATCTCCAGCTAGCGTGGCCGTGACGAACTCTAGCTCAAGTCCCTTCACTGCCGTCAACATGACCCCCGGCCGGGGGTATGGTTTGTTTGCAATCGTCATTACGATTTCTTGAGTCATGTTGACGGCAGTGAAGGGACTTGAGCTAGAGTTCGTCACGGCCACGCTAGCTGGAGATTCATCTGTAAAAACTTGCATTTGTGGTCACAGTGGTGCCTGTGCTAACCTTCCTATGGTGTAGAAATATACCTAGTTGGATGAATTTTATTGTGGCTAGCTGGTCTAGTGGCTAACGCGACGGGCTGGAGTTTTGAGACTCTATGACCACGGGTTCAATCCCGGCCGGGGGTATGGTTTGTCTACTCTATCCTCCTTGCATCACTTCTACTTTGTAAAAATTTCTCATATGCTAACTTTTTCTCCCTTACTACTCTCTTTACATCATCATTCCACCAATCGCTCCTCTTCCCTCCCGCAGTTTTATAAAGATTTAATTCAATACAAAGATGTGTTGTTCCAATAACAACATTATGAGCATACTACCTGGACACTTCTCTGAGATACACAGAACTCATTGACTTCTTCAGCTGTGGCTCAATATTTCTCCATAATAAACGAATGTCATGCTCATCAGCCTCTCCCTTTTCCAGAGGCTCACAATAAGCCTTGAAATGAAGCTGGACCTGCAAATGTCACCAAAATTTAAAATAACTTCCTATTATATTTAGATGTAATCATACAGAATATGAGCAATAAACAAAGAATTCATCGGAGAAGTTAAATCTATTAATAAATTAGAAATACTACCAATGATAAATGCCTCTTCATCTTTTGTTTAACTATGACATTGCCAGAAATCATTAAAAAAAATTTCTGCGTATTAAATGTTAAAATTTTTTATTGCTCCCATTTTTTTCAGCATCACAATATTGTAAGGAATAAAGCACATTCACCATCTCTTATTTAATAGTTGTCTTACTAAACATGCACAGACATCACAATTAAATCACCTCTCAAGAACCATTGTAATACAGTGAACCCCCAGCTTACGATATTAATTCGTTCCAGGAGGCTGTTTGGGTGCCGTTACCGAATGAATTTGCTCCCATAAGGAATATTTTAAATTAGATTAATCTGTTTCAGACCCCCAAAAATACACTTACAAAAGCACTTACAAAAATACACTTACATAATTGTTCGAGTTGGGAGCTGATCGTAAGTCGGGGGTCCACTGTAATTTACTGAACTTATTATAATTTACTGAACTTATAGCATGAACTAGTTAAGAACATAAGAAAGAAGGAACACTGCAGCAGGCCTACTGGCCCATGCAAGGCAGGTCCAAGTCTCCCACTGGCTTAAGCCAATGACCCAACCTAGTCAGGTCAAGTCACATTCACTTAAGGAAGGAGCACGGCATCAGACCTACTAGCACAAGCTAGTCAGGTCCAACTCACACCCACAGACACCCACTCATGTACAGTGCATCCTCAGTTATCGGCCGTAATTCATTCCAGAAGGTCTGCCTAAAACCGAAATGGCCGAAAACAGAATAATATTTCCCATAAGAATTAAGTGTAAATACAATAGGTTGGCAGACAGCAACCACACAGGGAAGTACTACTGTCCTGCCAGATGACTGTGAAACAGAAACCTGTAACTGTTTTGCATGATGGTAGGATTGCTGGTTTCTTTTTCTGTCTCATAAACACGCTAGATAACAGGGATATCTTGCTACTCCTACTTACACTCTGGTCACACTTCACAGACACGCACATGCATATATATATACATACATCTAGGTTTTTCTCCTTTTTCTAAATAGCTCTTTTTTTTTTTTATTATCACACTGGCCGATTCCCACCAAGGCAGGGTGGCTCCATGAGGAAGTGGAAAAGAATCTTTCCTCCGTAAGCCATGCGTGTCGTATGAGGCGACTAAAATGCCGGGAGCAATGGGCTAGTAACCCCTTCTCCTGTAGACATTTACTAAAAAAGAGAAGAAGAAAAACTTTATAAAACTGGGATGCTTGAATGTGCGTGGATGTAGTGCGGATGACAAGAATCAGATGATTGCTGATGTTATGAATGAAAAGAAGTTGAATGTAGTGGCCCTAAGCGAAACAAAGCTGAAGGGGGTAGGGGAGTTTCGGTGTGGGGAAATAAATGGGATTAAATCTGGAGTATCTGAGAGAGTTAGAGCAAAGGAAGGGGTAGCAGTAATGTTGAAGGATCAGATATGGAAGGAGAAAAGAGAATATGAATGTGTACATTCAAGAATTATGTGGATTAAAGTAAAGGTTGGATGCGAAAAGTGGGTCATAATAAGTGTGTATGCACCTGGAGAAGAGAGGAATGTAGAGGAGAGAGAGAGATTTTGGGAGATGTTAAGTGAATGTATAGGAGCCTTTGAACCAAGCGAGAGAGTAATTGTGGTAGGGGACCTGAATGCTAAAGTAGGAGAAACTTTTAGAGAGGGTGTGGTAGGTAAGTTTGGGGTGCCAGGTGTAAATGATAATGGGAGCTCTTTGATTGAACTTTGTATAGAAAGGGGTTTAGTTATAGGTAATACATATTTTAAGAAAAAGAGGATAAGTATACAAGATATGATGTAGGGCGAAATGACAGTAGTTTGTTGGATTATGTATTGGTAGATAAAAGACTGTTGAGTAGACTTCAGGATGTACATGTTCATAGAGGGGCCACAGATATATCAGATCACTTTCTAGTTGTAGCTACACTGAGAGTAAAAGGTAGATGGGATACAAGGAGAATAGAAGCATCAGGGAAGAGAGAGGTGAAGGTTTATAAACTAAAAGAGGAGGCAGTTAGGGTAAGATATAAACAGCTATTGGAGGATAGATGGGCTAATGAGAGCATAGGCAATGGGGTCGAAGAGGTATGGGGTAGGTTTAAAAATGTAGTGTTAGAGTGTTCAGCAGAAGTTTGTGGTTACAGGAAAGTGGGTGCGGGAGGGAAGAGGAGCGATTGGTGGAATGATGATGTAAAGAGAGTAGTAAGGGAGAAAAAGTTAGCATATGAGAAGTTTTTACAAAGTAGAAGTGATGCAAGGAGGGAAGAGTATATGGAGAAAAAGAGAGAGGTTAAGAGAGTGGTGAAGCAATGTAAAAAGAGAGCAAATGAGAGAGTGGGTAAGATGTTATCAACAAATTTTGTTGAAAATAAGAAAAAGTTTTGGAGTGAGATTAACAAGTTAAGGAAGCCTAGAGAACAAATGGATTTGTCAGTTAAAAATAGGAGAGGAGAGTTATTAAATGGAGAGTTAGAGGTATTGGGAAGATGGAGGGAATATTTTGAGGAATTGTTAAATGTTGAAGAAGATAGGGAAGCTGTGATTTCGTGTATAGGGCTAGGAGGAATAACATCTTGTAGGAGTGAGGAAGAGCCAGTTGTGAGTGTGGGGGAAGTTCGTGAGGCAGTGGGTAGAATGAAAGGGGGTAAGGCAGCCGGGATTGATGGGATAAAGATAGAAATGTTAAAAGCAGGTGGGGATATAGTTTTGGAGTGGTTGGTACTATTATTTAATAAATGTATGGAAGAGGGTAAGGTACCTAGGGATTGGCAGAGAGCATGCATAGTTCCTTTGTATAAAGGCAAAGGGGACAAAAAAGAGAGTGCAAAAATTATAGGGGGATAAGTCTGTTGAGTATACCTGGTAAAGTGTATGGTAGAGTTATTATTGGAAGAATTAAGAGTAAGACGGAGAATAGGATAGCAGATGAACAAGGAGGCTTTAGGAAAGGTACGGGGTGTGTGGACCAGGTGTTTACAGTGAAACATATAAGTGAACAGTATTTAGATAAGGCTAAAGAGGTCTTTGTGGCATTTATGGATTTGGAAAAGGCGTATGACAGGGTGGATAGGGGGGCAATGTGGCAGATGTTGCAGGTGTATGGTGTAGGAGGTAGGTTACTGAAAGCAGTGAAGAGTTTTTACGAGGATAGTGAGGCACAAGTTAGAGTATGTAGGACAGAGGGAATTTATTTCCCAGTAAAAGTAGGCCTTAGACAAGGATGTGTGATGTCACCGTGGTTGTTTAATATATTTATAGATGGGGTTGTAAGAGAAGTAAATGCGAGGGTCTTGGCAAGAGGCGTGGAGTTAAAAGATAAAGAATCACACAAAGAGGGAGTTGTCACAGTTGCTCTTTGCTGATGACACTGTGCTCTTGGGAGATTCTGAAGAGAAGTTGCAGAGATTGGTGAATGAATTTGGTAGGGTGTGCAAAAGAAGAAAATTAAAAGTGAATACAGGAAAGAGTAAGGTTATGAGAACAACAAAAAGATTAGGTTATGAAAGATTGGATATCAGATTGGAGGGAGAGAGTATGGAGAAGGTGAATGTATTCAGATATTTGGGAGTGGACGTGTCAGCGGATGGGTCTATGAAAGATGAGGTGAATCATAGAATTGATGAGGGGAAAAGGGTGAGTGGTGCACTTAGGAGTCAGTGGAGACAAAGAACTTTGTCCTTGGAGGCAAAGAGGGGAATGTATGAGAGTATAGCTTTACCAACGCTCTTATATGGGTGTGAAGCATGGGTGATGAATGTTGCAGCGAGGAGAAGGCTGGAGGCAGTGGAGATGTCATGTCTGAGGGCAATGTGTGGTGTGAATATAATGCAGAGAATTCATAGTTTGGAAGTTAGGAGGAGGTGCAGGATTACCAAAACTGTTGTCCAGAGGGCTGAGGAAGGGTTGTTGAGGTGGTTCGGACATGTAGAGAGAATGCAGTGAAACAGAATGACTTCAAGAGTGTATCAGTCTGTAGTGGAAGGAAGGCGGGGTAGGGGTCAGCCTAGGAAAGGTTGGAGGGAGGGGGTAAAGGAGGTTTTGTGTGCGAGGGGCTTGGACTTCCAGCAGGCATGCGTGAGCGTGTTTGATAGGAGTGAATGGAGACAAATGGTTTTTAATACTTGACGTGCTGTTGGAGTGTGAGCAAAGTAACATTTATGAAGGGGTTCAGGGAAACCGGCAGGCCGGACTTGAGTCCTGGAGATGGGAAGTACAGTGCCTGCACTCTGAAGGAGGGGTGTAAATGTTGCAGTTTAAAAACTGTAGTGTAAAGCACCCTTCTGGCAAGACAGTGATGGAGTGAATGATGGTGAAAGTTTTTCTTTTTCGGGCCACCCTGCCTTGGTGGGAATCGGCCAGTGTGATAATAAAAAAAAAAAATAAAAAAAAAAAAACAATTAATCTGTTCCAGACACCCAAAAACATAAAGAAAAATACATTTTTTGAAGATTAACTATAGTTTTACATACACAAAACAATGAGAAAGAAATATAATGCACAAACTTTATTAATAAATGAACATTACATACCTTTACTGAAGACTCTTATTGAACATCAAAATGGTATACAATACCGACAGGTTGGTAGGTAAGCCACATAGGCAACAGTTAGGCAACTTTATTCCGAAACGTTTCGCCTACACAGTAGGCTTCTTCAGTCGAATACAGAAAGTAGGCAGGAACAGTAGAGATGTGAAGACGAAGTAATCAGTCCATCACCCTTGAAGTCGTAGAATTTGAGGTTGTCAGTCCCTCAGCCTGGAGAAGTTCAGTTCCATAGTCAGGAACTATCTGAAGATCGAGCAACAGTGCGGACACTTAAATACTGTCGGAAGGAGAAGTGCAGAGTAGTAGTAGTGAGAATGTAGCCACTGAGAGGTCATGTCCCTCTCAGATCCAACAATTCTCACTTGAAAAGGTTGTCCAAGGTGTTTTCTGTACCAAGATGCCATGTGTTGCAGTGTCTGACAAGATGAACATCAAAATGGTATACAATACCGACAGGTTGGTAGGTAAGACACGTAGGCAACAGTTAGGCAACTTTATTCCGAAACGTTTCGCCTACACAGTAGGCTTCTTCAGTCGAACACAGAAAGTAGGCAGGAACAGTAGAGATGTAAAGACGATGTAATCAGCTCATCACCCTTGAAGTCGTAGAATTTGAGGTTGTCAGTCCCTCAGCCTGGAGAAGTTCAGTTCCATAGTCAGGAGCTATCTGAAGATCAAGCAACAGTGCAGAGACTTAAATACTGTCGGAAGGAGAGGTGCAGAGTAGTAGTATTGAGAACGTAGCCACTGAGAGGTCATGTCCCTCTCAGATCCAACAATTCTCACTACTCTGCACCTCTCCTTCCGACAGCATTTAAGTCTCCGCACTGTCACTTGATCTTCAGATAATTTCTGACTATGGAACTGAACTTCTCCAGGCTGAGGGACTGACAACCTCAAATTCTAAGACTTCAAGGGTGATGGACTGATTGCATCGTCTTCACATCTCTACTGTTTCTGCCTACTTTCTGTATTCAACTGAAGAAGCCTACTGTGTAGACGAAACGTTTCGGAATAAAGTTGCTAACTGTTGCCCATGTGTCTTACTTGCCAAGACTCTTATTGGCATATGGAAAAAGGCAAAGAGCAGTTACTCCCCCTGTTTGTCTTTTACTGCCACTAGGACCAGCTTGAAGCTCACTGCACCCCTGTCCCACAAAGAACTGTCAACTCCCTGCATTCCTGCTACACTCCCTGCCTTCCTGCTACACTCCCTGCCTTCCTACTACACTCCCTGCATGCCTGCTACACTCCCTGCATTCCTGCTACACTCCCTGCATGCCTGCTACACTCCCTGCCTTCCCGCTACACTCCCTGCATGCCTGCTACACTCCCTGCCTTCCCGCTACACTCCCTGTATGCCTGCTACACTCCCTGCATGCATGCTACAGTCCCTGCCTTCCTGCTACACTCCCTGCCTTCCTGCTACACTCCCTGCCTTCATGCAACACTCCCTGAATGCCTGTTACACACCCTGCCTTCATGATACGTTCCCTGCATGCCTGCTAAACTCCCTGCATGCCAGCTACACTCCCTGCCTTCCTGCTACACTCCCTGCATGCCTGCTACACTCCCTGCCTTCCTGCTACACTCCCTACTTGTCTGCTACACTCCCTCCCTTCCTGCTACACTCCCTGCATGCCTGCTACACTCCCTGCCTTCCTGCTACACTCCCTGCATGCCTGCTACACTCCCTGAGGTCCTGCTACACTCCCTGCATGTCTGCCACACTCCCTGCCTTCCTGCTACACTCCCTGCCTTCCTGCTGCACTCCCTGCCTTCATGCAACACTCCCTGCATTCCTGCTACACAACCTACCTTCCTACTACACTTCCTGCATGCCTGCTACACTCCCTGCCTTCATGTAACACTCCCTGAATGCCTGTTACACACCCTGCCTTCATGATACGTTCCCTGCATGCCTGCTAAACTCCCTGCATGCCTTCTACACTCCCTGCCTTCCTGCTACACTCCCTGCATGCCTGCTACACTCCCTGCCTTCCTGCTACACTCCCTGCTTGCCTGCTACACTCCCTGCCTTCCTGCTACACTCCCTGCATGCCTGCTACACTCCCTGAGTTCCTGCTACACTCCATGCATCTCTGCTACATTCCCTGCCTTCATGTAACACTCCCTGTATGCCTGTTACACACCCTGCCTTCATGCGACACTCCCTGCATGCCTGCTACACACCCTACCTTCTTGCTACACTCCCTGCATGCCTGCTACACACCCTCCATGCCTGCTACACTCCCTGCCTCCCGGCTACACTATCTGCATGCCTGCTACACTCCCTGCATGCCTGCTGTACTCCCTGCCTTCCTGCTACACTCTCTTCCTTCCTGTTACACTCCCTGCATGCCTGCTACACTCCCTCCATGCCTGCTGTACTCCCTGCCTTCCTGATACACTCTCTCCCTTCCTGTTACACTCCCTCCATGCCTGCTACACTCCCTGCCTCCCTGTTACACTATCTGCATGCCTGCTACACTCCCTGCAAGCCTGCTACACTTCATGCATGCCTGCTACACTCCCTACACGCCTGCTACACTCCCTGCATGCCTGCTACACTCCCTGCATGCCTGCTACACTCCCTGCATGCGTGCTACACTCCCTGCATGCGTGCTACACTCTGTATGCCAGCTGCACTCCATGGCTTCCTTCTACGCTCCCTGCATGCCTGCTACACTCCCTGCCTTCCTGCTACACTCCCTGCCTTCCTGCTACACTCCCTGCATGCCTACTACACACCCTGCATGTCTACTACACTCCCAGAACGCCTGCTACACTCCCTGCACGCCTGCTACACTAACTGCATGCCTGCTGCATTTCCTGCCTTCCTGCTGCGCTCCCTGCCTTCCTGCTACACTCCCTGCATGCCTGCAACACTCCCTGCATGCCTGCAGCACTTCCTACATGCCTGCTACACTCCCTGCATGCCTGCTACACTCCCTGCATTCCTGCTACATGCCGTGCACTCCTGCTACACTCCCTAGATGCCTGTTACACTCCCTGCCTTCCTGCTACACTCCCTGCCTTCCTGGTACACTCCCTGCATGCCTGCTACACTCCCTGCATGCCTGCTACACTCCCTGCCTTCCTGCTACACTCCCTGCCTCACTGCTACACTCCCAGCATGCCCACTACACTCACTGCATGCCTGCTACACTCTCTGTATGCCTGCTACACTTCCTCCATGCCTGCAACACTCCCTGCGTGCCTGCTACACTCCATGCATGCCTGCTACACTCCCAGCATGCCTGCTACACTCATTGCATGCCTGCTAAACTCCCTGTATGCCTGCTACACTCCCTCCATGCCTGCTACACTCCCTGCATGCCTGCTACACTCCCTGCATGCCTGCTACACTCCCTGCCTTCCTTCTGCACTCCATGCCTTCCTGCTACACTCTCTGCCTTCCTGCTACACTCCATGCCTTCCTGCTACACTCCCTGCCTTCCAGCTACACTCCCTGCATGCCTACCACACTCCCTGCATGTCTGCTACACTCCGTGCACGCCTGCTACACTCCCTGTATGCCTGCTACACTCCCTGCATGCCTGCTACACTCCATACCTTCCTGCACACACTCCATGCATCTCTGCTACACTCCCTACCTTCCTGCTACACTCCCTGCCTTCATGCAACACTCCCTGCATGCCTGTTACACACCCTGCCTTCATGCGACACTCCCTGCATGCCTGCTACACACCCTACCTTCTTGCTACACTCCCTGCATGCCTGCTGCACTCCCTTCATGCCTGCTACACTCCTTGCATGACTGCTACACTCCCTGCATGCCTGCTACACTCCCTCCATGCCTGCTACACTCTCTGTATGCCTGCTACACTCCCTGCATACTTGCTACACTCAATACCTTCCTGCACACACTCCATGCATCTCTACTACACTCCCTGCCTTCCTGCTACACTCCCTGCCTTCATGCAACACTCCCTGCATGCCTTTTACACACCCTTCATGCGACACTCCCTGCATGCCTGCTACACACCCTAACTTCTTGCTACACTCCCTGCATGCCTGCTGCACTTCCTTCATGCCTGCTACACTCCTTGCATGCCTGCTACACTCCCTGCATGCCTGCTACACTCCCTGCATGCCTGCTACACTCCCTGCAAGCCTGCTACACTTCCTGTATGCCTGCTGCACTCCCTGGCTTCCTTCTACACTCCCTGCATGCCTGCTACACTCCCTGCAAGCCTGCTACACTTCCTGCATGCCTGCTACACTCCCTACACGCCTGCTACACTCCCTGCATGACTGCTACACTCTCTGCACGCCTGCTACACTCCCTGCATGCCTGCTGCACTTCCTGCCTTCCTGCTGCACTCCCTGCCTTCCTGCTGCATTCCCTGCATGCCTGCAACACTTCCTGCATCCCTGCTACACTTCCTGCATGCCTGCTACACTCCCTGCCTTCCTGTTACACCCCCTGTATGCCTGCAGCACTTCCTACATGCCTGCTACACTCCCTGCATGCCTGCTACACTCCCTGCCTTCCTGCTACACTCCCTGCCTTACTGCTACACTCCCTGCCTTCCTGCTACACTCCCTGCATGCCTGCTACACTCACTGCCTCCCTGCTACACTCAGTGCATGCCAGCTATACTCCCTGCCTTCCTGCTACACTCCCTGCACGCCTGCTACACTCCCTGCATGACTGCTACACTCCCTGCCTTCCTGCTACACTCCCTGCCTTCCCGCTACACTCACTGAATGCCTGCTACACTCCCTGCATGCCTGTTACACTCCCTGCCTTCCTGCTACACTCCCTGCCTTCCTGCTACACTCCCTGCACGCCTGCTACACTCCCTGCATGCGTGCTACACTCCCTGCATGCGTGCTACACTCCCTGCATGCGTGCTACACTCCCTGTATGGCTGCTGCACTCCCTGGCTTCCTTCTACGCTCCCTGCATGCCTGTTACACTCCCTGCCTTCATGCTACACTCCCTCCATGCCTACTACACACCCTGCATGTCTACTACACTCCCTGCACGCCTGCTACACTCCCTGCACGCCTGCTACACTCCCTGCATGCCTGCTGCACTTCCTGCCTTCCTGCTGCACTCCCTGCCTTCCTGCTACATTCCCTGCATGCCTGCAGCACTTCCTGCATCCCTGCTACACTCCCTGCATGCCTGCTACACTCCCTGTATGCCTGCAGCACTTCCTACATGCCTGCTACACTCCCTGCATGCCTGCTACACTCCCTGCATGCCTGCTACACTCCCTGCATTCCTGCTACACTCCCTGCATTCCTGCTACACTCCCTGCATGCCTGCTACACTCACTGCCTCCCTGCTACACTCACTGCATGCCTGTTATACACCCTCCATGCCTGCCACACTCCCTGCATGCCTGCTACACACCCTGCCTTCCTGCTACACTCCCTGCATGCCTGCTACACTCACTGCCTCCCTGCTACACTCACTGCATGCCTGTTATACACCCTCCATGCCTGCCACACTCCCTGCATGCCTGCTACACACCCTGCCTTCCTGCTACACTCCCTCCATGCCTGCTACACTCCCTGTATGCCTGCTACACTCCCTGCATGCCTGCTACACTCCCTGCCTCCCTGCTACACTCCCTGCCTCCCTGCTACACTCCCTCCATGCCTGTTACACTCCCTGCCTTCATGCTGCACTCCCTGCCTTCCTGCTACATTCCTTGCATGCCTGCTACACTCCCTGCATGCCTGCTACACTCCCTGCTGCACTCCCTGCATGCCTGCTACACTCCCTGCATGCCTGCTAAACTCCGTATTCCAGCTACACTCCCTACTTTCTTGCTACACTCCCTGCCTTCCTGCTACACTCCCTGCATGCCTCCTACACTCCATGCATGCATGCTACACTCCTGCATGCCTGCTACACTCCCTGCCGTCCTGCTACACTCCTTGCATGCCTGCAGCACTTCCTACATGCCTGCTACACTCCCTGCATGCCTGCTACACTCCCTGCATTCCTGCTACACTCCCTGCACACCTGCTACATGCCGTGCATTCCTGCTACACTCCCTTGATGACTGTTACACTCCCTGCCTCCCTGCTACACTCCGTGCCTTCCTGGTACACTCCCTGCATGCATGCTACACTCCCTGCATGCCTGCTACACTCCCTGCCTTCATGCTACACTCCCTGCATGCCTGCTACACTCACTGAGTCACTGCTACACTCCAAGCATGCCCGCTACACTCACTGCATGCCTGCTACACTCCCTGTATGCCTGCTACACTCCCTCCATGTCTGCTTCACTCCGTGCATGCCTGCTACACTCCCTGCCTTCCTGCTGCACTCCCTGCATGCCTGCTACACTCCCTGCATGCCTGCTACACTCCCTGTATACCTGCTACACTCCCTCCATGCCTGCTACACTCCCTGCATGCCTGCTACACTCCCTGCCTCCCTGCTACACTCCCAGCATGCCTGCTACACTCACTGCATGCCTGCTAAACTCCCTGTATGCCTGCTACACTCCCTCCATGCCTGCTACACTCCCTGCGTGCCTGCTACACTCCCTTCCTTCTGCACTCCATACCTTCCTGCTACACTTTCTGCATGCCTGCTACACTCTCTGCCTTCCTGCTACACTCCCTGTCTTCCTGCTACACTCCCTGCCTTCCTGCTACACTCCCTGCATGCCTACCACACTCCCTGCATGTCTGCTACACTCCGTGCACGCCTGCTACACTCCCTGTATGCCTGCTACACTCCCTGTATGCCTGCTATACTCTATGCATCTCTGGTACACTCCCTGCCTTCCTGCTACACTCCCTGCCTTCACGCAACACTCCCTGCATGCCTGTTACACACCCTGCCTTCATGCGACACTCCCTGCATGCCTGCTACACACCCTACCTTCTTGCTACATTCCCTGCATGCCTGCTGCACTCCCTTCATGCCTGCTACACTCCTTGCATGTCTGCTACACTCCCTCCATGCCTGCTACACTCCCTCCATGCCTGCTACACTCCCTGCATGCCTGCTACACTCCCTGCATGCCTGCTGTACTTCCTGCCTTCCTGCTATAATCTCTCCCTTCCTGTTACACTCCCTGCATGCCTACCACACTCCCTGCATGTCTGCTACACTCCCTGTATGCCTGCTACACTCCCTGCATGCTTGCTACACTCCATACCTTCCTGCACACACTCCATGCATCTCTGCTACACTCCCTGCCTTCCTGCTACACTCCCTGCCTTCATGCAACACTCCCTGCATGCCTGGTACACACCCTACCTTCTTGCTACACTGCCTGCATGCCTGCTGCACTCCCTGCATGCCTGCTGCACTCCCTTCATGCCTGCTACACTCCTTGCATGCCTGCTACACTCCCTCAATGCCTGCTACACTCCCTATATGCCTGCTACACTCCCTGCATGCTTGCTACACTCCATACCTTCCTGCACACACTCCATGCATCTCTGCTACACTCCCTGCCTTCCTGCTACACTCCCTGCCTTCACGCAACACTCCCTGCATGCCTGTTACACACCCTTCCTTCATGCGACACTCCCTGCATGCCTGCTACACACCCTACCTTCTTGCTACACTCCCTGCATGCCTGCTGCACTTCCTTCATGCCTGCTACACTACTTGCATGCCTGCTACACTCCCTGCATGCCTGCTACACTCCCTGCAAGCCTACTACACTTCCTATATGCCTGGTACACTCCCTACACGCCTGCTACACTCCCTGCATGACTGCTACGCTCCCTGCATGCCTGTTACACTCCCTGCCTACCTGCTACACTCCCTGCATGCCTACTACACACCCTGCATGTCTACTACACTCCCTGCACGCCTGCTACACTCCCTGCACGTCTGCTACACTCCCTGCATGCCTGCTGCACTTCCTGCCTTCCTGGTGCACTCCCTGCCTTCCTGCTACATTCCCTGCATGCCTGCAACACTTCCTGCATCCCTGATACACTCCCTGCATGCCTGCTACACTCCCTGCCTTCCTGCTACACTCCCTGCATGCCTGCTGCACTTCCTGCCTTCCTGGTGCACTCCCTGCCTTCCTGCTACATTCCCTGCATGCCTGCAACACTTCCTGCATCCCTGATACACTCCCTGCATGCCTGCTACACTCCCTGCCTTCCTGCTACACTCCCTGCATGCCTGCTACACTCCCTGCCTCCCTGCTACACTCCCTGCCTCCCTGCTACACTCCCTCCATGCCTGTTACACTCCCTGCCTTCATGCTGCACTCCCTGCCTTCCTGCTACATTCCTTGCATGCCTGCTACACTCCCTGCATGCCTGCTACACTCCCTGCTGCACTCCCTGCATGCCTGCTACACTCCCTGCATGCCTGCTAAACTCCGTATTCCAGCTACACTCCCTACTTTCTTGCTACACTCCCTGCCTTCCTGCTACACTCCCTGCATGCCTCCTACACTCCATGCATGCATGCTACACTCCTGCATGCCTGCTACACTCCCTGCCGTCCTGCTACACTCCTTGCATGCCTGCAGCACTTCCTACATGCCTGCTACACTCCCTGCATGCCTGCTACACTCCCTGCATTCCTGCTACACTCCCTGCACACCTGCTACATGCCGTGCATTCCTGCTACACTCCCTTGATGACTGTTACACTCCCTGCCTCCCTGCTACACTCCGTGCCTTCCTGGTACACTCCCTGCATGCATGCTACACTCCCTGCATGCCTGCTACACTCCCTGCCTTCATGCTACACTCCCTGCATGCCTGCTACACTCACTGAGTCACTGCTACACTCCAAGCATGCCCGCTACACTCACTGCATGCCTGCTACACTCCCTGTATGCCTGCTACACTCCCTCCATGTCTGCTTCACTCCGTGCATGCCTGCTACACTCCCTGCCTTCCTGCTGCACTCCCTGCATGCCTGCTACACTCCCTGCATGCCTGCTACACTCCCTGTATACCTGCTACACTCCCTCCATGCCTGCTACACTCCCTGCATGCCTGCTACACTCCCTGCCTCCCTGCTACACTCCCAGCATGCCTGCTACACTCACTGCATGCCTGCTAAACTCCCTGTATGCCTGCTACACTCCCTCCATGCCTGCTACACTCCCTGCGTGCCTGCTACACTCCCTTCCTTCTGCACTCCATACCTTCCTGCTACACTTTCTGCATGCCTGCTACACTCTCTGCCTTCCTGCTACACTCCCTGCCTTCCTGCTACACTCCCTGCCTTCCTGCTACACTCCCTGCATGCCTACCACACTCCCTGCATGTCTGCTACACTCCGTGCACGCCTGCTACACTCCCTGTATGCCTGCTACACTCCCTGTATGCCTGCTATACTCTATGCATCTCTGGTACACTCCCTGCCTTCCTGCTACACTCCCTGCCTTCACGCAACACTCCCTGCATGCCTGTTACACACCCTGCCTTCATGCGACACTCCCTGCATGCCTGCTACACACCCTACCTTCTTGCTACATTCCCTGCATGCCTGCTGCACTCCCTTCATGCCTGCTACACTCCTTGCATGTCTGCTACACTCCCTCCATGCCTGCTACACTCCCTCCATGCCTGCTACACTCCCTGCATGCCTGCTACACTCCCTGCATGCCTGCTGTACTTCCTGCCTTCCTGCTATAATCTCTCCCTTCCTGTTACACTCCCTGCATGCCTACCACACTCCCTGCATGTCTGCTACACTCCCTGTATGCCTGCTACACTCCCTGCATGCTTGCTACACTCCATACCTTCCTGCACACACTCCATGCATCTCTGCTACACTCCCTGCCTTCCTGCTACACTCCCTGCCTTCATGCAACACTCCCTGCATGCCTGGTACACACCCTACCTTCTTGCTACACTGCCTGCATGCCTGCTGCACTCCCTGCATGCCTGCTGCACTCCCTTCATGCCTGCTACACTCCTTGCATGCCTGCTACACTCCCTCAATGCCTGCTACACTCCCTATATGCCTGCTACACTCCCTGCATGCTTGCTACACTCCATACCTTCCTGCACACACTCCATGCATCTCTGCTACACTCCCTGCCTTCCTGCTACACTCCCTGCCTTCACGCAACACTCCCTGCATGCCTGTTACACACCCTTCCTTCATGCGACACTCCCTGCATGCCTGCTACACACCCTACCTTCTTGCTACACTCCCTGCATGCCTGCTGCACTTCCTTCATGCCTGCTACACTACTTGCATGCCTGCTACACTCCCTGCATGCCTGCTACACTCCCTGCAAGCCTACTACACTTCCTATATGCCTGGTACACTCCCTACACGCCTGCTACACTCCCTGCATGACTGCTACACTCCCTGTATGCCTGCTGCACTCCCTGGCTTCCTTCTACGCTCCCTGCATGCCTGTTACACTCCCTGCCTACCTGCTACACTCCCTGCATGCCTACTACACACCCTGCATGTCTACTACACTCCCTGCACGCCTGCTACACTCCCTGCACGTCTGCTACACTCCCTGCATGCCTGCTGCACTTCCTGCCTTCCTGGTGCACTCCCTGCCTTCCTGCTACATTCCCTGCATGCCTGCAACACTTCCTGCATCCCTGATACACTCCCTGCATGCCTGCTACACTCCCTGCCTTCCTGCTACACTCCCTGTATGCCTGCAGCACTTCCTACATGCCTGCTACACTCCCTGCATGCCTGCTACACTCCCTGCACGCCTGCTACATGCCGTGCACTCGTGCTACACTCCCTGGATGCCTGTTACACTCCCTGCCTTCCTGCTACACTCCCTGCCTTACTGCTACACTCCCTGCCTTCCTGCTACACTCCCTGCCTTCCTGCTACACTCCCTGCATGCCTGCTACACTCACTGCCTCCCTGCTACACTCACTGCATGCCAGCTATACTCCCTGCCTTCCTGCTACACTCCCTGCCTTCCTGCTACACTCCCTGTATGCCTGCAGCACTTCCTACATGCCTGCTACACTCCCTGCATGCCTGCTACACTCCCTGCACGCCTGCTACATGCCGTGCACTCGTGCTACACTCCCTGCCTTCCTGCTACACTCCCTGCCTTACTGCTACACTCCCTGCCTTCCTGCTACACTCCCTGCCTTCCTGCTACACTCCCTGCATGCCTGCTACACTCACTGCCTCCCTGCTACACTCACTGCATGCCAGCTATACTCCCTGCCTTCCTGCTACACTCCCTGCCTTCCTGCTACACTCCCTGCACGCCTGCTACACTCACTGCATGACTGCTACACTCCCTGCCTTCCTGCTACACTCGCTGCCTTCCTGCTACACTCACTGCATGCCTGCTACACTCCCTGCATGCCTGTTACACTCCCTGCCTTCCTGCTCCACTCCCTGCCTTCCTGCTACACTCCCTGCCTTCCTGCTACACTCCCTGCCTTCCTGCTACACTCCCTGCATGACTGCTACACTCCCTGCATGCGTGCTACACTCCCTGCATGCGTGCTACACTCCCTGTATGCCTGCTGCACTCGCTGTATTCCTGCTACACTCCCTGCACGCCTGCTACACTCCCTGCATGACTGCTACACTCCCTGCATGCGTGCTACACTCCCTGCATGCGTGCTACACTCCCTGTATGCCTGCTGCACTCGCTGTATTCCTGCTACACTCCTTGCCTCTATGCCTGGTACACTCCCTGTATGCCTGCTATGCTCCTTGAATGCCTGCTACACTCCATTTGTGCTGCTCCACTCCCTGCATCCCTACTACACTCCCTGTATGCCTGCTACACTCCCTGCATGCCAGCTATACTCCCTGCCTTCCTGCTACACTCCCTGCCTTCCTGCTACACTCCCTGCATGACTGCTACACTCCCTGCATGCGTGCTACACTCCCTGCATGCGTGCTACACTCCCTGTATGCCTGCTACACTCCCTGAATGTCTGCTGCACTCGCTGTATTCCTGCTACACTCCTTGCCTCTATGCCTGGTACACTCCCTGTATGCCTGCTATGCTCCTTGAATGCCTGCTACACTCCATTTGTGCTGCTCCACTCCCTGCATCCCTACTACACTCCCTGTATGCCTGCTACACTCCCTGCATGCCTGCTACACTCCCTGCATGCCTGCTACACTTCCTGAATGCCTGCTACACACCCTGCATGCCTGCTACACTCCCTGCATGCCTGCTACACTTCCTGTATGCCTGCTACACTCCCTGCATGTCTGTTACACTCCTTGCATGCCTGCTACACATCCTGCATGCCTGCTACACTTCCTGAATGCCTGCTACACACCCTGCATGCCTGCTACACTCCCTGCATGCCTGCTACACTTCCTGTATGCCTGCTACACTCCCTGCATGTCTGCTACACTCCCTGCATGCCTGCTACACTCCCTGCATGCCTGCTACACTTCCTGAATGCCTGCTACACACCCTGCATGCCTGCTATACTACCTGCATGCCTGCTACACTTCCTGAATGCCTGCTACACACCCTGCATGCCTGCTATACTACCTGCATGCCTGCTACACTTCCTGAATGCCTGCCACACTCCTTGCATGCCTGCTATACTACCTGCATGCCTGCTACACTCCATGAATGCCTGCTACACTCCCTGTATGCCTGCTACACTCCCTGAATGCCTGCTGCACTCGCTGTATTCCTGCTACACTCCTTGCCTCTATGCCTGGTACACTCCCTGCATCCCTGCTACACTCCCTGTATGCCTGCTACACTCCCTTCATGCCTGCTACACTTCCTGAATGCCTGCTACACTCCCTGCATGCCTGCTACACTTCCTGTATGCCTGCAACACTCCCTGCATGTCTGTTACACTCCCTGCATGCCTGCTACACATCCTGCATGCCTGCTATACTACCTGCATGCCTGCTACAATCCCTGTATGCCTGCCACACTCCCTGCATGCCTGCTACACTCCCTGCATGCCTGCTACACTCCTTCCCTCTACGCCTGCTACAATCTCTGGATGCCTGCTACACTCCCTGCATGCCTGCTACACTCCCTGCATGCCTGCTACACTTCCAGTATGCCTGCTACACTCCCTGCATGTCTGCTGCACTTCCTGCATGCGTGCTACACACCCTGCGTGCCTGCTACACTCCCTGCATGCCTGCTACACTCCCTGCATGCCTGCTACACTCCCTGAATGCCTGCTACACTCTTTGCGTGCCTGCTACACTACCTGCATGCCTGCTACACACTTCGTATGTGTGCTACACTCCCTGCATGCCTGCTACACTCCCTGCATGCCTGCTACACTCCCTGAATGCCTGCTACACTCCCTGAATGCCTGCTACACTTCCTGCATGCCTGCTACACTCCCTGCATGCCTGCTACACTCCCTGCATGCCTGCTTCACTTCCTGCATGCCTGCTTCACTCCCTGCATGCCTGCTACACTCCTTGATTCTATATGTGCTACACTCCCGGTATGCCTGCTATATTCCCTGCATGCCTGCTGCACTCCCTGCCTTCCTGGTACACTCCCTGTATGCCTGATATACTCCCTGCATGCCTGCTACACTACCTGCATGCCTGCTACACTACCTGCATGCCTGCTACACTCCATGCATGCCTGCTACACTCCATGCATGCCTGCTGCACTCCCTGAATGCTTGCTGCACTCCCTGCATACCTGCTACACTCCCTGCCTTCCAGCTACACTCCCTGCATTCCTGCTACACTCCCTGCCTTCCTGCTGCACTCCCTGCATGCCTGCTACACTTCCTGCTACACTCCCTGCATGCCTGCTACACTCCATGTATGCCTGCTAAAATGGGCCACAATGTTGTGGCCCATTTTAGGCAAATCTTAAGGAATGGAAGGTACAGACCTCTACAGACAGATTTGTTGTGTGACAGAGGTCCAGTGACTCTCAAGCTGGTCCTAGTGGCATTAAAAGAAGAAGGGAAGTAACCCCAGAAAAGGACTTGATACCTTAAGTCTTAATGGAAGGGGATTCCCCTTCTAAACATTAACAACTTCCACACTCAATAAAGGTAAGTGTCAGTTTGTGTGTATTAAAATTAATATTTCATGTGGTAAATTTTTTTTTTTCATACTTTGGGGTGTCTTGCACAGATTAATTTGATTTCCATTATTTCTTATGGGGAAAATTAATTCAGCTAACGATGAGCTTTCAGGAACGGATTAATATCGTTAGCTGAGGGTCCACTGTACGTTATATTAAAAGATATATTTTATGATTTTTTTCTATCTCCTTAATACTAAAATTGATCCACAAAACAGATTGAATTATATCATTATATATAATTTCTTATTACGATTTCCCATGTGTACATTACATACTGAAGATCCCCTAGACTCATGCCATAAGTACTTTAGAAATCCTATGGAACATCGTAATACTACACCAGACCCTCAGCCAAGCACCTCTGGGGTGGCCAGTGCAACTATGCAAGTGGAAATTATTATCTTCTTGCAATGATGATAGTGAAAGTGATTTAAGTGACAATGAAATTGATTTTATGCCCTTTGGGGATTCTTCGAGTGACAGTGATTTACATTATTCCCCAGTGAAATGTATTTTTAAGTGTCACTGCCTATGTTCAGGTAGTGTTCCATATGCAATCCCCAAGGGTCATGGGAGGTCACAATCGAAAACCCCAGCCACTGACAGTGATACCGATCATGAAAGAGAATGTGCGGGGGATTGAGGAGGAGGAGGAGGAGGAGGAGGAGGAGGAGGAGGCGGAGGAGGAGGAGGAGGCCGCGGAGGAGGAGGAGGCGGAGGAGGAGGAGGTGGAGGAGGAGGAGGCGGAGGAGGAGGAGGCGGAGGAGGAGGAGGCGGAGGAGGAGGAGGCGGAGGAGGAGGAGGAGGAGGAGGAGGAGGAGGCGGAGGAGGCAGAGGAGGAGGAGGCGGAGGAGGAGGAGGCGGAGGAGGCGGCGGAGGAGGCGGCGGAGGAGGCGGCGGAGGAGGTGGCGGAGGAGGTGGCAGAGGCGGCAGAGGAGGCGGAGGAGGAGGTGGAGGAGGAGGGGGAGGAGGAGGTGGCGGAGGTGGAGGTGGAGGAGGAGGCGGAGGAGGAGGAGGAGGAGCAGGCGGAGGAGGAGGCGGAGGAGGAGGCGGAGGAGGAGGTGGAGGAGGAGGCGGAGGAGGAGGCAGAGGCGGAGGAGGAGGAGGAGGAGGAGGAGGTGGCAGAGGAGGAGGAGGTGGCAGAGGAGGAGGAGGAGGAGGTGGCAGAGGAGGAGGGGGAGGAGGTGGCTGAGGAGGAGGGGGAGGAGGTGGCAGAGGAGGAGGGGGAGGAGGTGGCAGAGGAGGAGGGGGAGGAGGTGGCAGAGGAGGAGGAGGTGGCAGAGGAGGAGGAGGTGGCAGAGGAGGAGGAGGTGGCGGTGGGTGGCATGGTGCCTGGGCCGCATGTAGTGGTGGGTGAGCAAAGGACACCCTGGCACCCCCTCAGCCATTTGCTGCCTCCACTCCTGTCCCTCCTCCTGCTCCCCTATGCTCCATGCCACAGGTCTACCCTGCACCATCAGACCGTGAATGAAACTGGGCACAAAGTACAACATTCATGCTACATCCTTTTGATTTTGATGCCAGTGGAATTGGCATCCTCCCAGAATGCCCCATCACGAATGAGTCTACAGAGTTAGACTATTTCCAGTTGTACTCTGACGAGCCGATAATGAGCTTGATTGTCACCCAGACAAACCATTATTACCGCTATATAATGGACAACACAGACGTTGCAGAATCATCATGGCTGCGCAGATGGAAAGATACGACTGTGGCCAAAATGTATTTAATCCTTGGCACTGTCATGCTTATGCCTCATATGTGTAGGCACAATATAGCACAGTACTGGTCCACAGACTACTTCCTCAGTACTCCTGTCTTCCGTGGCCTCCTTGCCAGCAGCAGATTCGCTCCAGGAAGTGTTTAAGTATATGAAGCAGAAATTCAGTGCCTACTTTTATCCCTTCAAGAACATTGTTGTTGACAAGTCCTTGATTCTGTTCAAGGGATGAATGTCATTCAAACAATATATACCAAGCAAATATAATAGCTTTGGTATAAAACGTTTTGTTATGTGACTGAGAGAGGCATAGCGTTTGATGTCACTGTCCACGCCAGGAGAAACACACTCAATGATGACGGGCGGATGCTGGGCATTTCCGGTGATGTTGTTCACAAGATGATAGGGCCATACCTTGGCAAGGGTTATATACTGTACACAGATAACTAATATACAGGCTCTATGCTTGTTGATTTCCTCCATGTGAGGAAAAAATAGAAAACACATGACAAGGTTCACTGGAGGCAGTGCTGAAGGTGCAGTGTACGTATTTCATGCCAATGACATCATGGCACTGACATGGCATGATGAACAGGACATAATGTAGCTGTCAAACATCCACAGAAACGAGATGATACAAGGCAAACTGGGACACCAATGAATGTACTGTAAAGCAAGTTGCTGTCATTGACTATATAAACAGTATGCGGCTATTCAACAAGTGTGACATGATGATAGGGTTTGTTGACTGTGTGCGTAGGAGTCGCAAGTAGAACATGAAAGTGTTTTTCCACCTTGTAGACATTGCAATGCTCAATGCCTTCAATATGTATGAAATAAAGACTGGAAAATGACTTCATTATGCAGAATTCACCCTCAATGTCATAAAGTATAGATAATAAAAAAGTATAGTACCACACCTGTACCTGACCCACAACAGCGACCTGTCCCCCAACCACAACCAGTGGGGTAAGTGCCAGACCAAATCCTCGCTAAATGTCACTACCTGATACAAATACCTTCTACCCCAAAAAAGAAGTATTTTCAGAAAAAGTGTACTGTGTGTTGCTAACACCAAAAAACGACCGAAACAGCAGAAGGACACACGATTCATGTGTCAGCAATGTAGGGTGGCACTCTGCATGAATCCATGCTTCATGGAGTATTATACAATCCCGGAGTTCTAGAAACATAACTGGGACATGTAAATACCTTGTATATATTTGTAGACAATACAATGTGTTTCAGCCAGGTGTACAAAATCAACTATCAATGTGTACGTGTGTGTTTGTGAGCGTATGATTAATGATTCTGTACATAATATATGTGTCTAAACATCAACTGGTTATGAAATTAAAAGATCTACTACAAAACACAATTCTTCTTCTTCTTTCAACAAACTGGCCGTATCCCACCAAGGCAGGGTGGCCCAAAAAGAAAAACAAAAGTTTCTCTTTTTAAATTAGGTAATTTATACAGGAGAAGGGGTTACTAGCCCCTTGCTCCCGGCATTTTAGTCGCCTCTTACAACACGCATGGCTTACGGAGGAAGAATTCTGTTCCACTTCCCCATGGAGGACAAAACATAATTATCATACCATAAAAACTAAGAAAATAAAAAAAAAATGGAAAAACTATATACAGTGGACCCCCGCATAACGATGGCATCACATAGCGATTATTTCGCATACCGCTTACTTTAATTGCAAAAATTTTGCCTCACATACCGCTTAAAAACCCGCTTACCGATTTTCGTCCGAGACGCGTCCAATGTGCGGCCTGAGCCACGCTCACATGTTCCGCCGGTGGCATTGTTTACCAGCCAGCCTCCGCGGTAACATCCAAGCATACAATCGGAATATTTCGTATTATTACAGTGTTTTCGGTGCTTTTTCTGGAAAATAAGTGACCATGGGCCCCAAGAAAGCTTCTAGTGCCAACCCTACAGCAATAAGGGTGAGAATTACAATAGAGATGAAGAAAAAGATCATTGATAAGTATGAAAGTGGAGTGCATGTCTCCGAGCTGGCCAGGTTGTATAATAAACCCCAATCAACCATCGCTACTATTGGTGGTACAGCTGCTGCTGCTGCTGCTGCACTGTCAGCTGCTGCTGCTGCTGCTGCTGCACTGTCAGCTGCTGCTGCTGCTGTAGCACCGTTGTTGGTGTGGCTTATTGAGAATACCAAGAAACAATTAACCCCAGAGGATTTGCCACCCAGGATAACCCAAAAAAGTCAGTGTCATCGAAGACTGTCTAACTTATTTCCATTGGGGTCCTTAATCTTGTCTCCCAGGATGCAACCCACACAAGTCGACTAACACCCAGGTGAACAGGGAAAAATGCCTGGAACTAGTGCTCATATTGGTGAATTTAAAGCCAGCAAAGGTTGGTTTGAGAGATTTAAGAATCGTAGTGGCATACACAGTGTGATAAGGCCTGTTCTGGAAGAAAATGCCAAACAGGACCTACAGTACTCAGGAGGAAAAGGCACTCCCAGGACACAGTGTCTCATCAGTCATTGCTGCATCTTCAATAAAGGTAAGTGTCATTTATTCTTCATTTAGTAGACTAGTACATGCACAATATATACTGTGCATGTACTACTCTACTATTGTGCATGTATCCTTCTCTTTGTGTGTGGGAAAATGTATATTTCATGTGGTAAAATTTTTTTTTTCATACTTTTGGGTGTCTTGCACGGATTAATTTGATTTCCATTATTTCTTATGGGGAAAATTCATTCACATAGCTATTATTTCGCATAACAATTACCCCTCTTGCACGGATTAAAATCGTTAACCGTGGGTCCACTGTATTTGCAACATTTATGCAAGCAGCAGCGCTCCATGTTGCCGCCAGGTGAGCGTCAAGTGCCAACTTCACAGCCTTATATCTCGGTATGGACTGACCCTAAATTTTTTTTATCCTATGTAGAAAATTGTCCTCTTTAATTTTTTTTTTTTTTCAAAATATTCGGAGAACTAGCAGTGAGAATGGAGATCTACCTTTGGACAGTTAACAGGTTAAAAATATTTTTCATTTTCAAATCTAAGCTATTTCTTAACTGATAAGCCAAAGCAATGATCTTTGGTGTATGGCCTTAATGTGATGTCACCTACCTGGTGTTTCAGCTCAGGTAGACCTTTGGTTGCCAGGTAAAACACACTCAACACAAGCTTGATATAGTTTTTATAAAATTCTACAGAATGGGAAGAGGGTCTCTGTTTCAGAAGGATATCAACTAGTTCATCTGTAAATAAACAAAAATAAATATTTAAGTTTCTTGCAAACACCACCTTAAGCTACTAAGTGTATGAGGATGAGAAATTTTAGATTAATGTAGCTAATTTTGAATAAAAAATCACCTCCATTTTTCTGCAATGATCAATTATTACCACCACACCAAAACATACAAAACAGCACTGATGAGTATACAGTGAACCTTCTAATTAACAGACTAATAGGGGAGTGGGTGTTTAAGTTATTGTCAACTGTCTGTAGATTTCAATATCTAAAATTATTTTTCACAATCATGACAAGCAGACAAAGTTTGGAATCAGTGGACTTGGTCCACTGATAGAGAAGACTACAGGACACTATAAATATTGTAACCTGTAAAACAGTGCAGTACTATACAGGAAATGTAAATAAAGTAATACAATGGCACTGTCATGTACAGTAGAGGACAGTATGTATACTAATTTTACAGTAACTTGACTTACCTTGGTGGTGGAAAGATGAGCTGAAAAGTGCCCAGTAAGTTAAATTAGTGAAACTGTAGATGGCTGAGAAGCAGCAGATGGCTAGCATATACAATCAACTTAAGAGCATAGTCTGCAAGTTTACTCTTCCTCACATACCCATGCCACTGAGACAACACCATGTTTCTCATATACCTATGAACTGGAACAACACCATCTTTCTCATGCCACTGAGACAACACCATCTTTCTCATGCCACTGAGACAACACTGGATTCAATCTTCCTTATTAGTTCAAGCTTTTGCTTAAACTAATAAGGAAGAATTTAAAAAAAAAAAATGATATAAAAGAGAATCTTCCTCTGAAGGTAATAAAACAAAAAGTATAAAGTTTTATGGAAAATTGCCACAATTACACTATCGCAAATTCTGCTGTGTCAGCGATTTTTATGAATCGGCAATTTTGCCCACCCGAGTCCTATTTCAGGCCAATTACACTGTTCCATTTGACCAAATTCTTAGCTAATTTGCTACTATGCCTTCCACTTTATCGAATGAGCACAAGACACCACTCATTTACCTAATCCAAATACCCAATAAAGTGATCAGAAATTGGTAATTTGGCCAATGGCACACAAAATTCAAAAAGTGCCAATTTCAAAAGAGGGCCCAGAATAAACAATGCAGAAATTCCTGGCACTAAGCTATCATTCCTCATTTCATTAGTTACATCCCCATGCTTCTCCAATATTACACATGAATTCCATTTTGAATTTTTATTCACATTGAAAAACAGAAGATTAACTCCTATGCATTATTGTAATAATTGTATAAATAATGTCAGTGGATTCGTGAACACATATTAGACTGACCAGTTGAATGCGTATTGGACGAGTGACGTGATTTGTATACTCTGGAATGTTGGCAAAAATTGAATATTTCTGCTCAATTTCAAGCTACTTACTTCCAGTCCCGAATTAATCAAAATCACCTCTATTTTTGTAATATATTTTCACTACACCATCCGAAAATATGCCGCAAAGTCACCATTTTAAATCAAAAACCACACTCGCCACAGATCCATTTTCTTATATCTAAGCCAATATTTAACACTCATAGCTTATCTGAATGAGCTGAGCTCATGATGTAGAACTATGGCACCGACCCAGAGTTCAAAGCCATAGTACTATGGCACTGACCCTTAACCCTTTGACTGTCGCGACCCCAAATCCTGAAATGTCTCCTGGTATTGAGAAAAAAAAAAAATTCCTTATGAAATGATAGAGAATCTTTTTCTGTTGGTAATGACACCAAAAGCATAAAATTTGGTCAAAAACGTACGGAATTACGTTCCCGCGAAGTTAGCAATCTCGGCGATATATACACATTGGCGATTTTGCTGACTTTGAACCCTATTTTCAGCCAATTCCATTGTTCCAGTTGACCAAACTCATAGCTATTTCTTTAGAACTCCATTTTTTTATCAATTGAGCACAAGAAACTGCCCATTTACCAATTTCAACTACTCAATAAAGTGGTCAGAAATTGGCAATTTGGCCAATTTCCCGCAAATTAAAAAAGAGGCCAACTTCAAAATATTATTATTATTATTATTATCACACTGGCCGATTCCCACCAAGGCAGGGTGGCCCGAAAAAGAAAAACTTTCACCATCATTCACTCCATCACTGTCTTGCCAGAAGGGTGCTTTACACTACAGTTTTTAAACTGCAACATTTACACCCCTCCTTCAGAGTGCAGGCACTGTACTTCCCATCTCCAGGACTCAAGTCTGGCCTGCCGGTTTCCCTGAACCCCTTCATAAATGTTACTTTGCTCACACTCCAACAGCACGTCAAGTATTAAAAACCATTTGTCTCCATTCACTCCTATCAAACACGCTCACGCATGACTGCTGGAAGTCCAAGCCCCTCGCACACAAAACCTCCTTTACCCCCTCCCTCCAACCTTTCCTAGGCCGACCCCTACCCTGCCTTCCTTCCACTACAGACTGATACACTCTTGAAGTCATTCTGTTTCGCTCCATTCTCTCTACATGTCCGAACCACCTCAACAACCCTTCCTCAGCCCTCTGGACAACAGTTTTGGTAATCCCGCACCTCCTCCTAACTTCCAAACTACGAATTCTCTGCATTATATTCACACCACACATTGCCCTCAGACATGACATCTCCACTGCCTCCAGCCTTCTCCTCGCTGCAACATTCATCACCCATGCTTCACACCCATATAAGAGCGTTGGTAAAACTATACTCTCATACATTCCCCTCTTTGCCTCCAAGGACAAAGTTCTTTGTCTCCACAGACTCCTAAGTGCACCACTCACCCTTTTCCCCTCATCAATTCTATGATTCACTTCATCTTTCATAGACCCATCCGCTGACACGTCCACTCCCAAATATCTGAATACATTCACCTCCTCCATACTCTCTCCCTCCAATCTGATATCCAATCTTTCATCACCTAATCTTTTTGTTATCCTCATAACCTTACTCTTTCCTGTATTCACCTTTAATTTTCTTCTTTTGCACACCCTACCAAATTCATCCACCAATCTCTGCAACTTCTCTTCAGAATCTCCCAAGAGCACAGTGTCATCAGCAAAGAGCAACTGTGACAACTCCCACTTTGTGTGTGATTCTTTATCTTTTAACTCCACGCCTCTTGCCAAGACCCTCGCATTCACTTCTCTTACAACCCCATCTATTAATATATTAAACAACCACGGTGACATCACACATCCTTGTCTAAGGCCTACTTTTACTGGGAAATAATTTCCCTCTTTCCTACATACTCTAACTTGAGCCTCACTATCCTCGTAAAAACTCTTCACTGCTTTCAGTAACCTACCTCCTACACCATACACCTGCAACATCTGCCACATTGCCCCCCTATCCACCCTGTCATACGCCTTTTCCAAATCCATAAATGCCACAAAGACCTCTTTAGCCTTATCTAAATACTGTTCACTTATATGTTTCACTGTAAACACCTGGTCCACACACACCCTACCTTTCCTAAAGCCTCCTTGTTCATCTGCTATCCTATTCTCCGTCTTACTCTTAATTCTTTCAATAATAACTCTACCATACACTTTACCAGGTATACTCAACAGATTTATCCCCCTATAATTTTTGCACTCTCTTTTATCCCCTTTGCCTTTATACAAAGGAACTATGCATGCTCTCTGCCAATCCCTAGGTACCTTACCCTCTTCCATACATTTATTAAATAATTGCACCAACCACTCCAAAACTATATCCCCACCTGCTTTTAACATTTCTATCTTTATCCCATCAATCTCGGCTGCCTTACCCCCTTTCATTTTACCTACTGCCTCACGAACTTCCTCCACACTCACAACTGGTTCTTCCTCACTCCTGCAAGATGTTATTCCTCCTTGCCCTATACACGAAATCACAGCTTCCCTATCTTCATCAACATTTAACAATTCCTCAAAATATTCCCTCCATCTTCCCAATACCTCTAACTCTCCATTTAATAACTCTCCTCTCCTATTTTTAACTGACAAATCCATTTGTTCTCTAGGCTTCCTTAACTTATTAATCTCACTCCAAAACTTTTTCTTATTTTCAACAAAATTTGTTGATAACATCTCACCCACTCTCTCATTTGCTCTCTTTTTACATTGCTTCACCACTCTCTTAACCTCTCTCTTTTTCTCCATATACTCTTCCCTCCTTGCATCACTTCTACTTTGTAAAAACTTCTCATATGCTAACTTTTTCTCCCTTACTACTCTCTTTACATCATCATTCCACCAATCGCTCCTATTCCCTCCCGCACCCACTTTCCTGTAACCACAAACTTCTGCTGAACACTCTAACACTACATTTTTAAACCTACCCCATACCTCTTCGACCCCATTGCCTATGCTCTCATTTGCCCATCTATCCTCCAATAGCTGTTTATATCTTACCCTAACTGCCTCCTCTTTTAGTTTATAAACCTTCACCTCTCTCTTCCCTGATGCTTCTATTCTCCTTGTATCCCATCTACCTTTTACTCTCAGTGTAGCTACAACTAGAAAGTGATCTGATATATCTGTGGCCCCTCTATAAACATGTACATCCTGAAGTCTACTCAACAGTCTTTTATCTACCAATACATAATCCAACAAACTACTGTCATTTCGCCCTACATCATATCTTGTATACTTATTTATCCTCTTTTTCTTAAAATATGTATTACCTATAACTAAACCCCTTTCTATACAAAGTTCAATCAAAGGGCTCCCATTATCATTTACACCTGGCACCCCAAACTTACCTACCACACCCTCTCTAAAAGTTTCTCCTACATTAGCATTCAGGTCCCCTACCACAATTACTCTCTCACTTGGTTCAAAGGCTCCTATACATTCACTTAACATCTCCCAAAATCTCTCAAATAGGGTCCAGAATAAACAATGCAGACATTCATGGCACTAAAATAAAATTTTCTCTGTTCATTAGTCACATCTCCAGGCCCCTCTTATATTACTCTTGCTTTCTATTTTGATTTTTTATTCACACAAAAAAATAGAAGATTTACTGTTATGCAGATTACTGTATTATTGTAAAAAGAGTATAAATAATATCAGTGCACTAGTGAAACAATATTAGACTCCCCAGTTGATGTGTATTGGATGTGTGGTGAGATTTGCTTACTCTTGAACATTGGTAAAAATCGAACATTTCTGTTATTTTGAGCTCAACTTCAAGGTTGTTTTCGTGAAACTAATCAAAATCATCTTTATTTCTGTAATATGTTTTCCATTCTATCAAATGAGACCAAGAAAATGGGAATACAACCATAAATACTATAGGAAAATACACCTCAAATTCGGCGTTTTAATCCAAAAACACGGTCGGAGTTTTTTTTTCTCTCATTATGCGCTGCATGCTGCAGGATATTTTTTTATACAGTGCACAATAACCACACATACCCATTCTCTCACATGTGGGCCTACCAGCATTCTCCTGCTTGATTTGAAACCGCTAAAATTACTGAGTGTATATACAGTGGACCCTCGGCTAACGTCTTTAATCCTTTATCTGATTTAACCTTTAGCTGAATTGTCAACTGCCCTTTACTTAGTATGTTAATAAAGTCATACAAAACACTGTAAATCCAGGAAAAATTAGTGATTCAAATTTTTATTTCTTTTTGAGGTACAAAAATAATGTAGTTTAATATAATAAAACATTGGTAGCCACAAAAATAAAGCCACTAGTAGGCAAATGCTTTTCAGGCAAATTTATCCTAATACTTAAAGACAACTTAAGAATTAGACAGACTGTTAACCCTTTCAGGGTTAAAACCTCTTATCTCAAACTTGCTCTCAGGGTCAAAGAATTTAAAAAAAAAATTGTTATGAAATGACAGAATTTTTTCCAAAGGTAATGAAACCAAAAGTATGAAATTTGATGGAAAATTTATGGAATTACTCTCACAAAGTAAATGGTCTCGGCGATATCTATGCAGCGACGATCTCTCCTGCTTTGAGCCCAATTTTTGGCCAATTCCATTGCTCCAGTTGACCCAAACTCATAGCTATTTTGCTAGTATTCCTTCCATTTTATCGAATGAGCACAAGAAACTTCCCATTTACCTATTTCAGCTACCCAATAAAGTGATCAGAAACCAGTAATTTGCCCAACTGGTGTCACGTAGCTCAATCGTTAGCACACTCAACTCGAGCATTGAGGCCCAGGGATTGAATCCCCCATACGGCTGGAAAACATTAGGGCATGTTTCCATAAAACACCTGCCATCCTTGCTCACCCATCAGCAAAATGGGCACCTGATTGTCGACTGGTGTGAGTTCTATCCTAGGACAAAAGTGACCTAATTTGCCCAAAATCCTCTGCATAACAAGTGGTTGTCTATACAGTACCATGTCATTGGTGTCAGTAAGGCTTGTATACCTTGTACATGTACTTGTAGAAATAAAGATTATTTTTTAACACATCAGCCATTTTCCACCATGGCCGGGTGACCCCCCAAAAAATGAAACAATTTTATCATTCACTCCATCACTAGAGGTGCACTTACACTCTAGCTATAAAACTGCAACAACACCTCTCCTTCAGAGTGCAGAACCGTAGTTCCCACCTCCAGGACTCAAGTTCAGCCTGCCATTTTCCCTAAATCCCTTCATAAATGTTACCTTGCTTACACTCCAACACCATGTCAAGTCATAAAAACCACCTGTCTTCACTCATTCCGATCTAGCATGCTCATGCATGCTTGCTGAAAGCCCAAGCCCCTTGCACACAAAACTTCCTTCACTCCATTTCTTCAACCATTCCTACCCCACCTTCCTTTCACTACAGATTTATACACTCTCCAAGTCATTCTATTTTGTTCCATCCTCTCTAAATACCTGAACCACCTCAACAACCCATCCTCAGCCTTCTGGACAATGTCTTCAGTAACTCTGCACCTCCTCCTAATATCCACACTACGGACTGTCTGCATTATATTCACATCACATATTGCCCTCAGATACGACATCACTGCCTCCAGCCTACTCCTTGTTGCAACATTCACCACCCATGCTTCACACCCATGTAAGTGTGTTGGAATAACTATGCTCTTTGCTTCCATGAATAATGTTCTTTGTCTCCACAGACTCCTCAGTAAACCACTCACCTTTTTCCCTTTATCATTTCTATAAATCACCTTGTCTTTCAAAGTCCCATATGCTGACAAGTTCACTTTTAACCCCTAAACAGTCCAAACGTATATACACGTTCTTAGGTATAGGGCCCCCAAACGTATATATACATTTTAATTTTCCTGCAACTTCTCTTCAGAATCTCTTGGGAGATTCTGAAGAGAAGTTGCA
>NC_091320.1:90000-226550 GCF_038502225.1 Cherax quadricarinatus
AATGTCGTAGAGATGTTTGTGTCTGGTGTTATGCCTGTGGGTTCTGTCACAACTATCAAGAAAGCGTTTTAGGTCAAGGTTAATACTGGAATTTAAGGTCCTGTAGATGTAGATTGCACAGTAGTAAGTGTGGATGTACTGAACAGGGAGTAAGTTTAGATCTATGAAGAGTGGGGGGGGGGGTGTTGCCAGGGATGGGATTTAGTGATTATTCTTACTGTGGCTTTTTGTTGGGTTATTATTGACTTTAGGTGTGTTGCTGCAGTTGATCCCCAAACACAAATAGCATAGGTGAGGTATGGATAAATAAGTGAGTGGTATAGTGTGAGAAGGGCATTTTGCGGCACGTAGTATCGTATCTTGGAGAGGATCCCAACCGTTTTGGATACTTTTTTGGTTGTGTTGGATATGGGTGCTGAAATTCAGGTTGTTGTCAAGGTATAGGCCTAGGAATTTGCCCTCATTATGTCTGGTAATTAGAGTGTTGTCGATCTTAATGTTAATCTGCGCATCTCCTGCTCTGCTACCAAACATAATATAGTAGGTTTTGTCAGTGTTAAGCGTAAGTTTATTGGCTGTCATCCAAGTCGATATTTTGATCAGCTCCTCATTAACAATGGTGTTGAGGGTGGCAAGATTAGGGTGAGAGATGACATAAGTCGTGTCGTCAGCAAAGAGAATGGGTTTCAGGTGTTGGGATACGTTTGGAAGATCATTGATGTATATGAGGAAGAGCAGGGGACCAAAGACACTTCCCTGCGGAACTCCAGTATCAAGTGGCCGTGTTGTTGATGTTGTGTCTTTAATGGTGACATATTGATACCTATTAGTAAGGTAAGATTTGAAATAAGCAAGCGCATGGCCTCTTATACCATAATGGTCAAGTTTGTGGAGTAGGATGCCGTGGTCTACTGTGTCAAAAGCTTTTCTTAGGTCAATAAAAATTCCTAGTGGATATTCCTTATTTTCCAATGCTGTGTAAAGCAGATCTAGCATTTTTATGATTGCATCATTAGTACTTTTATTTTTCCTGAATCCAAATTGACAGGGGTTGAGTATGTTTTGTGCCGTTATAAATGAATATAGTCTCCTGTGCACGAGTTTCTCAAAGATTTTGGATAGCAATGGTAAGTTTGATATTGGCCTATAGTTGTTTAAATCTGTAGGGTCACCACCTTTATGTATTGGTGTAACCCTTGCCGTCTTGGGTAGTTTCGGGAAGGTGCTAGTTTCTAGTGACATTAAAAAGTAATGAAATAGCATGCGAAAGGACATGGGCCGTTCGCTTGTACAATAATGGTGGGACATGAGACAGATTCCCTGAGTTATTTTTAAGTGACTTTATAATCTCGGTGACTTCCGTGGGCTCAGTTGGTGCAAGATAGAAGGAATTTGGGAAATTCCCATCTAGGTAGTCCCCGGCATGGGCATTGGTATGTGGGATTTTATTGGCGAGATTAGATCCTATGGTTGAGAAGAAGTCGTTTATCTTGTTAGCTGTGTCGGTGGGATGTAGTGGTATTTCATTAGGTTTGGTTAGGACAATATTCTTGGTTTTCTTAGTTTGTGGGTCCCTAGAATCTGAGAGAGTGTTTTCCAGGTCTTTTTAATATCTCCTCTAGTGTCTGTGAATCTACTGGAGTAGTATAGTTGTTTGGCTTTCTTTATTACTTTGGTGAGAACTGATGAATAGTGTTTAAGAATATCTTTGTGTATTAAGCCTTGTCTGTATTGCTTTTCATATTGGTGTTTCTTATCAATGGATTTCAGAATGGTGCTGGTTAGCCATGGGCAACCAAGCCGTTTGTTTGTGATCTGTTTCGTTTTTATAGGACAATGTTTGTTGTATAGTCTAAGTAATTTGTTAAGAAAAATGTCTGTCCAGTCATCAATACCATTGGCCTTGGAGAATTCTGTAGGCCAGTCAACAGTCTCTAGGTCAGCTGTGAACTTCCTTATTGAGGCCTCGTCATGGAGTCTAAATGAGACTTTGTTGTATTCAAGTGGTGGTTTACTTATGTTTGTCAGGAGGAAGGCAGGGTAGTGGTCTGTAGTGCTATCTGTGATTATCCCTGATTTAAGGGGGGCTAGTATATTGGTCCATATGTGGTCTATTATGGTTGCACTTGTCTCAGTGAGCCTGGTTGGTTTAGTTATTGTTGGTATGAGAAGTGTGTTGTTCATATTGTTGATGAAATCAGTTACAGTCTGATCATCTGGCAGGCCAAGGTTGATGTTGAAGTCTCCAGCTAAGAGAAGGTGGTGCTTATTCATTTGTCTGTTTGTTATTAGTGCCTTTAATTTCTCACTGAAATTTGGGATGTTTGTGTGGGGTATCCGGTAAATGGCACCGATTGTTATAGGTGTCTTAAGGTTTTTTACAGTAAAATTAGCAAAAATGTATTCCCCATATTCATCACTAAAGCAAGTGGTGCTAATACAAGATAATTGGTTAGAGTAATAGATTGCAATACCACCCCCAACTTGGTATGGTCTGCAGTTGTGAATTGCTGTGTATCCTGGTAGAGGGTAGATATCTATTGTGTCCTGCTTAAGCCAGGTCTCTGTAAGAATAATGCAGGAGAAAGGTGTCTTTAGTGACTCAAGGAGTGCCAGGAGGTCATCATAATGTTTGCTTAAGGACCTGATGTTGTAATTAAGTACTGATAGACTTTTAGCATTGTTGAGGATAGTGCTGGCTTGTGATGCTGTGTAATAAAGGCAGTTACTTTCCAATAGGTTTTGATTGGGTGTCAGATTATGGAGGTTTAGATCAGGGTCAACGTGATCAATCATCTTCTAGGTTTAAATTATGGTTATTTATATCCTGAGTTGTGTGTTGAGGTTTAGTACTGATATCTGTAGTGGTGGGAAGTTTGGACAAGTATATAGCTAGAGTATTTTGGTCATATAGAGTATAGTCACTAATACATATAATGAAGTTGATGTTGTCTATGTGTTGTGCTGGAATGAACTAAAGTACAACTAGGTATAAACTAATAATATAAAAATACAAATTAAAAATAGCACAAGACTCTCACCTGTAATTGCACTAAGGTCTAATATAATGACTTTTGTGGAGTCTATGTTTTGAGCTAGAATGAGCTATAGTACAACTAGGTTTAATCTAATAATATAAAAATACAAATTAAAAATAGCACCAGTCTCTCACTAGTAATTACACTATGGTTTAATATAATGAATTTGGTATTGACTATGTATTGAGCTAGAATGAGCTATAGTACAACTGAGTTTAATCTAATAATATAAAAAAGGCACAAGACTCTCAATTATAATTGCACTAAGGTCTTATATAAGTTGTTTACAAGAACTAGAGTATAACTAGATTTTGATTGACAAGATAAAATACACAAGTTAAGGTAGCAAAAGAATAATAATAAAAAAAAAAAATAATAATAAAAATAAAAATGGCAATGACTTTGTTATAATATGCTAGTAAGATGGTAGACAGGATAATATAAAAGTTGTAGTTGAAAATACTAGTTTAAAAAAGTATAGAATAAAAATGGGCAATAAAAGAAGTTTACAATAAGTTTGGTCAATATAGTTTAAAGTAAAATTGGGCAATAATAGGGATTTTAGAATAAAATTGGGCAATTGAGTATTTCTTAAAGTGAGGTAGAATTATTGAGGACAAGTTATGGTTAGTGTATAATAAAATAAGATAGAACAGTGATGCGGTAAGTTGTAAAAAAGGAGATAGATTCTGTAGATATTAACCCTTTGACTGTTTTCGACGTATAAATACGTCTTACGAGCCAATGTTTCTGACGTATATATACTCAATAATTCTAGCGGCTTCAAATCAAGTGGGAGAAAGCTGGTAGGCCCACATGTGAGAGAATGGGTCTGTGTGGTCAGTGTGCACCACATAAAAAAAATCCTGCAGCACACATTGCGTAATGAGAAAAAAAAAACTCTGATCGTTTTTTTTGGAATAAAACGCCGACTTTGAGGTGTATTTTCGTATAGTATTTATCGTTGTATTCGCGTTTTCATGGTCTTAGGTGATAAAATGGAAAACATATTACAGAAATAGAGATGATTTTCATTACTTTTACGATGAAAACTACCTTGAAACTGAGCTCAAAGTAGCGGAAATGTTCGATTTTTACCAATGTTCAAGAGTACATAAATTACACAACACGTCCAATACACGTCAACTGGGGAGTCTAATATTCTTTCACTAGTGCACTGATATTATTTATACCATTTTTACAATAATGCAGTCGTCTGCATAACAGTAAATTTTGTATTTTTTGTATGAATAAAAAATCAAAATAGAAAGCAATAATAATATAAGAGGGGCCTAGAGATGTGACTAATGAACAGAGCATATGTTATTTTAGTGCCACGAATGTCTACCTTGTTTATTCTGGACCCTATTTTGAAATTGGCATCTTTTTTATTTTGTGTGAAATTGGCCAAATTGCCAATTTCTGACCACCATATTGGGTAGTCCAAATTAGTAAATGGGAGGTTTCTTGTACTCAGCTGATAGATAAAATGGAGTTCTAAAGAAATAGCTATGAGTTTGGTCAACTGGAACAATGGAATTGGCTGAAAATTGGGCTCAAAGTCGGCGAAATCGCCGATACGCATATGTCGCCGAGACCGCTAACTTCGCGGGAGCATAATTCCACGAGTTTTCGACCAAATTTCGAACTTTTGGTGTCATTACCATCGGGAAAAGATTCTCTATCATTTCATAAGAAAAAATAATTTTTTTTTTTCAAAAATTGAGCGACATAGAATGACAGTTTCAGAGAGGGGCCTGAAACAGTCAAAGGGTTAAACACTATTAAGACTATGAGGTAGAATGGTCGTTGAATACAACAATGACAATCAAAAGTAGTTGGGGTACTAGAATTTTAGGGGCGCACAAATTTATGTTCAGGTGCCAGTACTGACCGAATTTGTTCCCATAAGGAATATTGTGAATTAGATTAGTCCATTTCAGACCCCCAAACATACACATACAAACCCACTTACATAATTGGTTGCATTGGGAGCTGATCGTAAACCGGAGGGGGGGGTCCACTGCATATTGTGTTGAGGAGGGAGGGAGGGAGGGAGGGAGGGAGGGAGGGTGGGAGGGAGGGAGGGAGGGAGGGAGGGAGGGAGGGAGGGAGGGAGGGGAGGGAGGGGAGGGAGGGGAGGGAGGGGAGGGAGGGAGGGAGGGAGGGAGGGAGGGAGGGAGGGAGGGAGGGAGGGAGGGAGGGAGGGAGGGAGGGAGGGAGGGGAGGGAGGGAGGGAGGGAGGGAGGGAGGGAGGGGAGGGAGGGAGGGAGGGGAGGGAGGGAGGGAGGGAGGGAGGGAGGGAGGGAGGGAGGGAGGGGGGGGGGGCTCTTGATCTAGGGAATTTGATCTGTGCTCCAGGTCCCTAAATTAATAATAATAATAATAATAATAATAATAATAATCCTAGGTAGTAGGTTGGTAGGCAGCAACCACCCAGGGAAGTACTACCGTCCTGCCAAGGGAGTGTAAAATGAAAGCCTGTAATTGTTTTACATGATGGTAGGATTGCTGGTGTCTTTTGTCTGTCTCATAAACATGCAATATTTCAGATATGTCTTGCTACTTCTACTTACACTTAGGTCACACTACACATACATGTGCAAGCATATACATATATACACACCCCTATGGGTTTTCTTCTATTTTCTTTCTAGTTCTTGTTCTTGTTTATTTCCTCTTATCTCCATGGGGAAGTGGAACAGAATTCCTCCTCCGTAAGTCATGTGTGTTGTAAGAGGCGACTAAAATGCCAGGAGCAAGGGGCTAGTAACCTCTTCTCCTGTATATATTACTAAATGTAAAAGGAGAAACTTTCATTTTTCCTTCTGGGCCACCCCGCCTCTGTGGGATACGGCCAGTGTGTTGAAAGAGGAAAGAATAATAATAATAATAATACACACTAATAATAATAATACATAATAATTACGTATAATATAATAATAATATAACAGAATATAATAATAATAATAATATAATAATATATAATATATATTATATATATTACATATTATATAATATATATTATAATATTATAATTGGTAGTAGGTTGGTAGACAGCAACCACCCAGGGAGGTACTACCGTCCTGTGGTAGTAGGTTGGTAGACAGCAACCACCCAGGGAGGTACTACCGTCCTGTCGTAGTAGGTTGGTAGACAGCAACCACCCAGGGAGGTACTACCGTCCTGTGGTAGTAGGTTGGTAGACAACAACCACCCAGGGAGGTACTACCGTCCTGTGGTAGTAGGTTGGTAGACAGCAACCACCCAGGGAGGTACTACCGTCCTGTGGTAGTAGGTTGGTAGACAGCAACCACCCAGGGAGGTACTACCGTCCTGTGGTAGTAGGTTGGTAGACATCAACCACCCAGGGAGGTACTACCGTCCTGTGGTAGTAGGTTGGTAGACAACAACCACCCAGGGAGGTACTACCGTCCTGTGGTAGTAGGTTGGTAGACAGCAACCACCCAGGGAGGTACTACCGTCCTGTGGTAGTAGGTTGGTAGACAGCAACCACCCAGGGAGGTACTACCGTCCTGTGGTAGTAGGTTGGTAGACAGCAACCACCCAGGGAGGAACTACCGTCCTGTGGTAGTAGGTTGGTAGACAGCAACCACCCAGGGAGGTACTACCGTCCTGTGGTAGTAGGTTGGTAGACAGCAACCACCCAGGGAGGCACTACCATCCTGTGGTAGTAGGTTGGTAGACAGCATCCACCCAGGGAGGTACTACCGTCCTGTGGTAGTAGGTTGGTAGACAGCAACCACCCAGGGAGGTACTACCGCCCTGTGGTAGTAGGTTGGTAGACAGCAACCACCCAGGGAGGTACTACCGTCCTGTGGTAGTAGGCTGGTAGACAGCAACCACCCAGGGAGGTACTACCGTCCTGTGGTAGTAGGTTGGTAGACAACAACCACCCAGGGAGGTACTACCATCCTGTGGTAGTAGGTTGGTAGACAGCAACCACCCAGGGAGGTACTACCGTCCTGTGGTAGTAGGTTGGTAGACAGCAACCACCCAGGGAGGTACTACCGTCCTGTGGTAGTAGGTTGGTAGACAGCAACCACCCAGGGAGGTACTACCGTCCTGTGGTAGTAGGTTGGTAGACAGCAACCACCCAGGGAGGTACTACCGTCCTGTGGTAGTAGGTTGGTAGACAGCAACCACCCAGGGAGGTACTACCGTCCTGTGGTAGTAGGTTGGTAGACAGCAACCACCCAGGGAGGTACTACCATCCTGTGGTAGTAGGTTGGTAGACAGCAACCACCCAGGGAGGTACTACCGTCCTGTGGTAGTAGGTTGGTAGACAGCAACCACCCAGGGAGGTACTACCGTCCTGTGGTAGTAGGTTGGTAGACAGCAACCACCCAGGGAGGTACTACCGTCCTGTGGTAGTAGGTTGGTAGACAGCAACCACCCAGGGAGGTACTACCATCCTGTGGTAGTAGGTTGGTAGACAGCAACCACCCAGGGAGGTACTACCGTCCTGTGGTAGTAGGTTGGTAGACAGCAACCACCCAGGGAGGTACTACCGTCCTGTGGTAGTAGGTTGGTAGACAGCAACCACCCAGGGAGGTACTACCGTCCTGTGGTAGTAGGTTGGTAGACAGCAACCACCCAGGGAGGTACTACCATCCTGTGGTAGTAGGTTGGTAGACAGCAACCACCCAGGGAGGTACTACCGTCCTGTGGTAGTAGGTTGGTAGACAGCAACCACCCAGGGAGGTACTACCGTCCTGTGGTAGTAGGTTGGTAGACAGCAACCACCCAGGGAGGTACTACCATCCTGTGGTAGTAGGTTGGTAGACAGCAATCACCCAGGGAGGTACTACCGTCCTGTGATAGTAGGTTGGTACACAGCAGCCACCCAGGGAGGTACTACCGTCCTGTGATAGTAGGTTGGTAGACAGCAACCACCCAGGGAGGTACTACCGTCCTGTGGTAGTAGGTTGGTAGACAGCAACCACCCAGGGAGGTACTACCATCCTGTGGTAGTAGGTTGGTAGACAGCAACCACCCAGGGAGGTACTACCGTCCTGTGGTAGTAGGTTGGTAGACAGCAACCACCCAGGGAGGTACTACCGTCCTGTGGTAGTAGGTTGGTAGACAGCAACCACCCAGGGAGGTACTACCGTCCTGTGGTAGTAGGTTGGTAGACAGCAGCCACCCAGGGAGGTACTACCGTCCTGTGGTAGTAGGTTGGTAGACAGCAACCACCCAGGGAGGTACTACCGTCCTGTGATAGTAGGTTGGTAGACAGCAGCCACCCAGGGAGGTACTACCGTCCTGTGGTAGTAGGTTGGTAGACAGCAACCACCCAGGGAGGTACTACCGTCCTGTGGTAGTAGGTTGGTAGACAGCAACCACCCAGGGAGGTACTACCGTCCTGTGGTAGTAGGTTGGTAGACAGCAACCACCCAGGGAGGTACTACCGTCCTGTGGTAGTAGGATGGTAGACAGCAACCACCCAGGGAGGTACTACCGTCCTGTGGTAGTAGGTTGGTAGACAGCAACCACCCAAGGAGGTACTACCATCCTGTGGTAGTAGGTTGGTAGAGAACAACCACCCAGGGAGGTACTACCGTCCTGTGGTAGTAGGTTGGTAGACAGCAACCACCCAGGGAGGTACTACCATCCTGTGGTAGTAGGTTGGTAGACAGCAACCGCCCAGGGAGGTACTACCGTCCTGTGGTAGTACGTTGGTAGACAGCAACCGCCCAGGGAGGTACTACCGTCCTGTGGTAGTAGGTTGGTAGACAGCAACCACCCAGGGAGGTACTACCGTCCTGTGGTAGTAGGTTGGTAGACAACAACCACCCAGGGAGGTACTACCGTCCTGTGGTAGTAGGTTGGTAGACAGCAACCACCCAGGGAGGTACTACCGTCCTGTGGTAGTAGGTTGGTAGACAGCAACCACCAAGGGATGTACTACCGTCCTGTGGTAGTAGGTTGGTAGACAGCAACCACCCAGGGAGGTACTACCGTCCTGTGGTAGTAGGTTGGTAGACAGCAACCACCCAAGGAGGTACTACCATCCTGTGGTAGTAGGTTGGTAGACAACAACCACCCAGGGAGGTACTACCGTCCTGTGGTAGTAGGTTGGTAGACAGCAACCACCCAGGGAGGTACTACCGTCCTGTGGTAGTAGGTTGGTAGACAGCAACCACCCAGGGAGGTACTACCGTCCTGTGGTAGTAGGTTGGTAGACAGCAACCGCCCAGGGAGGTACTACCGTCCTGTGGTAGTAGGTTGGTAGACAGCAACCGCCCAGGGAGGTACAACCGTCCTGTGGTAGTAGGTTGGTAGACAGCAACCACCCAGGGAGGTACTACCGTCCTGTGGTAGTAGGTTGGTAGACAACAACCACCCAGGGAGGTACTACCGTCCTGTGGTAGTAGGTTGGTAGACAGCAACCACCCAGGGAGGTACTACCGTCCTGTGGTAGTAGGTTGGTAGACAGCAACCACCCAGGGAGGTACTACCATCCTGTGGTAGTAGGTTGGTAGACAGCAACCACCCAGGGAGGAACTACCGTCCTGTGGTAGTAGGTTGGTAGACAGCAACCACCCAGGGAGGTACTACCGTCCTGTGGTAGTAGGTTGGTAGACAGCAACCACCCAGGGAGGTACTACCGTCCTGTGGTAGTAGGTTGGTAGACAGCAACCACCCAGGGAGGTACTACCGTCCTATGGTAGTAGGTTGGTAGACAGCAACCACCCAGGGAGGTACTACCGTCCTGTGGTAGTAGGTTGGTAGACAGCAACCACCCAGGGAGGTACTACCGTCCTGTGGCAGTAGGTTGGTAGACAGCAACCACCCAGGGAGGTACTACCGTCCTGTGGTAGTAGGTTGGTAGACAGCAACCACCCAGGGAGGTACTACCGTCCTGTGGTAGTAGGTTGGTAGACAGCAACCACCCAGGGAGGTACTACCGTCCTGTGGTAGTAGGTTGGTAGACAGCAACCACCCAGGGAGGTACTACCGTCCTGTGGTAGTAGGTTGGTAGACAGCAACCACCCAGGGAGGTACTACCGTCCTGTGGTAGTAGGTTGGTAGACAGCAACCACCCACGGAGGTACTACCGTCCTGTGGTAGTAGGTTGGTAGACAGCAACCACCCAAGGAGGTACTACCATCCTGTGGTAGTAGGTTGGTAGAGAACAACCACCCAGGGAGGTACTACCGTCCTGTGGTAGTAGGTTGGTAGACAGCAACCACCCAGGGAAGTACTACCGTCCTGTGGTAGTAGGTTGGTAGACAGCAACCGCCCAGGGAGGTACTACCGTCCTGTGGTAGTACGTTGGTAGACAGCAACCGCCCAGGGAGGTACTACCGTCCTGTGGTAGTAGGTTGGTAGACAGCAACCACCCATGGAGGTACTACCGTCCTGTGGTAGTAGGTTGGTAGACAACAACCACCCAGGGAGGTACTACCGTCCTGTGGTAGTAGGTTGGTAGACAGCAACCACCCAGGGAGGTACTACCGTCCTGTGGTAGTAGGTTGGTAGACAGCAACCACCCAGGGAGGTACTACCATCCTGTGGTAGTAGGTTGGTAGACAGCAACCACCCAGGGAGGTACTACCGTCCTGTGGTAGTAGGTTGGTAGACAGCAACCACCCAAGGAGGTACTACCATCCTGTGGTAGTAGGTTGGTAGACAACAACCACCCAGGGAGGTACTACCGTCCTGTGGTAGTAGGTTGGTAGACAGCAACCACCCAGGGAGGTACTACCGTCCTGTGGTAGTAGGTTGGTAGACAGCAACCGCCCAGGGAGGTACTACCGTCCTGTGGTAGTAGGTTGGTAGACAGCAACCGCCCAGGGAGGTACTACCGTCCTGTGGTAGTAGGTTGGTAGACAGCAACCACCCAGGGAGGTACTACCGTCCTGTGGTAGTAGGTTGGTAGACAACAACCACCCAGGGAGGTACTACCGTCCTGTGGTAGTAGGTTGGTAGACAGCAACCACCCAGGGAGGTACTACCGTCCTGTGGTAGTAGGTTGGTAGACAGCAACCACCCAGGGAGGTACTACCGTCCTGTGGTAGTAGGTTGGTAGACAGCAACCACCCAGGGAGGAACTACCGTCCTGTGGTAGTAGGTTGGTAGACAGCAACCACCCAGGGAGGTACTACCGTCCTGTGGTAGTAGGTTGGTAGACAGCAACCACCCAGGGAGGTACTACCGTCCTGTGGTAGTAGGTTGGTAGACAGCAACCACCCAGGGAGGTACTACCGTCCTATGGTAGTAGGTTGGTAGACAGCAACCACCCAGGGAGGCACTACCGTCCTGTGGTAGTAGGTTGGTAGACAGCAACCACCCAGGGAGGTACTACCGTCCTGTGGTAGTAGGTTGGTAGACAGCAACCACCCAGGGAGGTACTACCGTCCTGTGGTAGTAGGTTGGTAGACAGCAACCACCCAGGGAGGTACTACCGTCCTGTGGTAGTAGGTTGGTAGACAGCAACCACCCAGGGAGGTACTACCGTCCTGTGGTAGTAGGTTGGTAGACAGCAACCACCCAGGGAGGTACTACTGTCCTGTGGTAGTAGGTTGGTAGACAGCAACCACCCAGGGAGGTACTACCGTCCTGTGGTAGTAGGTTGGTAGACAGCAACCACCCAGGGAGGTACTACCGTCCTGTGGTAGTAGGTTGGTAGACAGCAACCACCCACGGAGGTACTACCGTCCTGTGGTAGTAGGTTGGTAGACAGCAACCACCCAAGGAGGTACTACCGTCCTGTGGTAGTAGGTTGGTAGACAACAACCACCCAGGGAGGTACTACCGTCCTGTGGTAGTAGGTTGGTAGACAGCAACCACCCAGGGAGGTACTACCGTCCTGTGGTAGTAGGTTGGTAGACAGCAACCACCCAGGGAGGTACTACCGTCCTGTGGTAGTAGGTTGGTAGACAGCAACCGCCCAGGGAGGTACTACCGTCCTGTGGTAGTAGGTTGGTAGACAGCAACCACCCAGGGAGGTACTACTGTCCTGTGGTAGTAGGTTGGTAGACAGCAACCACCCAGGGAGGTACTACTGTCCTGTGGTAGTAGGTTGGTAGACAGCAACCACCCAGGGAGGTACTACCGTCCTGTGGTAGTAGGTTGGTAGACAGCAACCACCCAGGGAGGTACTACCGTCCTGTGGTAGTAGGTTGGTAGACAGCAACCACCCAGGGAGGTACTACCGTCCTGTGGTAGTAGGTTGGTAGACAGCAACCACCCAGGGAGGTACTACCGTCCTGTGGTAGTAGGTTGGTAGACAGCATCCACCCAGGGAGGTACTACCGTCCTGTGGTAGTAGGTTGGTAGACAGCAACCACCCAGGGAGGTACTACCATCCTGTGGTAGTAGGTTGGTAGACAGCAACCACCCAGGGAGGTACTACCGTCCTGTGGTAGTAGGTTGGTAGACAGCAACCACCCAGGGAGGTACTACTGTCCTGTGGTAGTAGGTTGGTAGACAGCAACCACCCAGGGAGGTACTACCGTCCTGTGGTAGTAGGTTGGTAGACAGCAACCACCCAGGGAGGTACTACCGTCCTGTGGTAGTAGGTTGGTAGACAGCAACCACCCAGGGAGGTACTACCATCCTGTGGTAGTAGGTTGGTAGACAGCAACCACCCAGGGAGGTACTACCGTCCTGTGGTAGTAGGTTGGTAGACAGCAACCACCCAGGGAGGTACTACCGTCCTGTGGTAGTAGGTTGCATTAGTCTGAATAACAGTAAATCTTCTATTATTTGTGTGAATAAAAATTCAAAATGAAAATCAAGCATAATGTAAGAGGGACTAGAAACGTGACTAATGAACAAAGAAAATGTTATTTTAATGTCAAGAATGTCTGCATTTATTCTGGACCCTATTTTTAAATTGGCCTTTCTTGAATTTTGTGTGAAATTGGCCAAATTAGTAATTTCTGATCACTTATTGTGTAGTTGAAATAGGTAAATGGGCAGTTTCTTGTATTCACTCGACAGAATAAAAAACGTTCTAATGAAATAGCTATGAGTTTGGCCAACTGGAACAATGGAATTGGCCTAAAATAAGGCTCAAATTGGACAAAATCGCCAATGCGTAAATATTGCCTAGATTGCTAACTTCGCAAGAGCATAATTCCATAAATTTTCCATCAAATTTCATAATTTTACTTTCATTACCTCCTGAAAAAGATTCTCTACCATTTCATAAGAAAAAAATATAAAAACTTTCTAAGAAAATTCTTGGACAGTGTGAACAAGTTTCAGATCAAGTATGGACAGTGGAAGGGTTAAGGATAAAGCTAGATACATGAGATGAAGGAATGATAGACAAGGACAGGAACAATACAGGTTGAAAGAACCGTTCAGCATAATAAATTATTGTTAGGATGAAGTGATTTTTAACAGTACCTTTGAAGTGGTTGACAGATACAGATAGACTTTGGAATTTTCAGGTGGAGAGCTTCAGATTTTAGGTCCTTTTATGCACTTGGAGGTTTTTGCAAAGATTAAGCAAGATGCATGGTATATCAGATTTTTGTGTTTAGTATTATGCATACGAGTTCTGTTGCAACTATCAAGAAAGTGTTTCGAGGCAGGATTGATATTAGAATTTACTGTCCTGTATTAGTAGTATGTACAGTAGTAAGAGTGAATATTTTGTATATTTAGTAAGTTTAGGTCTTTGAAGAGTGGAGGTGTTGTGTGGCAGCAGACCGAGTGATCATTCATCATGCCATTTTTTATTGTGTTACTTACGACGGGTTCTCTGCCCAGTATGCATGCCTAAATAATGTATACTAGAGCTGATTTTCTCTATTCTGTTTATTACAATATAGAGTATACTACTGTATAAACATTTAAAAATATACCAGAAATGTTATAAATGGTGCAACGGTGACATTAAAACAATATCAAAGATAGCTGACACAAACCCACTACCATTAAAGTATGCTCCTCACTTAGAGACAAATTCGTTTACCGAAGTGGTCTTAGGAATGGAACTCCGTCGTTAAGTGACGAGAGGCTGTATTATTGGCTTAAAGTGATTTGCTATTGTGGATCCCCAGGCACAAATAACATAGGTGAGGTAGGGGTAGGTTAGAGACTGGTATAATGTAAGTAGTGCTGTTTGAAGAACATTGTAATATATCTTGGAAATGATGCCAATTAATTTGGATACAAGTGTTCCTCAACTTACGATGGTGTCCCAGTGAACACTTTGATATACCAAGCACCAGACAAGCCTGGCCATGGGCCAGGCTTGTCTGGTGCTTGCCCGATCAACCAGGCTGTTGCTGCTGGAGGCCTGCTGCCCCACATATCCATCACAGCCTGGTTTATCTGGCACCTGGTGAAGAGACTTGTCCAGTTTCCTCCTGAAGGCTTCTACACTTCTTCCAGCTGTGTTTCTGATATCTTCTGGTATGTTGACTGGTCTGGGACCCCAGATTATCTCCACCACACCCCTGCTCCTCACTGGGTTTATTTTGCACTTCCTCCCATATCTCTCACTCCAGTATGTTGTTATGGCAGTGTGCAGATTTGGGACCAGGCTCTCGAGTACTTTCCAGGTATATATTATCATGTATCTCTCCTCTGCTCTAATGAGTACATGTTCAAGACTTGAAGACGTTCCCAGTAATTTAGGTGCTTTATTGGCTCAATGTGAGCTATAAACAATCTCTGTATTTGTTCCAGCTCTGATATTTCTCCTGCTTTGAATGGGACCGTCAGTACTGAGCAATATTCTAAATGAGGGAGCACTAGCGATTTGAAGGGTGTCACCATCAGCATTATTTCCCTTATTTTGAAAGTTCTCAATACCCACCCTGCCATCTTCCTGGCTGTCATGATCTTTGTCTTATTTTGATCTTTAAAAGAAATGTCAGCTGATATAATTATTCCCAGGTCTTTTACGTGTTCTTTTTGTTCTATTTGGTGACCCTCTTGAGTTCTGTATATAGTGTTCCTTTTGAGTTCTTCATTCTTTCCATACTTAAGCAGCTGGAACTTATTACCACTGAATGTCATATTGTTCTCCACTGCCCACTAGAAAACTTTGCTTATGTCTTCCTGTAATTTTTCAGTGTCCTCTACCGTAGTGCCTTTCATGCTTAGTTTAGTGTCATCTGCAAATGATGATACAAAAGTGTGACAGGTGTTTTTATCTCTGCTATGAGGATGAGAAACAGCAGAGGTGCCAGGAAAGTGCCTTGGGGCACTGAGCTTTTTACCTCGCTGATGCTGGATCTTGATCTTTTACTACTACTTTTTGTGTTCTGTGTGTTAGGAACCTGAAAATCCATCTGCCTACCTTCCCCATAATGCCCATGGCCCTAATTTTGTGTGTTTCCATTCCAGGATCTCATTTGTCAATGCCTTTGTAAAATCTGTGTAGATCACATCTGCATTTTGGTCATCTTAAAACACCAACCCCATCATAAGTCAAAAATATCACAAGTCAAATATGAATATACTATATGATATGATAAATAAATTTTGTCAGCTCTATAAGTGCTGCAGGGTAAAACATACTAGATACATATTACAAAATACTTAAATCATTCCAATACAAATATTAACCACCAATAATTCTGCATCCACCTCAGCCCAGCTAACCCATATCAACCCCCTCCATCTTTTCTCAAATTTGGAGGTGTACAGAACATAACCTTAAATAACAAAAAGGCACAATACCGTGACTGGAACGATACACAAATAACCCGCACATAAAAGACAGAAGCTTACGACGACGTTTCGGTCCGACTTGGACCATTGACAAAGTCACACTAACAGAGGAGGAGCAGAACGGCTATATATAGGCAGGAAGAGGTGCCTATATATAGCCGTTCTGCTCCTCCTCTGTTAGTGTGACTTTGTCAATGGTCCAAGTCGGACCGAAACGTCGTCGTAAGCTTCTGTCTTTTATGTGCGGGTTATTTGTGTATGGAACATAACCTTGTTTTCCCCATAAGTTGCTCACTTCACAAGCAGGTTTTCAGGAACATAACTCGTGCATTACGAGGGGTTTACTGTATATAACATTTAAAGATTCACACCTCCTACCTTTAGTATACTGAGGAAAATTGATGACAACAGGCTCCATGAATCCAGTAGCAGCACGAAACTTTTCAATAGGCAGTGATGATAAGAAGATGACAATAATATTGATATCCTGGGTAAGCTCCTGTAACCTACATAACACAGGCAGAATGTTGGCATCAGAGTCACGGAGACGCTCACTCTGTTCTAAAACCTGTTACAAAAGAGTGAAGAAATAAATATTATAAACAGTTTGCTTGCATTCAGACAACTTAAGGAGAAAAAACTATTTATGTACTATCACAGTATAACACACTGCATCATCACTATGTACTATTACAGTATACCACACTGCATCACCACTATTTATGTACTGTTACAGTATAGTACACTGCATCACCACACTGTACTCTTACAGTATAGTACACTGCATCACCACTATTTATGTACTCTTACAGTATAGTACACTGCATCACCACACTTTACTCTTACAGTATAGTACACTGCATCACCACTATTTATGTACTCTTACAGTATAGTACACTGCATCACCACACTGTACTCTTACAGTATAGTACACTGCATCACCACTATTTATGTACTCTTACAGTATAGTACACTGCATCACCACACTGTACTCAAAAGGGGTGTTGAAAAAGTCATACAACGTGTGCCATGTTATCCACCCTTACAATGCTGCCTGTCCTTGACTACACTGCAGACCCAGGCTTTATTTACTACTGCAGTTTTACAGCCATTTTGACTGATTACAACAAAGTCTTCTCAGTATAGTAATTCTACACTTGTTGAGCATACCATTGCTTGAGTTAGCAAGAGCCAAGAAGATTATTACTTTTTTTTTTACACAAACTGGCCATTTCCCACAAAGATAAAAACAAAAAAGGTTCACCATCACTCATTCAAAACAAGTCTTGCCAGAAGTCTGTGTAGATACCACAGTTCAAATGACCCTCTGAACTGCAATATCTCCATCCTTCCTTCACAGTACAGGTACTGTACTTCCCACCTCCATCCTTCCTTCACAGTACAGGTACTGTACTTCCCACCTCCATCCTTCCTTCACAGTACAGGTACTGTACTTCCCACCTCCACCCTTCCTTCACAGTACAGGTACTGTACTTCCCACCTCCATCCTTCCTTCACAGTACAGGTACTGTACTTCCCACCTCCATCCTTTTTCACAGTACAGGTACAGTACTTCCCACCTCCATCCTTCCTTCACAGTACAGGTACTGTACTTCCCACCTCCACCCTTCCTTCACAGTACAGGTACTGTACTTCCCACCTCCACCCCTCCTTCAGAGTGCAGGCACTGTACTTTCCACCACCACCCCTCCTTCAGAGTGCAGGCATTGTACTTCCCACCTCCACCCCTCCTTCTGAGCGCAGGCACTGTACTTCCCACCTCCATCCCTCCAGAGTGCAGGCACTGTACTTCCCACCTCCACCCTTCCTTCACAGTACAGGTACTGTACTTCCCACCTCCACTCCTCCTTCAGAGTGCATGCACTGTACTTCCCACCTCCCCCCTCCAGAGTGCAGGCACTGTACTTCCAACTTCCACACCTCCTACAGAGTGCAGGTACTGTACTTCCCACCTCCACCCCTCCTTCAGAGTGCAGACATATTACTTTCCATCACCACCCTTCCTTCAGAGTGCAGGCATTGTACTTCCCACCTCCACCCTTCCTTCAGAGTGCAGGCACTGTACTTCCCACTTCCACAGCTCCTACAGAGTGCAGGTACTGTACTTTACACCCCCACACCACCTTCAGAGTGCAGGCATTGTACTTCCCACCTCCACCCTTCCTTCAGAGTGCAGGCACTGTATGTCTCAGTGACCTCCACCCCTCCTTCAGAGTGCAGGCACTGTACTTCCCACCTCCACTCCTTCAGAATGCAGGCACTGTACTTCCCACCTCCACCCCTCCTTCAGAGTGCAGGAACTGTACCTCCCACCTCCACCCCTCCTTCAGAGTGCAGGCACTGTACTTACCACCACCTCCACCATTTCTTCAGAGTGCAGGCACTGTACTTCCCACCTCTACCCCTCCTTCAGAGTGCATAAGAACATAAGAAAGGAGGAACACTGCGGGAGGCCTGTTGGCCCATACTAGGCAGGTCCTTTACAATTCATCCCACAAATAAAACATTTGCCCAACCCAATTTTCAATGCCACCCAAGAAATAAGCTCTGATGTGAAAGTCCCACTCAAATCCAACCCCTCCCACTCATGTACTTATCCAACCTAAATTTGAAACTACCCAAAGTCCCAGCCTCAACAACCCAACTAGGTAGACTGTTCCACTCATCAACTACCCTATTTCCAAACCAATACTTTCCTATGTCCTTTCTAAATCTAAACTTATCTAATTTAAATCCATTACTGCGGGTTCTCTCTTAGAGAAACATCCTCAAGACCTTATTAATATCCCCTTTATTAATACCTATCTTCCACTTATACACTTCGATCAGGTCTTCCCTCATTCTTCGTCTAACAAGTGAATGTAACTTAAGAGTCTTCAATCTTTCTTCATAAGGAAGATTTCTAATGCTATGTATTAATTTAGTCATCCTACGCTGAATGTTTTCTAACGAATTTATGTCCATTCTGTAATATGGAGACCAGAACTGAGCTGCATAATCTAGGTGAGGCCTTACTAATGATGTATAAAGCTGCAGTATGACCTCTGGACTTCTGTTGCTTACACTTCTTGATATAAATCCCAGTAATCTATTTGCCTTATTACGTACGCTTAGGCATTGCTGTCTTGGGTTAAAGTTGCTGCTCACCATAACCCCCAAGTCCTTTTTGCAATCTGTATGGCTAAGTTCTACATCATTTAACTTATAAGTACTAGGGTTATGGGCACTCCCAAGCTTCAGAACCTTGCATTTATCTACATTGAACTGCATCTGCCACTTGTCTGACCAAGAACAGAGTTTGTTTAAATCCTCCTGAAGTTCCATAACATCTACGTTTGAATCAATTATCCTACCTATCTTTGTGTCATCGGTGAATTTGCTCATATCACTAGTAATTCCCTCATCAAGATCATTGATATATATTATAAACAACAACGGGCCCAAGACTGATCCCTGTGGAACGCCACTTGTTACAGATCCCCACTCGGATTTAACCCCATTTATGGACACTCTCTGCTTCCTGTCAGTGAGCCATGACTTGATCCACGAGAGCACTTTTCCCCCAATGCCATGAGCTGCCACTTTCTTTAACAGTCTATGGTGCGGAACTCTTATCAAAAGCCTTACTAAAATCTAAGTAAATAATATCAAATTCTTTATCGTGGTCAACAGCCTCAAAAGCTTTACTGAAGAAAGTTAATAAATTAGTTAGACAAGACCGGCCTCTTGTGAATCCATGCTGAGTATCATTAATCAAGCTATGCTTATCGAGATGGCTTCTTATAATCTCAGCTATAATTGACTCTAGTAATCTGCCTACAATTGAGGTCAGGCTTATTGGGTGGTAATTTGACGGTAACGACTTGTCCCCTGTTTTAAAAATAGGAATTACATTAGCCATCTTCCACATATCAGACACTACACCTGTTTGAAGAGATAAATTAAAAATATTAGTTAATGGTTCACAGAGTTCCATTTTGCATTCCTTAAGAACCCTTGAAAAAACCTCATCAGGACCCGGCGACTTATTTTGCTTCAGTCTGTCTATCTGCTTCACAACCATTTCACTAGTGACTGTGATGTTACATAATTTATCTTCTTCTAGCCCACTATAAAAATTAATTACTGGAATATTGTTAGTGTCTTCCTGTGTAAAAACTGAGAGAAAATAATTATTAAAAATCGAGCACATTTCATTCTCTTTGTCAGTAAGGTGCCCATAGTTATTTTTAAGGGGACCTATCTTATCTCTAACTTTTGTTCTATAGACCTGGAAAAAACTTTTTGGGTTAGTTTTAGAATCCCTAGCAACTTTAATTTCATAGTCCCTTTTAGCTTTTCTTATCCCCATTTTTAATGTCCCTCTTAATGTCAATATACTGATTCATAAGATGACCCTCACCTCTTTTGATACACCTATAAATTCCTTTCTTATGCCCTAGTAGATATTTGAGCTTATTATTCATCCATTTTGGGTCATTTCTATTTGATCTAATTTCTTTATATGGGATAAACGTTCTTTGAGCAGCATGTATAGTGTTCAGAAAACTGTCATATTGATATCTCACTTCGTTACCCCAGTCAACAGATGATAAGTGTTCTCTAAGCCCATCGTAATCTGCTAAGAGAAAATCTGGGACTGTTACTGAGTTATCGCTACTATCGTACTTCCATTCAATGCTAAATGTACGTAATTGATTTGTGGTCGCTAGCACCCAGTTCCTCTGAAATTTCTAAATTATTAACAAGGGATTCATTGTTTGCCATAACTAAGTCAAGCAGGTTATTTCCCCTTGTAGGTTCTGTCACAAACTGCTTCAAAAAACAATCCTGAACTACTTCTAAGAAGTCGTATGATTCTAAATTCCCAGTCAAGAAATTCCAATCAATATGACTAAAGTTAAAGTCTCCTAGAATTACTACATCATCGTGCCTTGTGGCCTTAACAATTTCCTCCCATAGTAGTCTCCCTTGGTCCCTATCTAAGTTTGGGGGATGGTATATCACTCCTAAAATCAGTTTTTCATGCCCCTCTGAAAATTCTATCCGAACAGACTCTGTATGTGTTACTTCAGACTTAATACCCATTTTTATGCAACAGTTCAAGCGATCTCGGACATACAATGCCACCCCACCCCCCTTCCCGATACTTCTATCTACTTGGAACAATTTAAAACCCTGAATATGACATTCCGCAGGCATGTCCCGACTTTTTGAATTAAACCACGTCTCAGTTAAGGCAAATACATCAATGTTACCTGCACTAGCAACTAATCTCAACTCAGTGCAGGCACTGTACTTCCCACCTCTACCCCTCCTTCAGAGTGCATGCATTGTACTTTCCACCTCCACTCCACCTTCAGAGTGCAGGCACTGTACGTCCCACCTCAACCCCTCCAGAGTGCAGGCACTGTACTTCCCACCTCCACCCCTCCTTCAGTGCAGGTACTGTACTTCCAACCACCACCCCTTCAGAGTGCAGGCACTGTACTTCCCACCTCCACCCCTCCAGAGTGCAGGCACTGTACTTCCTACCACCGCCCCTCCTTCAGAATGGAAGCACTGTACTTACCACCTCCACCCCTTCTTCAGAGTGCAGGCACTTTACTTCCCACCTCTACCCCTCCTTCAGAGTGCAGGCACTGTACTTCCCACCTCTACCCCTCCTTCAGAGTGCAGGCACTGTACTTCCCACCTCTACCCCTCCTTCAGAGTGCAGGCACTGTACTTCCCACCTCTACCCCTCCTTCAGAGTGCAGGCACTGTACTTCCCACCTCTACCCCTCCTTCAGAGTGCAGGCACTGCTCTTCCCGCCACCACCCCTCCTGCAGTGCAGGCACTGTACTTCCCGCCACCACCCCTCCTTAACAGTGCTGGCACTGTACTTCCCACCTCCACCCCTCCTTGAGAGTGCAGGCACTGTGTTTCCCACCTCCACCCCTCCTTAAGAGTGCAGGCACTGTACTTCCCACCTCCACCCCTCCAGAGTGCAGGCACTGTACTTTCTACCACCACCCGTCTTTCAGAGTGCAGGCACTACTTACCACCACCCCCACACTTCCTTCAGAGTGCAGGCACTGTACTTCCCACCTCCAAGACTAGTTCCTTGAATCACTTGATAAACCATATAATGGAGCAAATGTGTTATAAGAAGAGTAACTTTGCCTCCACTGGAATGTGGTCATTGTGAGTAGTTTCCAGTATACATGTATGTATATTATTTTATTAACATTTACGAAGGGATTCAGGGAAACTGGTTAGCCAAATTTGAGTCCTACAGGTGGAAAGTCCAGTGCCTGGGCTGTGAGGGAGGGGTGGTGGCGGGAAGAGCAGTGCCTGGGCTGTGAAGGAGGGGTGGTGGTGGGAAGAGCAGTGCCTGGGCTGTGAAGGAGGGGTGGTGGTGGGAAGAGCAGTGCTTGGGCTGTGAAGGAGGGGTGGTGGTGGGAAGAGCAGTGCCTGGGCTGTGAGGGAGGGGTGGTGGTGAGAAGAGCAGTGCCTGGGCTGTGAAGGAGGGGTGGTGGTGGGAAGAGCAGTGCCTGGGCTGTGAAGGAGGGGTGGTGGTGGGAAGAGCAGTGCCTGGGCTGTGAGGGAGGGGTGGTGGTGAGAAGAGCAGTGCCTGGGCTGTGAAGGAAGGGTGGTGGTGGGAAGAGCAGTGCCTGGGCTGTGAAGGAGGGGTGGTGGTAGGAAGAGCAGTGCCTGGGCTGTGAAGGAGGGGTGGTGGCGGGAAGAGCAGTGCCTGGGCTGTGAAGGAGGGGCGGTGGTGGGAAGAGCAGTGCCTGGGCTGTGAAGGAGGGGTGGTGGCGGGAAGAGCAGTGCCTGGGCTGTGAAGGAGGGGTGGTGGCAGGAAGAGCAGTGCCTGGGCTGTGAAGGAGGGGCGGTGGTGGGAAGAGCAGTCCTGGGCTGTGAAGGAGGGGTGGTGGCAGGAAGAGCAGTGCCTGGGCTGTGAAGGAGGGGCAGTGGTGGGAAGAGCAGTCCTGGGCTGTGAAGGAGGGGGTTGATATTTGCAGTGTTTAACCATAGTGTAGGCACACCTCTGGCAAGACTGTTATGGACTAAATGATAAATGAAAGTTTCTTCTTTTACGTGTCCTCCCCCTCACACACGTGTCCTCCCCCTCACACACATGTCCTCCCCCTCACACACACAATGCTTGAAATGCTGAGCATATCTTGAAGTCTCTTCTTACTTACAATACTCATCCGTGGCTTCCCTTTGCTGTAAGCAATGTTCCTCAAATGCTTGATAAATTCTCCGATGTTGTCACAGGATGCATACGATGAGTAATTGTTAATACTTGATGGAACAGTGCCTGCAAACATATATTACTGTCCTTAATTAACCCTCTGACTGTCGCAAACCTGTTTCTGAAACTGTTATTCTATGTCGCAAAATTTTTGTTAAAAACAAATCATTTTTTCTTATGAAATGATAGAGAATCTTTTCCTGATGGTAATGACACGAAAAGTACGAAATTTGGTCAAAAACTCACGGAATTACGCTCCTGCGAAGTTAGCGGTCTCAGCGACATATACGCATCAGCGATTTCGCCGAATTTGAGCCTTGTTTTTGGCCAATTCTGTTGTTTCATTTGACCAAACTCATAGCTATTTCTTTAGAACTCCATTTTTCTATCAGTTGAGTACAAGAAACTGCCCATTTACCAATTTCAACTACCCAATAAAGTGGTCAGAAATTGGCAATTTGGCCAGTTTCACGCAAATTAAAAAAGATGCCAATTTCAAAATAGGGTCCAGAATAAACAATGTAGACATTTTTGGCACTAAAATAACATCCTCTGTTCATTAGTCACATCTCTAGGCCCCTCTTATATTACTATTGCTTTCTATTTTTATTTTTTATTCATACAAAAAATACAAAATTTACTGTTATGTAGACTACTGCATTATTGTAAAAATTGTATAAATAATACCAGTGCACTAGTGAAAGGATATTAGACTCCCCAGTTGACGTGTATTGGACGTGTGGTGTGATTTGCTTACTCTTGAACATTGGTAAAAATCGAACATTTCCGTTACTTGGAGCTCAATTTCATGGTCATTTTTATCATGAAACTAATCAAAATCATCTCTATTTCTATAATATGCTTTCCATTTTATCACACGAGACCATGAAAACAAGAATACAATGATAAATACTATATGAAAATACACCTCAAATTCGGTGTTTTAATCCAAAAAAAACGGTCAGTTTTTTTCTCATTATGCACTGCGTGCTGCAGAATTTTTTTATGTGGTGCACACTGACCACACAGACCCATTCTCTCACATGTAGGCCTACCAGCTTTCTCCCACTTGATTTGAAGCCGCTAGAATTTACGCATATAAATACGTCCAAAACAGTGGCACGCAAGACATATATATATGTGACCAAAACAGTCAAAGGGTTAACATTTAACTATCCAAACATAGATCTACATTCTTACTGCTAGCACTCCAAATGTAAATCAAAGTTTTATTTTACCTGCCTTCAAATTTGGCACTAGAGGTCTGATAGGCCTAGGCAGAATAGCCTAACGCGACGGGCTGGAGTTTCGAGACTCTATGACCGCGGGTTCAATCCCGGCCGGGGGTATGGTTAGAATAGCCTAAGTCTTAACACTCAGTGTGCGCTGTATTAAAAAAATCTCAGACCACTTACTACCTTGTGGGAGCACCAGTTCAACTGAGCACCACCCAGAGCAAACAGCATGGCAAACACCAGGGATTCTCTGATGCCACGTCATATTACACCCCTTTTAACCCTTAAACTGTTCAAACATAGATCTACGTTCACCTGCATGGCTCTCCGAATATTTTGAAAAATAAAAAAAAAAATTGTTTTTTTTTTTAAATTAAAGAGGGGTATTTTCTGTGTGTTTTTTTTTTTTTTTTTTTTTTTTATCACACCGGCCGATTCCCACCAAGGCAGGGTGGCCCGAAAAAGAAAAACTTTCACCATCATTCACTCCATCACTGTCTTGCCAGAAGGGTGCTTTACACTACAGTTTTTAAACTGCAACATTAACACCCCTCCTTCAGAGTGCAGGCACTGTACTTCCCATCTCCAGGACTCAAGTCCGGCCTGCCGGTTTCCCTGAATCCCTTCATAAATGTTACTTTGCTCACACTCCAACAGCACGTCAAGTATTAAAAACCATTTGTCTCCATTCACTCCTATCAAACACGCTCAAGCATGCCTGCTGGAAGTCCAAGCCCCTCGCACACAAAACCTCCTTTACCCCCTCCCTCCAACCCTTCCTTGGCCGACCCCTACCCCGCCTTCCTTCCACTACAGACTGATACACTCTTGAAGTCATTCTGTTTCGCTCCATTCTCTCTACATGTCCGAACCACCTCAACAACCCTTCCTCAGCCCTCTGGACAACAGTTTTGGTAATCCCGCACCTCCTCCTAACTTCCAAACTACGAATTCTCTGCATTATATTCACACCACACATTGCCCTCAGACATGACATCTCCACTGCCTCCAGCCTTCTCCTCGCTGCAACATTCATCACCCACGCTTCACACCCATATAAGAGCGTTGGTAAAACTATACTCTCATACATTCCCCTCTTTGCCTCCAAGGACAAAGTTCTTTGTCTCCACAGACTCCTAAGTGCACCACTCACTCTTTTTCCCTCATCAATTCTATGATTCACCTCATCTTTCATAGACCCATCCGCTGACACGTCCACTCCCAAATATCTGAATACGTTCACCTCCTCCATACTCTCTCCCTCCAATCTGATATTCAATCTTTCATCACCTAATCTTTTTGTTATCCTCATAACCTTACTCTTTCCTGTATTCACCTTTAATTTTCTTCTTTTGCACACCCTACCAAATTCATCCACCAATCTCTGCAACTTCTCTTCAGAATCTCCCAAGAGCACAGTGTCATCAGCAAAGAGCAGCTGTGACAACTCCCACTTTGTGTGTGATTCTTTATCTTTTAACTCCACGCCTCTTGCCAAGACCCTCGCATTTACTTCTCTTACAACCCCATCTATAAATATATTAAACAACCACGGTGACATCACACATCCTTGTCTAAGGCCTACTTTTACTGGGAAAAAATTTCCCTCTTTCCTACATACTCTAACTTGAGCCTCACTATCCTCGTAAAAACTCTTCACTGCTTTCAGTAACCTACCTCCTACACCATACACTTGCAACATCTGCCACATTGCCCCCCTATCCACCCTGTCATACGCCTTTTCCAAATCCATAAATGCCACAAAGACCTCTTTAGCCTTATCTAAATACTGTTCACTTATATGTTTCACTGTAAACACCTGGTCCACACACCCCCTACCTTTCCTAAAGCCTCCTTGTTCATCTGCTATCCTATTCTCCGTCTTACTCTTAATTCTTTCAATTATAACTCTACCATACACTTTACCAGGTACACTCAACAGACTTATCCCCCTATAATTTTTGCACTCTCTTTTATCCCCTTTGCCTTTATACAAAGGAACTATGCATGCTCTCTGCCAATCCCTAGGTACCTTACCCTCTTCCATACATTTATTAAACAATTGCACCAACCACTCCAAAACTATATCCCCACCTGCTTTTAACATTTCTATCTTTATCCCATCAATCCCGGCTGCCTTACCCCCTTTCATTTTACCTACTGCCTCACGAACTTCCCCCACACTCACAACTGGCTCTTCCTCACTCCTACAAGATGTTATTCCTCCTTGCCCTATACACGAAATCACAGCTTCCCTATCTTCATCAACATTTAACAATTCCTCAAAATATTCCTTCCATCTTCCCAATACCTCTAACTCTCCATTTAATAACTCTCCTCTCCTATTTTTAACTGACAAATCCATTTGTTCTCTAGGCTTTCTTAACTTGTTAATCTCACTCCAAAACTTTTTCTTATTTTCAACAAAATTTGTTGATAACATCTCACCCACTCTCTCATTTGCTCTCTTTTTACATTGCTTCACCACTCTCTTAACCTCTCTCTTTTTCTCCATATACTCTTCCCTCCTTGCATCACTTCTACTTTGTAAAAACTTCTCATATGCTAACTTTTTCTCCCTTACTACTCTCTTTACATCATCATTCCACCAATCGCTCCTCTTCCCTCCTGCACCCACTTTCCTGTAACCACAAACTTCTGCTGAAGACTCTAACACTACATTTTTAAACCTACCCCATACCTCTTCGACCCCATTGCCTATGCTCTCATTAGCCCATCTATCCTCCAATAGCTGTTTATATCTTACCCTAACTGCCTCCTCTTTTAGTTTATAAACCTTCACCTCTCTCTTCCCTGATGCTTCTATTCTCCTTGTATCCCATCTACCTTTTACTCTCAGTGTAGCTACAACTAGAAAGTGATCTGATATATCTGTGGCCCCTCTATAAACATGTACATCCTGAAGTCTACTCAACAGTCTTTTATCTACCAATACATAATCCAACAAACTACTGTCATTTCGCCCTACATCATATCGTGTATACTTATTTATCCTCTTTTTCTTAAAATATGTATTACCTATAACTAAACCCCTTTCTATACAAAGTTCAATCAAAGGGCTCCCATTATCATTTACACCTGGCACCCCAAACTTACCTACCACACCCTCTCTAAAAGTTTCTCCTACTTTAGCATTCAGGTCCCCTACCACAATTACTCTCTCACTTGGTTCAAAGCCTCCTATACATTCACTTAACATCTCCCAAAATCTCTCTCTCTCCTCTGCATTCCTCTCTTCTCCAGGTGCATACACGCTTATTATGACCCACTTCTCGCATCCAACCTTTACTTTAATCCACATAATTCTTGAATTTACACATTCATATTCTCTTTTCTCCTTCCATAACTGATCATTTAACATTACTGCTACCCCTTCCTTTGCTCTAACTCTCTCAGATACTCCAGATTTAATCCCATTTATTTCCCCCCACTGAAACTCTCCTACCCCCTTCAGCTTTGTTTCGCTTAGGGCCAGGACATCCAACTTCTTTTCATTCATAACATCAGCAATCATCTGTTTCTTGTCATCCGCACTACATCCACGCACATTTAAGCAACCCAGTTTTATAAAGTTTTTCTTCTTCTCTTTTTTAGTAATTGTATACAGGAGAAGGGGTTACTAGCCCATTGTTTCTGTGTGTATAAGACCAAAAAAAAATTTTAGGACCAGTACTTACCGAGATATAAGACCATGAAGTTGGCTCTGGATGCTCACCTGACGGCAGCATCCAGTCCTGCCGCTTGCAGAAGGGTTGCCGATTTGCCTTTTTTTCTTGTTTTTATTTTAATTTATATAATTTTTATGTTCTGATATTTACAATTTATAATAGTTCTTGTGATTTCATAGCCAATCTTTGGTCTGACACTAATATTATGTACTGAAATAGTACTCAAATTGTAACAATCACACTGACAGGCGAACATTTTCACCTGCCCTGGTCATTTACTATTGTCTAGAAATATATACAAAGTATTTATAGGTCCCAGCAATGTTTTAGACAAGCTGGAGTATGAACCTCCTTGAAGCATGGTGTTATGACATGGGTCAGAATGTGCCCTGTTGGAGGGGGTCACCTTGCCTTTATATGTTTTTACTCTTGCACACAAACATGTCTTTGTATGTCTGTCTGTCAGTCTATCTGTTTGCCTGACTATCTGTCTGCTTGTCTATCTGTACATCTATCTATCTGTACATCTGTCTATCTGTACGTCTATCTGTACATCTATCTGCATCTGCCTATCTGTCTATCTATCTGTCTCTCCACATACTTCTGCTCATCTGTCTGTCCATTTCAGCTTATCTGTTTTTCTGTCTCCTGTGTGTACCTGGAGTGTAATATGAGCTCCTTGAATACTTGTGTTATGACAGCGTCAGATAACAGCGACATTTGATGAATGTGCGATGCTGGAGGGGGGAACCTTGCCTTTATATGTTTTTACTCTTGCACACAAACATGTCTCTTTATGTCTGTCTGTCAGTCTATCTGTGCATCTATCTGTCTGTCTATCTGTACATCTATCTGTCTGTCTATCTGTACATCTATCTGTCTGTCTAGTTCTGCTTATCTGTCTCTGTCTGTCTGTGTCTGTCTTTCCATCTGCTTGTCTGTGTCTCAGGGAGAGGCTAGTAAACCTGTTGGTTTGTGGTGTATAGGCCACTCCCTGATTGCTGAGTGATACTGCTATTATTTGTGTTATGTTTATTAATATCTTACATCTACAAACACTGTATAGCACTTGGCCTGGAATTTTTGGGTTATCCTAGGTAATTTACATTATGTATAATAACTGTATTTATGAGTACATGTGAGAGACAGAGATACAAATAGACAGTGATATAGACAGAGATATAGACAGAGACAGCCAGAGACAGCCAGCCGAATACATAAGAACATAAGAAAGAAGGAACACTGCAGCAGGCCTACTGGCCCATGCAAAGCAGGTTCATGTCACCCCCCGGCTTAGACCAATGACCCACCTAGTCAGGTCACATCCACTGACAGAAGGAGCATGACATCTGACCTAGTAGCACAAGCTAGTCAGGTCCAACTCACACCCACTCATCCATTTATCTATCCCATTTTTACTTTCCTCTTAAAATGTGAGTGTTAATATGACATGACACCAGTGAATCCTTAGTGTTTGCCACACTACTTGCTCTAGCTGGTGCTCAGTTGAACTGCTGCTCCCATAAGGTACTAAGTGCTCCCAGATTTTTTTTCATAGTACGCACACTGAGTGCATAGACCCATTCTTTCATGTCTAGGCAACTCAGGCCTATCGCACCAAATTGAAGGAATGAAAAATAAAACACTGATCTACAATCAGAGCCTGCCACACGTGAACGTATATCTACGTGTGGACAGTTTAAGGGTTAAGAGGAAAGTGATGGTGACCCAGAGTTCAGTGGCTGTGAGGTAGATCTGGCCACAAGTGGTTGAGGAAATATCAAAAACCTCAATAATAACCCATACCCATGTGCAACATTTGTGCCACATCCTTTCAATTTTGATACCACTGGTAGTGTCATCCTGCCAGAATTTGCTATAGCCTATGCCCAAAGTAAAGAGAAATGATCCTGTAACATGTGTAATACATGTTCAGCTGCCTGGCCTGCCTGCCTGCCTGCCTGCCTGCCTGCCTGCCTGCCTTCCTCTCTCTCCCCTTCCTTTTTTTATTGTTATGCGACATACAAGTAGGGAATTGGACGAAGTTGGAACCATCCATGGGCCAGCAATTTTATTTGATCAACTGACTTTTATTTTGTTGATATCATTATGCTGTGAGCGTACTTGTGCGTCATACAGAATCTTGTAACCTCTGCTGTTGAGCAGATGCAAGATTCGTCGAAGTGCTGTAAGTTTCCTGGCCGCTTTCTTTGCAAAATTTACGTGGTTCTTCATGGTCAGTTTGGAGTCGAATTTCACCCCAAGAACATCAATTTCATCCAAAGGTACCAACACTCTCCCATTCATACTTACTGATGCTCCAGCATTACCATCATGATGCCTAGAGACCATCATCATTTGTTTTTTCTCAGGAGCAAGTGTTACCTGCAACCGTTTTCCCCAAGGTGATATAGCTCTTAACTGGTGATTGACGTAGCTTAGAGCAACTGGCATTTCCTCTCTTGGATAAGTAAATGTCAGAGTACAGTCATCTGCATATGCATGGGATTCTGAGATGAGATGAAAGTCACTGAAGTAGACATTCCATAACAATGGCCCAAGCACACTTCCCTGTGGAACACTTGCCCCAGTAGATCTTGCTCTGACTGTTCCTTAGAGATCTATCTTGAAGGTAATCACTGAGGAGACAGTATATAACTGCAATTCCCAGTGCTTGCAGTTTTGCCAAGAGTCTCTGGTGCCATATTGTCAAAAGCACAAGCAATGTCCAGTGCAATCACACAGCTGACTTTGGATTCATCCAGTGACTGGTGCCACTTAGCAGAGAGGTTTAACAACAGATCACCAGCAAAGTAACCTTTCCTGAAGCTGTATTGACTGTCATAAAGTAATGAGTGGTAGTCAGAAAACTAGCATTTGCCGTGAGATTATTGCTCTCTCACTCTCTCACCTCCCCCCCCCCCTTTATGCAGGGTTTGACAAGGTTAGGTTAAGGATTCCTAACTTCATTGACAAGCTATTGATGAGTTAAGGATTCTTAACTTTATTGACAAGCTAAGAGCTGTTACCTATATCAGCTCATTTAAAAGCCCTTTTTAATTGTTATGAGACATACAAGCAGGGAACAGGATGAAGTTGGAGCCATCTGTGGGCCAGCATTTTCATTTGATCAACTATCTCGTTGATATCATTATGCTGTACGAAAGTGTTCCAGACTCGAGTCATCCTGGGGATAAGTGATCTCAGATGAAGAGATGTTCTGGAGAATGGTACAGCCAGAGTGAAATTGCTGCTTTCTGCCTGCTGTGGTACAGAAGCTTGCTTCTGCTGTCCTCGAAGAGGAGCCAAGTGTGGTACTTTGACAATGTTGGCCTTATACATAACAGTAAGGCCACCCACATCCCTTCTGTGTTGAAGGTTCTGCTGAAATGACAGATCTATCCAGGATGGGTCCAAGCAAGAGATGAGGCATCTTGCTCTGTTCTCTACTCTGTCATGCAGTCACAGATGAGATGGGGGCAGGCAAACCAAGAAAGAGGAGCATACTCAAGGTGTGAGAGTGCTTGTGCCTCATACAGAATCTTGCAACCCCTACTGTTGAGCAAATGCAAGATACATCGAAGTGCTGTAAGCTTCATGGCTGCCTTGTTTGCAAGATTTACAATGTGGTTCTTCATAGTCAGTTTGGAGTCAAGTTTCACCCCAAGGATATCAACTTCTTCCCCAGGTACCAACACTCTCCCATTCATATTTACTACTGCTCCGGCATTACCATCATGGTGTCTAGAGACCATTATCATTTATGTTTTCTCAGGTGCAAATGTTACCTGCCATTGGTTACCCCAGGCTGATATAGCTCTTAGCTGGTGATTGATGTAGCTTACAGCAGCTCGCATTTCTTCTCTCGGATAAGTAAATGTCAGAGTACAGTCGTCTGCATATGCATGGGATTCTATGGGATGAAATTTGTAAGGCATCTACATATGAAAATGTTGTACTAATGGGAGATGTTAACTTCAGACAAATTGACTGGAGCAATTTGACAGGAAATTTGAAGCCAAGAGACTTTCTTCATACGATTCAAGATTGTTTTTTAAAACAGTTTGTAGTCACATTTGATAGAATGGAAAACATGTTATAGAAATATGTGATTTTGATGGGTTTTACTATGAAAAGGACCTTGAAATGGAGCTCAAAGTATGGGAAATGTTTGATTTTTGCCGATGTTCAAGAGTAAACAAATGATGTCATTTTCCAATAAATGTCCAACTAGCCATTCTAATATGCAGTGATGAATGGGTTGATGTTATTTATACAATTATTACAATATTACATAACAGTAAATCTTCTATTTTTTGTTTGAATAAAAATTCAAAATAGAAAGCAAGAGTAATATCACAGGGGCCTGGAGACATGACTGATGAACACAGAAAATGTTATTTTAGAGCCAGGAATGTCTGCATTGTTCATTCTGGACCCTATTTTGAAATTGGCATATTTCTTAATTTGCTTGAAATTGGCCAAATTGCCAATTTCTAACAACTTTACTGGGTAGTTGAAATCAGTAAACGGGCAGTTTCTTGTACTCAATCGATAGAATGAATGGAGTTCTAAAGAAATAGCTATGAGTTTGGTTGACTGGAACAATGAAATTAGCCGAAAACAGGGCTCAAAGTTGGCGAAATCACCTATTCGTAAATATCGCCAAGGTTGCTAACTTCGCGAGAGCGTAATTCCGTAAGTTTTCCATCAAATTTCGTACTTTTGGTTTCATTACCATCGGGAAAAGATTCTCTATCATTTCATGAATTTTTTTTTTTTTCAAATATTTTGCGACACCAGGAGACACCTCAGTATTTGGGGTTGTGACAGTCAAAGGGTTAACAAGGAATATTCTCAAAATTAAGAGAAAATACATTGTGCTTTCACATTAAGACAAACTGATACATAACACTGATAAAAAAAATGTTTAATTTATTCCTTAAATACCTGTTATTAAAGTAGAGATGAGTGTAACAATACCTGGGTAGGTACAATACAGTGTAACAATACCTGGGTAGGTACAATACAGTGTAACAATACCTGGGTAGGTACAATACAGTGTAACAATACCTGGGTAGGTACAATACAGTGTAACAATACCTGGGTAGGTACAATACAGTCTTGAAAAATATAATAATTAGAGAAAACTTATATTTCAGAGAAACAAAATTTTTGCAAAAGACAAGATATTAATACATGATAAACCAAAAATTTAATCTGAAGGAATAGCTAGAAATACAGTAAATGAAAATGTATGAGGGTAGACTGACTTTCATGTATAATAGTGGTATAAAACAAAGAAATTAGCTAAAGCTAGTGTTAAGTGGAAGTAGGGAGAAGCCAGAGCGCTCAGGGGTAGGAACTAGACAATAACATACCACTAAGATGATTAAGTATGGTCTCGTACATGACTCTGGTAGTGTAGAACTCAACACAGCTAACATAACTGGTGAGGATGCCCAGCTTCTCCAGCACAGCACTTGTAACTAAGGTTTTACCAGTCCCACTATGGCCATATAAAAATATGCTATTTGGCAAAGGACACTCATCCTGGAAAGAAAGTGTCTGGTTACTACTACTATTATTGTATGTACAAAAAGCACTAAACAAGTAAGGATTATATAGTGTAAATCATTAAGACATTGTACAATAACCTAAATCCCATGATTTGCAGTTACTCTTATGGCTTGTAAGAAATGTTTATTATATTATTTAAAATGTTTAAAGAATATGGGTCACCTTGTTTCCATCAAGGACTCTGCTGAGCTCTTGTAAATCTCAATAGGTTTTGAATGTTATTCTTGCAAGCAAGAATAGCAAGCAATAACTCCAGCTCACATTCCCAGTGTGTCCTTCCTCTCTCCAATCTTTGCCCCCCCCCCTTACCAAGTTCATCTTTTTACGTGGCTACAAAATTAAAAATGTATCGTGCGATATACAGTACTGCTTGTGTTAGAGTGAAAGCATAAGTTGGAAGGTTGTGAATGAGAGTGAGAACAAATAATTAGCATGGGAGCAAGTCAGATAGGCACGGGGCACCAATGGTGCCCCGTGGCCTGGTGGCTAAAGCTTTCATTTCACGCGGTGAGGTCCCGGGTTCAATTCCTGGCGAGGGTAGAAATATTGGGCGTGTTTCTTTACACCGGTTGTCTATGTTCCCCATCAGTAAAATAGGTACCTAGGTGTTAGTCGACTGTTGTTGGTCACATCCTGGGACAAAACTGACCTAATTTGCCTGATATGCTCTGCATAACAAGTGGCTTTCTATATAGTAGTATGTCACTGATGTCAGCTAGGCCTGTATACCTTGTACATGTACTTGTAGAAATAAACATATTATATTATTATTATATTTAACCCGTAAACGGTCCAAACGTATATATACGTTTTTACCGCTAGTGCCCCAAACGTATATATACGCTTTTACCGCTAGTGCCCCAAACGTATATATACGTTTTATTTTTCCTGCCTTCAAATTTGGCACGATTGGCCTGAGATGCCTTGTCAGCATAGAATGGGTCCTAACACTCAGTGTGTGAGGTATTAAAAAAATCTGGGGCCACTTAGTACCTTGTGGGAGCACCAGTTCAAATGAGCACCAGCTAGAGCAAACAGCGCAGCAACCACCTGGGATTCACTGATGTCATGTAGTATTAACACTCTTGGTTAGGCTTGTTAGACAGCAGAACAAAATACAGGATCGAATCTACACTACTACTCTTCCCTAAATTGATCAGTCTCTTGTACTACATAGGGCCTTCCACAGATCTACGTATATCTAACTGCCTCACACTGGAAACACCGGGCGGGCGTGCGGGCGGGCGGGCTGGCTGGCTGGCTGGCTGGCTGGCTGGCTGGCTGGCTGGCTGGCTGGCTGGCTGGCTGGCTGGCTGGCTGGCTGGCTGGCTGGCTGGCTGGCTGGCTGGCTGGCTGGCTGGCTGGCTGGCTGGCTGGCTGGCTGGCTGGCTGGCTGGCTGGCTGGCTGGCTGGCTGGCTGGCTGGCTGGCTGGCTGGCTGGCTGGCTGGCTGGCTGGCTGGCTGGCTGGCTGGCTGGCTGGCTGGCTGGCTGGCTGGCTGGCTGGCTGGCTGGCTGGCTGGCTGGCTGGCTGGCTGGCTGGCTGGCTGGCTGGCTGGCTGGCTGGCTGGCTGGCTGGCTGGCTGGCTGGCTGGCTGGCTGGCTGGCTGGCTGGCTGGCTGGCTGGCTGGCTGGCTGGCTGGCTGGCTGGCTGGCTGGCTGGCTGGCTGGCTGGCTGGCTGGCTGGCTGGCTGGCTGGCTGGCTGGCTGGCTGGCTGGCTGGCTGGCTGGCTGGCTGGCTGGCTGGCTGGCTGGCTGGCTGGCTGGCTGGCTGGCTGGCTGGCTGGCTGGCTGGCTGGCTGGCTGGCTGGCTGGCTGGCTGGCTGGCTGGCTGGCTGGCTGGCTGGCTGGCTGGCTGGCTGGCTGGCTGGCTGGCTGGCTGGCTGGCTGGCTGGCTGGCTGGCTGGCTGGCTGGCTGGCTGGCTGGCTGGCTGGCTGGCTGGCTGGCTGGCTGGCTGGCTGGCTGGCTGGCTGGCTGGCTGGCTGGCTGGCTGGCTGGCTGGCTGGCTGGCTGGCTGGCTGGCTGGCTGGCTGGCTGGCTGGCTGGCTGGCTGGCTGGCTGGCTGGCTGGCTGGCTGGCTGGCTGGCTGGCTGGCTGGCTGGCTGGCTGGCTGGCTGGCTGGCTGGCTGGCTGGCTGGCTGGCTGGCTGGCTGGCTGGCTGGCTGGCTGGCTGGCTGGCTGGCTGGCTGGCTGGCTGGCTGGCTGGCTGGCTGGCTGGCTGGCTGGCTGGCTGGCTGGCTGGCTGGCTGGCTGGCTGGCTGGCTGGCTGGCTGGCTGGCTGGCTGGCTGGCTGGCTGGCTGGCTGGCTGGCTGGCTGGCTGGCTGGCTGGCTGGCTGGCTGGCTGGCTGGCTGGCTGGCTGGCTGGCTGGCTGGCTGGCTGGCTGGCTGGCTGGCTGGCTGGCTGGCTGGCTGGCTGGCTGGCTGGCTGGCTGGCTGGCTGGCTGGCTGGCTGGCTGGCTGGCTGGCTGGCTGGCTGGCTGGCTGGCTGGCTGGCTGGCTGGCTGGCTGGCTGGCTGGCTGGCTGGCTGGCTGGCTGGCTGGCTGGCTGGCTGGCTGGCTGGCTGGCTGGCTGGCTGGCTGGCTGGCTGGCTGGCTGGCTGCTTTACTCAGCTTGAAGATGTGAGTAAAGGTGATAACGCTGCTGGAATACATGTTACACTGTACGTATATCCAGTTTTAGGAAAAACAAGTTATCTGTACAAACTTTGATATTGGAAAGTAGTACCTGTATGCACTCATCAAAAGAAGCAGAACTGCTACAGTCTAGGAGTGATGTACGTACAGCCTCTCCTCACTTAGCGACGTACTCATTTACTGACACCTCGGACTTATGACGGGCTCTCTGACCGATATTCATACCTAAATAATGTATATTAGAGCTGATTTCCTCTATTCTGTTTATTTCAATTTACAGTATGCAACAGTACAGTGGACCCCCGCCTTACGATATTAATCCGTTCCTGAGACCTCATCGTATGCCGAAATTATCGTAAGGTGAAATAATTTTCCCCATAAAAAATAATGGAAATCAAATTAATCCGTGCAAGACACTCAAAAGTAAGAAAAAAAAAATTTTTTACCACATGAAATATTAATTTTAATACACACAAACTGAAGAAGACATGCACAGTTAATACTCTACTAAGAATAGAATACATGACACTTACCTTTATTGAAGATCTGGTGATGATTGATGGGATGGGAGGAGGGGAGGATGGGAGGAGGGGAGTGTGTGGAAGTTATTGTTTAGAAGGGGAATCCCCTTCCATTAGAACTTGAGGTATCAAGTCCTTTTCTGGGGTTATTTCCTTTCTTCTTTTAATGCCACCAGGACCAGCTTGAGAGTCACTGGACCTCTGTCACACAGCATATCTGTCCATAGAGCTCTGTACCTCTCATTCCTTTATGATTTGTCTAAAGTGGTTCACAACATTGTCATTGTAATAGTCACCAGCATGGCTTGCAATAGCTGTGTGAGGGTGATTTTCATCCATAAAGGTTTGCACTTCAAGCCACTTTGCACACATTTCCTTAATCTCTTTTTTCAATTCCATACTAATTCTCACCCTTTTTACCACAGGGATGGCACTAGAAGCTTTCTTTGGGTCTATGGTGACTTATTTTGCAGTTACAAGCACTAAAAACACTGGGATAATGTGAAATGTACCGAATGTATGCGTAGATGAGACCGCACTGGCTGGCTTGTAAACACGGGCGCTGAGGCCACATGTGGGACACATCCTGGACGAATCACGTAAGGCGAGTTTTTTAGCATGAGGCGAGGCAAAATTTTTGCTTTAAAATGTATCGTATGGCGGATTTAACGTAACATGATGCCATCGTATGGTGGGGGTCCACTGTATAAACCTTTATAAATATACCAGAAATGTTATAAGTAGTGCAAAGGTGACATTAAAACAATATCAAAGATGGACGACACAAACTCACTACCATTATGCTATGCTCCTCACTTAGCAACAAAATCGTTTAATGCCTTGGTCTTAGGAACAGAACTCCGTCGTTAAGTGAGGAGACGCTGTATTTTTTTTTATGGGTGGGGTGGGGGTGGGGGTTACCATGTGTTAGTAGAAAACGTCTGAGGGATTAAAAAATTAAAGGAAATTTAAAGAAATAATTCTGAATCACCATGGCAGTGACCTCCGTCAAAGACACTGCAAGACTCCAAGCGGACATCAACCAAATTTTCGAATGGGCCACTCAAAACAATATGAAGTTCAACGAGGAGAAATTTCAACTACTCAGGTATGGAAAACTTGAAGAAATTAAAAATGTGTCAGGGTATACCACAAATTCGAACCATACGATAGAGCGGAAAAGTAACGTGAAGGACCCGGGAGTGATAATGTCAGAGGATCTCGCCTTCAAAGACCACAACAATGTATCTACTTCATCCACTAGGAAAATGATAGGATGGATAATGAGAACCTTCAAAACTAGGGACGCCAAGTCCATGATGATTCTCTTCAAATCGCTTGTGCTCTCTAGGTTGGAATACTGCTGTACACTAACGGCCCCCTTCAAGGCTGGCGACATTGCAGACCTGGAGTGTACAAAGAACTTTCATGGCACACATAAGTGCGATAAGGCACCTAAACTACTGGGAATGGTTGAAGGTCCTTGATTCGTATTCCCTCGAACGCAGGCGAAAGAGATACCTGATAATATACACTTGGAAGGTCCTGGAGGGACTGGTACCAAACCTGCACACGAAAATCACTCCATATGAAAGCAAAAGACTTGGCAGGAGATGCAACATTTCCCTGATGAAAAGCAGGGGTGCCACGAGTACACTGAGAGATAACACAATAAGTGTCCGGGGGCCCAAGACTGTTCAACTCCCTCCCCGCATACATAAGGGGATTACCAATAGACCCCTGGCTGTCTTCAAGAAGGCATTGGACAGGCACCCAAAGTCAGTACCTGACCAACCGGGCTGTGGTTCATACGTCAGCCTGTGTGCGGCCAGCAGTAACAGCCTGGTTGATCAGACCCTGATCCACCATGAGGCCTGGTCTCAGACCGGGCTGCGGGGGCATTGACCCCCAAAACCTTCTCCCGGTAAACTCCAGGTAAAGCTCCTTCATTAGCACTAGAAAATATTTGTTATAGTATTTGTAAAAGAGTGTACACCATAGTGCTGTAAGGAAAACTGATAGGCAGAATCTTTTTTCTTTAGCTGTTCAGTTAATGTAAAACTGGATAATATGGTACTATGCAATATTTAGTGTTATATTTTGTAGCATGGTAGAACACATGACACTTACCTCCCCAAGAAGACTAGCCAAAAGGTGAATCTGTGCTTTTCGGCAAGGTATGTTCTCCACCAAGTCACTCACTATCTTGTCCATCTATAATTACTGTTGCCACTGTAAGCAAAATGTCAAAAAAGAAGTTATTTTCTTTGCATTAAATGCAGGAAATAAGTCTAAAATTCCAACAGTTTGGTCAGAGATGGGAGGCTAAGCTTGTCTCGAGTGAAAAGTAAGGTGAACTACAGTGGAACCTCGGTTTCCGTGATTAATTCGTTTGAAAAAGTCTGACGAAAACTGAATCGTATGAACAATACAGCAATACGTATTTCCCATAAGAAATAATGTAAATCCAATTAATCCATTCCAGACACCCAAAAATATTAACAAAAAAGACATTTTATGGAGAATAACATAGTTTTACATACAGAAAACAATGAGAAATAAATATAAATGACTAATGAAACGGATAAATGAACATTTAACCTTTATTGAAGACTCCAGTTGGTGTATGGAAGACAGCAAGGAGGGGAGAGGGAGGAGGAGAAGTTATTGTTTGGAAGGGAAATCCCCATCCATAATGAATTCAGGTATCAAGGCCCTATCTGGGGTTACTTCCCTTCTTTGCCTTTTGCTGGCACCTGGACCAGCTTTTTTGTGCACAAAAAATTTGTCCAGAGGTCTGTTTCTGGCGCCACTTTAAGATTTGCCTAAAATGGGACAAGGCATTGAACATGTTGCAGACACAGCTTGCATCAGATTTGTTAGGGTGATATTTCTCCACAAAACTTTGCAACTCATTCCACTTTGCACACATGTCCTTAATCACTCTTCCTCCTCCTCTGAATCAATTTCCTCAGCTGTGGTCTGTTGCTGTTCCAGCTGAAGGTCTTGCAGCTCTTCAGTGGTTAGCTCTTCCCTGTGGTCATCCACCAACTCTTCCACATCCTGGCCACTCACATCCAACCCCATGGACTTCCCCAAAGACACAATAGATTCCACAACAGGCACAGGGTTGTCAGGGTCAGCTTCAAACCCTTCAAAATCCTCTTGAGGACACATTCTGGCCACAGTTTTCTCCAAGCAGAGTTCATCATCCTGGAAGTCACTCCCTGCCAAGCCTTATTTATAAGGCTTATGTAATTGACGATATTGAAGTGATTCCTCCAGAACTCTCTTAGGGTCAATTCAGTGTCCAAGGTCACTTCAAAGCACCTCTGAAACAGTGCTTTGGTGTAGAGATTTTTGAAGTTTGAAATGACCTGTGGGTTCATAGGTTGGATGAGAGGAGTGGTATTAGGGGGCAAGAACTCTTCTAACAATTGATCTTCCAAGCCTGGAGGATAAGCAGGAGCACTGTCCATTACCAGGAGGCACTTGAGTGGCAACTGATTTTCCAAGAGGTATTTCTTCACACTTAGGCCAAACACTTCATTGACCTACTCAATGAAAATTTGCCTCGTGACCCATGCTTCCACATCACACACAATTTACTCTTGATGACATTGTTTTTCGTGAACACTCGGGGATTTGCAGTGTGATATACCAGTAAAGGCTTCTCTTTGAAATCCCCACTAGCATTACCACAGAACAAAAGAGTTAGCCTATCCTTCATAGGCTTGTGTGTAGCAGTGCCTTTTCCTCCTGCGTGATGTAGGTCCTCTTTGGCATTTTCTTCCAAATGAGGCTTGTTTCATCACAATTCAAGAGATGTTGGGGGAGGAATCCTTCAGCCTCTACGTATTCCTTGAATTCATCAACGAATTCTTCGGCCTCATGTTTGTTCGAACTTGCAGCCTCACCATGCCTTACCACACTGTGTATGCCAGCTTGCTTCTTGAATTTGTTGAACCAGCCTCTGCTGGCCTTAAATTCACCAACAACAGCACTCTCATACTTTACTATGAGTTCTTTCTTCAATTCTATCGTGTTTCTCACCTTCTTTATCAAAGGGCTGGCACTCGGAACTTTCTTTGGCCCCATGGTGGCTTATTTAGCGGTCACACTCAATAAACAAGCCCGAAAAACAATGGATTATTACAAAATTTTTCAGATGAACTCGTGGGGTGATGTTCACTCAACGAGAAACAAAGGCAGACTAAGTCACGAATGCATGGGATGCTTTGTGTGGGCGCTTGATTCCGGGAAATGAGTGACTGAGTCATGTGAGCAGGCGGACAAGTTTGGTACAGACCATTTTCAACTGTACGAAAACCAAGCAGACGTATGGAAACTGGGACAAAATTTCAACGAAAAAAGCCGTCAAAAACCAAATCGTACAAAAACTAGGGCATACAAAAACCGAGGTTTGACTGTATTATACAACAGAAATCAAGAATTAAAGAATTACATGAGTAGCCTAAAATACTTAACAATGAAACCACTCAATTATGAATTGTAATAACTAGCTTTCAAAAGTGAAATAGACGACAATAAGATGATGAATGAATTTTAATTTTCAGATTTCTTTACCAAATTTGGACACAAAAATATCTAAATAATTACTCATTGACTTAAACCAGCTTTATGAAGTCTGCTGTGAGAGGTTAAATCATGTTATGTTGACTATCACAGTGTCACTGTACAATGTTCTCAATCTCTGAGTGCATGGCAGATAAACGAGACATTGCAGAACATTGCACACCACTGGCAACCCTCCACCCCCCTCCCCCTTTTTTTAAATGCAATACACACCAGTTTATTTTCAAGCTACAAGTGAAACTGTCAGATATATATTGATATATTCACAAGAAAACGCTAAACATAAATGTATCACTCAATGTTAAGACATTTTTATTTTTAAAATACTTTTAGGTACATAGTAAGCTGATAGACAACCATTACTAACCAGTCTTGTCTAAAACAAGATTGGTAGACATCATCCATCTAGGGAGGAACTATTCTCTTATAAAAGTGTAAAACAGAGACTATCATTATTATTACATTATTATTATTATAATATTCACGAAGTGCTAAGCCCATAAGGGTTAGTGCTGCAGCTGCAGAGAAACTTTAATTCTCAGAGTTCTGGAATTTCAAGCCATTTTTATATACTACATGGCTCATGAAATCGTAATGACATGATTGCAAACAAACCATACCACGGGCGGGGATAGAACCCGTGATCAGAGTCTCAAAACTCCAGACCGTCGCGTTAGCCACTGGACCAGCTAGCCACAATAAGATTCGTCCAACTAGGTATATTTCTACACCATAGGAAGGTTAGCATAGGCACCACTGTGACCACAAATGCAAGTTTTTAGACGAATCTCCAGCTAGCATGGCCGTGACGAACTCTAGCTCAAGTCCCCTCAAAGCCGTCAACATGACTCTTATTGTGGCTAGCTGGTCCAGTGGCTAACAACGGTTTGGAGTTTTGAGATTCTCTGATTGCCGGTTCTATCCCTGCCCTTGGTATGGTTTATATACTACATCTCTAGGAATAATTATTTATGTATTATAAACTCTATGACTTAAGATACTCTTCCTATATTCTAACCAAGTTTGAACAACTAGAGGAAACTAAAACAAATCTTGAAGAAAATTATATACTGTATTGAAAATAAGTACATGAAAGTTACATAGTTGTGTGAAAATTGCTGTGCCTTGACCACACTGACATCATCCAGGCCAAATAAAAATGCTGCCTCTTACTGAGCACCATTTATCTCCATACCATACCTTTCTTCTCTTCAACTACCCATAACAGCTGAAAGGATGGTAATGGTTACAGATTATGAAGGAAACCAACCAGTCAGTTAAAAAAGCAAAGTGTGTTTGTTGCAAAAGAAGAATCATCGAAGAGGACACAGTAAGTCGGGGCATTAGAAAGCTGTGTCTGAAATGATGTTGGTGTGGTCTCCCACAAACAGGGAAGTCAATCTTTCCAAGTTGTAACATTTTCAGAAATATAAATACCTGAATTTTATTTAAAGTACTAATCCTGTGCAAAAATATAATAAAGCCAATTACACAATGTGTGCATGTGAGTGTGTTGCAGAAGACGAGGGAGGGTTTAGAAAGGCTAGGGAATGTGTTGGACAAGTGTTTACATTGAAGTATTAAAGTGAACAGTACTGCATTTATGGATTCAGAAACAAAATATGATAGGGAAGCAATGTAACAGAGGTTGCAAATGTATGTAACAGGAAGTAGGTTATTAGTAGCAGTAGAGTTTTTATGCAGATAGTGAGGCTCAAGTTAGAGTATGTAGGAGGGAGGAGGACTATTTCCCAATGAAAGTAAGCCTTAGCAAGGGATGCTGATATCACCATGGTTGTTTAACATATTTATTGAAGGGGTTTTAAAAATAATTACTGGTGTCGGGGAGAAGTGTGGGATTAAAAGATGGTGGGTTTGATACAATGGGAGTTGTCACAGCTGCTCTTTGCCAATGGCAACCATTAGCAAAAGTTGTTGGAAAAATCTGAGAGGTATGAAAAAGCAGGAAATTAAAAATGATCATAGAAAAGAGGAAGGTGATGAATGAAACAGTCTAAGCAATGATATATTGAGTATCAGATTGGGTGGAGAGAGTGTGGAATAACACTCATATGGATATGAGGCATGAGCTTTTAATGTTGCAGCAAAAAGGAGGCTAGAGGCAGCTGAGATGTCATGTTTGAGGGCAATGTGTGATGTGAATATTATGCAGAGAATTCAGAGTGCACAAATTAAAAGGTAATGCATGGTGACCACAGGTATGATTCAGAGCTGGGGTTGAGGTGAATTAGGCATATAGAGAGGATGGAAAGGAATAGGGTGATAAAGGGAGCATAAATCTGGTGGTGGAAGATAGGAGAGGCAAGGGGCATCCCAGGAATGGTTGAAAGGTTTCAAGTGTCAGGGGTTAGAGCATCCAACAGGCTTATACGAGTATCTTACATAGGAGGGAATGGAAACAAGTGGTTTTTGATGGATGTGCTGTTGGAGTGTGAGCAGGAAAACCTTTATGAAGGGAATCAGTGAAACTGGATACCCAGACTGGAGTCCTGGAGGTTGAAAGAGCAGTGCTTACACTCTGAAAGGTGGGGATGTTTACAATCAGAAGGGGTAGTCTGATTATATCTACACACCTCTGGAAAGACAGCATTTGAATGAATGTTGGTGAATGTGAGATCTTCTTAGGGCCACCCTGCCTTGGTGGGAGATGGTCGTTGTTAACTCCTTGAAGGTCCAAACTGTAGTTCTATGCCTTGTCCACAGGATCCAAGAATTTTTCAAAAAATTTTTGCTATTTTCTCTTATGAAATGGTAGAGAATCTTTTTCTGAAGGTAATAAAACAAAAAGTGCAAAATTTGATGGAAAAGTGACAAAATTACACCATCACAAATTACACCGAGTCAGCGATATTTACGAATCGGCAATTTTACCCACTTTGACTCCTACTCTAGGTCAATTACATTATTCCAGTCGATCAATTTCTTAGCTATTTTGCTAGCATTATTTCTATTTTATTGACCGAGCACAAGAAACTGCCCAATTAACTATTTCAACTACCCAATAAAGTGATCAGAAATTGGTAATTTGGCCAATTTCTCACACAGTTCATTATAATAATCAAAAAGAAGTGCTAAGCCACAAGGGTAGGGAAGGAAGCGAGGGTATCGGGCGGCAGAAGGGGGGAGGGATGATGAGTAGGTTACAGAAAACAGCGGGGCAGGGGATAGTGCGGGGGTAGAGGGTAGCAAGAGATTGAGGTAGAAAGGGCTGAAGGTATCATCAGAATTTGTGGAGTAAGTCAGTTGTTGTCAAAAAGTCAATGAAAAAGTCTGGATGAAAGGTGGGTCCATCAGCGGTAAGGGAAGGCAAAGAGAGAGCAGCAGAGCGAAGACGACTTCAAAAGTAAATTCTGCGTGCTCGTTGATAAAGTGGGCAGTCTAACAGAATGTGGCTGACCAATAATGGAACCTGACAATTCTCACAGAGAGGAGCAGGGCACCTCTCCACGAGATATCCATGAGTAAGACGAGTATGGCCAATGCGAAGGCGGGAGTAGTCTCCCAACCTCGACACTGGTGACAAGAAAATGGCCAGTAACCTATACTCGGTTTAATAGAACAAAGTTTGTTATTGAGCAGAGCAGACCAACGTTGTTGCCAACGGGTGCGAGGGTGGGTAGCTATTACAGCAAAATAGTCTGGAAATGGAACACCTCTATATGAAATTGGTAGGTCATGTACTGCTGACCACGCAGCAGTGTCTGCCTGTTCATTGCCCTGTACGTCAACATGACCAGGGACCCAACAAAAAACAACATGTAATAAAGTTGGTAGAATTACCGACAATATGTAAAGTAAAAGGACACAAGTGCAACCAATGTGACATTTTATTGTGGCAACATTTCACTCTCCAGGAGCTTTATCAAGCTCCTGGAGAGTGAAACGTTGCCACAATAAAATGTCACATTAGTTGCACTTGTGTCCTTTTACTTTACAAAAAAACAATATCTTTATGCTTGGCAGAGATACGGCGTAGCCAAAGTTGGATACGCAGAACTAGGGGGTGAGGTGTAACAAATTTCCGTATAGCCTGTAGAGCACTGAGGGAGTGTGAGACAACCACAAATGATGACACAGGCATAAATGTGATATGAATAAGTGCTGCAAGAATGGCATACCATTCAGCAGTAAAAATGCTAGCCAAAGATAGTAAATGCCCTCGCACGATGCTGTCTGGAAACACTGCTGCGAATCCGACGCCGTCAGAAGATTTAGAGCCATCTGTGTACACGGCGATGGCACAAGAATGAGAGTGAAAGTGGTCAAGAAAAAGAGAGCGGGAAGCCACCGTAGGCAGTTGGGTTTTCGAGCAAGGGAGTGAGAAAGAACAGACCCGAACAGCGGGAACTTCCCAGAAGGGGTAGGGAACAGTGAGATGCTACATGAATATATAAAGGCGGTAACTGAAGGGAAGACAAGAGCAAATGTAGGCAAAGAGAGAAGGGACGGAGCAGACAGGGGCGGCAAACAAATAAAGAATGTCTACTAATATCAGTGACCGTTCTATAAATGGAAGAATTGCGGAGATCATGAGAGCGCACATAGTAGCAAAGGCAATGGGCATCACGGCGATCAGACAAGGATGGAACATTCGCTTCTGCATAGAGGCTCTCAAGGGGAAAAGCGAAAAGCACCAAGGCAAAAACATAATTCTTGGTGATGGATGGGGTTAAGGCTAGAGAGAGTAGCAGGAGAGGCCACTGAATAGATCTGGTCACCATAATAGTTTCGATAAAATGAGGGCTGAATGTAGGCGAAGGAGAGCTCGATGATCAGCTCCCCATGAAAGATAAGCAAGGGATTTAAGAAGGTTCAGCCGGCTGTGACAAGTTGCCTTTAGAGAGGTAATGTGGGGTTTCCAGGATAACCTACGGTCGAAGATACCTGACTATCACGTTCAGGGATACGGGAGCCATAGAGGTACAAAGGATGATCGGAGATGACAGAGTGTCTAGTGAAAGTAATTTGTTGAGTTTTGGTACTGGAAAAGTTAAACCCATGCGTGGTGGCCCAATTGGAAACACGGTCGGCCGCATGCTGGAGAGAAACTGTAATGAGATGACAGTCAGTGCCTGCACAAGCAATAGCGAAGTCATCTACATAGAGTGATGACCAAATATTGGATGGAAGAACAGAGGCCAAATCATTTATAGCAAGGAGAAAAAGTGTTGTGCTCAGAACACTTCCCTGAGGGACACCTTCAGCTTGGACAAAGTCCGGGGAGAGCACATTATTGACTTGAGCACGGAAATGTCTGTCAGTTAAAAAGTTCTTAAGGAAAGATGGTAGATTGCCTCGGAGGCCTAAGGAGTGGGCTTGGACCAAAATATTATACCTCCAAGTTGTGTCATATGCCTTCTCAAGGTCAAAAAATATGGCAATAACTGAGTGGTTATTCGCAAAGGCAGTACGAACATACGTATCCAAACGTAGTAAGGGGTCTATGGTAGAACGGCCCTTACAAAAGCCATATTGACGAGTGGAGAGACTGTTGTGTGTCTCTAAATACCACATTGAACGTCTATTTACCAGACGTTCCATCACTTTGCAAACTGCACTGGTAAGAGCAACGGGACGATAGTGAGAGGTGCCATGTCCTGTAGTACCCGGTTTGCGGAAAGGGAGAACAATGGCAGATTTCCACAGCTGTGGAAGAACTCCTTGTGACCAAATAGGATTGAAAAGGCGTAAGAGGACTGCAAGGGCTGACTGATGTAAATGTTGTAACATACGAATATGAATGTCATCGGGCCCAGCTGTCGATGATCGGCAAGCTGAGAGTGTTGCCTCCAGTTCCTGAAGTGTAAAAGGCACATTATACTGTTCTTCTCTGAGAGAAGGAAAGTCCAAGGGTGCTAACTCTCTGGCAGACTTTGAGGAAAGAAACGAGGGGCAGAGATGGAGCCCCAGAGAAATACGGACCAGATGATTGCCAATTTTAATGGCAACATCTAGAGGGTTTGGTATATCAACACTGGCAACCTGCAGAACAGGAGCCGGGTCAGGAGAATATTTACCACTCAGTTTCCGTACTTTTCTCCAGACTGCACTCATAGAGGAAGCAGAGGTGATGGTGGAGACATAATCTCGCCAGCAAGTGCGTTTAGCGTCACGGATGACACGGCGAGCGATCGCACGCTTCTGCTTAAAATCAAGAAGTCTCTCAGTGGTTCTATTATACCGGTACCTGCCCCACACAGTGCATTTCAAACGTACTGCACGAGCACAAGCAGGAGACCACCAAGGTATGCATTTCTGAAAATGCCTGCCCGAGGTGTGGGGTGTAGAATGAGAAGCTGCGGTTAAAACTGAGGACGAGAAGAGGTGTAAAAGCTCATCAATGGAGGACGAAGAAGGAACCTCACTAAGAACAGTTAGTTGTGAGTAAAGGTCCCAATTTGCCCAATCAAATTGCCAGCGTGGGTTACGAAGAGGTGGTGAATATGAAGGGGAAGTAAGAATGATTGGAAAATGATCGCTGTCATGTAAATCCGGGAGAACAGACCAGGTGAAGTCTACTGCGGCGGAGGAAGAGCAGACTGAGAGAGCGATGCAAGAGAGAGTATGAGTACGAGGATCAAAATGGGTGCGAGTTCCTGTATTTAAAACATGGAGGGGGTGGGAAGCAAGAAAAGCCTCTAGCTGAATGCCACGGGAATCACAGTGAGACCCCCCCAGAGGAAATGATGGGCATTAAAATCGCCAAATAACAGAAGTGGTGGCGGTAATGACGAAACAAGAAAGGCAATATCCAGAATAGATAATGCTCGAGAAGGAGAGAGATACAAAGAACAGAGTGTATACCACCTATTCAGGTGGATACAGGCTGCTGTGTAATGCAGCAAAGTACGAACAAATAGCTGATGGTACGGAATATCAGTGTGTAGAAAAAGGGCACTTTCGTTAAAGGTCCCATCAGGAAAAGGATCCAAAGAATACAATAAATTATAGCCTGAGATGGGATTGATAACAGCAGAGTGTAATTTTGATTCTTGTAAGCAAACACCAACAGGGAAAAATTGGGAGAGCAACATCTGAAGCTCACCCTGATTACCCCCTGAGGCTGCGTATATTCCACTGTAAATAGGCCACGATTGGCAACGATAAAGATACTAGAAATCCGCAGGTAAGGGTACTTACGAACTAGAGGGGTTAGAGAAGTCCACATGCAGTGACAGCGGAAAACGTTCAAGCAGCGAAGGAACGGTGCGCTGTGAAGAAGGGAGTTGCGCAGATGGAGAAAAGGAAAGAGAAGGAACAGAGGCTGGATCAGTGTCCATTGATGGTTTAGTCTCTAATATATTCAGAGATTGCCTCAAATGTTTCAGAGTTCAGAGACGTCACATGGGAGACAATATTGGAGATGCAAGGAGGAGTTCGAGTAAAGATCGGAACTGTAATGGACTGTACCAAGGTAGGGGGGGGGAGGCGAAAGGGTGGAGGGAACTGGAGAAGTGTGGGAGGGGACAGAAGAGGCAGAAACCTGGGAGGTGGCAGGAGAGGAAGAAACTTGGGAGGGGACAGGGGAGGAAGGCGCAGTACGAGGAGGAGGATGAATCTCTACACTTGTAACAGAGCAAGTGAAAGGGCAAGACCTAGGTACAGAGACCGGGAAGGTAAAATGTGGAGGTGGATGAAGGGAAGGAGGGGTTAAAGGAGATTATTTGGGCTTCTGAGAAGTAGAGGGACAATCGGGAGTTGTCGTATGAGGTCTTGTCGATACCAGGGTTTGTGAGGGAGAACACGAAGAAGTGAGAACAGACTGAGGTGTTGAAGTAGGGACGTCTGAGCCCAGGACAGGAAAAGAATTAGATACAGGAGTGACTATAGGACTGGCAACCACAGAAGAGGCTGCAGAAGATGGGACCCCAAAAGTGGGGGGGACGTTTTGAAACACGAGAATAAGAAACACGGGGTAGTCTCCCTTGGAGGCGGAGATGAGAAACTGCCATAGCATAAGGGAGCCCTTCTGCCTCTTTGAGGCAATGAATTTCCCGCTCATTTAAGTAGACCTGGCAACGGCGAGAGTATGAAGGGTGAGCCTCATGACAATTAAGGCAAGAGGGAGGTCGACTGCAAGACGTATTAGAATGGTCATCGGCACCACCGACTGGGCATTCGGCTATAGATCTGCAATATTTTACTGGGTGGCCAAATCACCAGCAATTTCTACACTGTTGCGGTGTAGGGATCACCTTTCAAACTTGTAACCAATGTCCTGCTACATAAACAGAGGATGGGAGTTCACGGCTGTCAAAAGTTAAACGAGTCACATTGCAAGGGTATTGTCTCCGCCCACGGGCAGGAAGAACATAAGTGTCTACCTTGAGAATTGGGAGATCTTGGAGTTCCAGCTGTTCGAGAATGTCATTGCCACATGTCTGGAAATTCTGTTGGACTATGGTATTTGGCAGAATAACAGTACCACTACAAGTATTGAGGGAATGATGTTTTTCGATAGTGATAGGAATAGTATCAATATGTGAAAGAAGAGAAAGATCATGAGCTTGGGTAGCATTCTGGACTGTGATAATGAGCGTACCACTCTTAAGAGCATGAAAGGAAATATCTCTACCAACATGGTGTAGGAGCGCTCTGCCAATACTATGGTCGGAAAGACAGGCAGTCGAAGAAGTTGGTCTTAAAGTAAAGAATTTAGTCTATTGTGTGGTCCAAAACTGAGTGTGGAGAGGGAGTGCATGACGTGTCAGTCTTTTCCGAGTAGAATGGGAAGGTAATGAAGTAACATCATCAGGAGATTGTCGTTGGCGTTTAGAAGTGGGACCAGAGTTGGTCCGACATGGGACGAGCTGGCGATTCAAAAATCGCCGCACCGTAGGAGAGGCCGGAAGCATAGTCAAAGGAGAGTGGAGGTCAGACAAATCGAAGGAGTCAATTGAAACCCCAGCACCTGAAGCGGGTGACGAAACAGCACCAGCAAGAGGTACAGGGGCCTTAGGAGCGTCCGAAGAGTGGCCAAAAGATGAGGCGAGGTCAGAACGGGGTGCAGTAACAATAAGGGGCCCTGGGGTAGCGGGGTCATGGATTGGGGACTCCATGGTTAGGTTACTCCTTTCTTTTTGCTTTTAAGAAAAAAAAATAAAAATAAAAAAAATAAATAAAAAAAAGGGGGGACCGGGGAGGGATAGCTCCTAGGAGAAATGAAAGGGCCAGAAATCTCACTCCGCCCCCAAGAGGACCTCAGCACCGCAAGCAGCGCAGATGCAGCATGGAACCCGTGCCATACCCTACCCTTCATGCCAGTAAACCAGCAATCCGGGATAGCAACCTCACATCTGCCGAGCTACCTCGGTGGACAAAAGAGAGGGCGGCCGGATATCCGCCACAAAGCATACCTCCTTCGACCACCACCCCCCGAATCCAAAAGGTGGTTTCCAGAGATACACCCGTCGCCCGAAAGACACCCAAAGCCACCCTCCGGGATACCGGAGAGGGATCAGGACATCCCCAGGCGATCCAGATTCCACGGCAAACTACACCAATGCCAAGAACCTCAATGGAATGGGATGGACCCTGGTACCCTTTCCCCTACCTAGGAACTAGCGTGCCTGTGGGAAAAATCCCAAAGGTCAAAAAGAGGAAGGGCAAAAGGGAGGGGTGGGGAGGAGGAAAGGAAAAAGGGGAGGATGGGGAGGATGGGATAGGGAAGGGGGGATTGGGGGGTAATTAGGTTCGGTCTGGGGAAGGAGACCGACAGGTCTAATTCCTCAGACCAAGAGCCTCTTCACCATGCCAAGGAGCCCCCCTTGAAGAGGCACACACAGTTCAAAATATTCTGATTTCAAAACAGGGTCCAGAATAAACAATGCAGACATTCCTGGCGCTAAAATAACATTTCCTCTGTTTATTAGTTACGTTTCCAGGCTTTACAGATGAATTCCATTTTGATTTTTTATTCACAAAGAATTTTTTACACCAAAAAATATGCAATATTGTAATAATTGTATAAATAACATCAGTACATTTATGGACGCATATTAGACCCACCAGTTGACGTGTATTGGACGCTTGACGCCATTTGTTCACTCTTGAACACTGGCAAAAATTTAAAATTTTCACTACTTTGAGCTCAATTTCAAGCTATTTTTCGGTAATAAAATCAATCAAAATCATCTCTATTTCTGTAATTCTAGCAAATGAGACCAAGAAACTGTGAATACTATTGTAGAAAACATACAAAAATACACTGCAAAGTCGCTGTTTTAATCCAATAACACGGTCAGTTTTTTTTTCTCATTATGCACTGCGTGCTGCAGGATTTGTTTTATGTGGTGCACACTTACCATATAGATGCATTCTCTCATATCTAGGCTCAAATTTACCACTCACAGCTTATCTAAGTGAGCCGAGCTCGTGGTGTAGAGCTACAGCTTGGACCCAGAGGACAAGGTGTAGAACTACGGCCTGGACTCTCAAAGGGTTAAAAAAAAAAAAAAAAAAAAACACTTGCATGTGCAGTATCTTACATCTAGTATTATCTACTATAATGCAAGAACTAAAGGTCAACTTCTCAAAAAATTGGCCATTCCAGTGTAACTTATCTCAACTGTTCAATAATCTTACACAAACATTTGCATTATTGACTGTGAGGAAAGCAAAGTAGAAATTAAACTTAAGTAGATAGTGCTACAAAAATTCAACCATTGAACTTATGAATAAAAATATGCTTATTAGGCAATATGCTTTTAAACATGTACAGTTGATCACATGAAAGTGCACAAACGTTCAATTTGTCTTTCACTGGGGTGATCCTCAAATTTTGTCATCACTCATTATGATTTAATAGCATGTAAAGCTTCTTATTTTTTAGTAAACTAAACAAGAGGTTCTTAGCCCACTGCTCCTGGCATTATTAAGACAAAATAGAAGAAAACTCAGATGAATATGTATACATATACATGACACGCATGTGTAGTGTGACCTAAGTTGTTGTAGTAGTAGTTAGTAAGTAGTAGTAGTTAGTAAGTAGTTAGTAAGTAGTTAGTAAGTAGTAGTTAGTAAGTAGTAGTTAGTAAGTAGTAGTTAGTAAGTAGTAGTTAGTAAGTAGTAGTTAGTAAGTAGTAGTTAGTAAGTAGTAGTTAGCAAGTAGTAGTTAGCAAGTAGTAGTTAGTAAGTAGTAGTTAGCAAGTAGTAGTAGTAGTAGTACACCTGTTATCTTGTGTGTTTATGAGACAGAAAAAGAGATTAGCACTCCTACCATCATGTAAAACAATTTACAGGTTTCCATCTTACATATATTTGGAAGGACAGCAGTACCTCCCAGGGTGGGAGAGGTTTGAGATATTTGCTGTTTAGAGGAACATCTAATAAAACTGTTATATTGGCATGCCTCTGGCAAGATAGTGATATAGTGTAAATGGTGGTTAAAGTGTTTCTTTGGGTCACCCTGCCTTGTTGGGAGATGGCCAGGGTGTTAAAAAAACTGATAAGGCAGTACACACCATATGAAAAAAAGACCTACATTATCAGCAAATAAATTTGTCAGTTAAGAAAGTGGAGAGCTGCTGGATAAAAAGTTACAGGCATTAAAGATCACAAAATGTAAATGAAATGAGGGGGAAAATTCAAGTGTAGGGCAAGAACAAGATATGTTATAAAGACAAGGAAGAAAAAGTGAAAAAAAAAGACAAATATGAAGGTGTGACAGAATGTTAAGAGGAAGGATGAGATGGAAATTTTTAAAATACTTGTACTGAAAGTAGTCGAGGATAGTTTTGAAATGGTTGCTGCATCTGTTTAGGGTATATATTCATGAAAGAAGTAAAGGTACACAAGGAATGATAGATAACAAGCCTAATTCTTTTGTTTAAGATTTTAAGCACTGTGTGGAGAAGTGTGTCAAGTATGTTACAACTACAGAGGAACAAAGTGGATTTAGAAAGGGCAAGTGGATCAAGTTAATCACTGAAACACATAAACAAGCACTGGTGGATAGAGAAGTGATGTGCCAGGCATTAAAAATACACAATATACAGCAGTTGAAAAACATGCTGAAAATAACTTAAAAGAGTTTTTATACAAGGCTGAGGTTCAGGCATGTGAAAGAGGGTATTTTTTCAGTAAAGGTGGGCTGGACATAGAACTGCATTAGGGAAGTGTAGTCTTACAAGTTAATGAAGCATATGTAAAGTGGGAGCTGTCAATAGTTGCTGCTGCCAAGTGCTTGAGGGGAAATTCAGAATTGGGAGCAACAGATTGGGGGGAGGGGAAGAGAGTTTGCAGGGTTATGCAACAAGCAATTTGAGATGGGAATACAGAAAAATATTTGGAGAAGGAATGAGAAAAAAAAAAAAAAAAAAAAGAATTGCATGAGAATGGTGCCAACAACTTTTTGTAAGTGCGACACTTCAGTACTGAAGCAACAAGAATTAACGAGGCAATGAAAATGTCCGATTTCTAGGTGTAGTCTGCATTATATGTAAATTACATAACTTGTATACTGCAAAAAAAAAAAAAAAAAGAAAAATATTAAGATTTGTGCTGCTGAGAAGGTTTAGTCATGTAGAAAGAGTGTAACGGGATTAAGAGAGTTTATAAATCTGGGGTAGATGGACTGTGCAAGGAATGTACAAAAATGGTTTAAAGGAAGTTTTGAGAGGTATGGGTTTTAGCACCCAGCAAGCACATTAGATCGGAATGAGTGAAGAAAAGTGGTTTATGGGATTTGAATTCTTGCTGAAGTTTGAGTATTGTAATATCTATAAAGGTATTCTGGAAAACCAATTACCACTTAGTGCTGAAGGTAGGAACTATGGTTTTTTTGCTGTGACATTTCTGGTGGGAATGATGCGATACAGTTGGACATTATTTCTCGATGTGTTAGATAATGAATGATGGCGAACTTTTCTTCATTGGTTCAACCTGCGCCTTAGTGGAAAATGAACGAGTAAATAAAATATATAGTCTAGGGGGAGCTTGTGTGTATTGGGAATGTAAAAGAAAACATATTAAGAGCTTTCTTCCAAGTCCCCATCATTACTATTAAGTTTAAAGCAGTAAACATGTTTTTTGGTTTCTAAAGACAGAATTATTTTAGGATATTCCTCAAATATAAACATAGGAACATCTCACTTTTTTCCATTTTTCCTAGATTCCACATACCAACATTGTAATTGTCCCATATTGATTTTTTAATAATTAATTTAAATCCAGTGAGACTACCTGTATATTTTCATGTAACACTTTCTTGCATTTGAGATGGAAACTGCTTCTTGTCAACCAAAACAATATACACTATTATTAAAATAAATGAATCGGTAGTCTTTGAGGGCCTGAGTTAAAAGTGTTAGAAATCTAAGTAGTATTGTTCAGGAACCAGGAATGCAGGAAATCAAATATAATGTAGAAATACAGATTACCTTATTAGTTAATATCACTGGTATAGGAAAATACTGGTATTGTATAAATGCCAATAAAATATTAACTGAAATGCCAAGTAAACAAGCTTTTATGGCAGGTTCATCAATTCTGTTATGATCACTTTCACCCTACTGAGTATACAAGCTAGGAGTAAAGACAATATCCCTTTTTATGGCTGTAGATGCAGCCTCCATTTTCTCCCGGAGATTTGGATCACCAATGATGTGAGCAGCTTTTTTCACATCCTTGAGGGTTTCATCTAATCGCTGAATGCACTTAACAGTGATTCCTTCTTGAACATCAGTCAACTCCATTATTTTGTTAAATGGCATTCCATGGGCCCACTCATACACCACCTCAGTTAGGCCAAAATTGAACTGATCAATGTAGTCACCAACTGGCTCTGGAAGACCACAATCCTTCTGGACTTCTCCAATACGTTGAGCCACGCTCTTAAATTTTTTTATTCCTTTTTTGAGCTCAGATGTCAAATTTGGATCACTGCAATTTTTCTGCTGGAACACCATGCTAGATAACAATGCAGCTATGATCTCTACAGGACTTTCTGCAAACACATTTTCCAGTACTAGCTCTGTTACCATTAGCTCATGGTTTCCCATTTCACATGCTATGCGACCTTTCAGTGTTACAGTATTGTTATCTTCAATATAACCAAGATTTTTAAGAACCTTAATTCTCATTTGGTACTCAGGGTGTAGTTGTAAAGCCTCTTCTGACATAAGGAATTTCAAACGGCCAACTTGTTCTCGAAGATTTAGCTTAACAAAAGTATGATTGAAATGCTCTCTGAATTGTGTGCACTCGAGACACGATCGTTCCAAAACTTTTGCCTTCAGTATTCCTAGGATATGAATTTGAGATACTGCTGTTAGCTCCTTGACTCCAAGATCATGTATTAAGTTGAGGTAAGAGAGTTTCTCTCCGCCAGACTCATTCATGCGTTGCATCTCATTCAATACAACCATAACAGATTCCGAAGGTGGGTCATCTCTAAATCTGGGGATTTGTCGTTTCTTTATGTTTTCAATAACTTTCTCTCCATTTACCTTGATAACCTTATTTGTGATTGCTGCTAAACTCTCAGGAGTGATTTCCAAAAATGTGTGTTCTGAAGTGTCTTCCAGAACCTCAAAATCCTCCAGGTAAGCTGCCAAGGCTTCCTTTAATTTAAGTTCTTCTTTTGACAGGGAAGCCAATTCTTTATTCTTAAGAATAAATACAGTTAATTTATTTTTATCTTTAGTATCAATTTTCAGCAAGCAGGCCAAGTAATACTGATACTGGTCATGGCAAATGATGAGAATTCTTCCTGGATTCATTACCTTCATGACACTAGGAAATCCAAGAATAAATTTAAAAACGTGTTTACGTTGCTCTACATATTCCTTGGCAGTAACATAATATTCGTCCACATCTTTGCACATCATGCAAGAAAATTCAGGTTCCTTGCTTAGTTTTTCTTCAGCAAGCTTCAGTTCCTCTTCATATTTACTCTGATTTACCATTTTCAAGACTTCAGAAAATGATCTTTTCATCATATCTTCTACACTAATTCTCTCAACACGCAAAATGTTCAAGATCATTGAATACGTCAACTTGAACTGCGACTCCAGCTTCGTGGGCTTCCCTAACATCATCCGATGAAGGTCAGACAACTCTGGCACATCTGTTTTACACAAAATAATGACAGTTCCTGTAGTATCCAAACCTCTACGTCCAGCACGACCTGCCATTTGGATATACTCACTGGGCACTAGGTCACGGAAGCCTGTTCCATCATGTTTTCTGATTGAATCAAACACTACACATCTTGCAGGCATGTTTACTCCCATTGCAAATGTTTCTGTTGCAAATAAAAGCTTTACAAGGCCTTTGGCAAACAGCATTTCTACAACTTCTTTCAGGATGGGCAAAATGCCACTGTGATGAACACCAATTCCTTTTAATAATAAATTTCTCATGTAAATAACTTGAGGTAATTCTTTATCTGTTCCCTGAAGTCTGTCTACACACTTCTTAATAAATGAGTGTATCTCTCCTTTCTCCCTATTTGTTGTCAAGTCTTGGCTCATCAGCTGTGTAGCATTACTGTCACAGCGTTTCTTAGACAAAGTAAAAGCAACAATGGGCAACAGATCTCTTCTACTCAAGTGATCAACAAGGCCAATCCACATATTCTTCTCCTGCTTTTCCCCCAGATGATGCCTACCTTGTTTTGGTCCTTGATTTAGCTGACTTTTCTTGCTTCTATCATTCTTTGCAGCCACAGCATCATTGTATCCTTTTGTAATAAACTTGCCACCAGCATCAACTAACAAGAAACGTTCATCTTTCGTCTTACCACCAGTGCCAGTATACAGAAAGTGCTCTAAAGGTACAGGACGCTTACTGGTACTAATTACGTATATCTTCCTTCTTTTAATTCTCCCTATCCAATCGGCAAATTCAATTGTGTTGGGTACTGTTGCAGACAACAACACAATATTTACTGTACTGGGTAACATTATTAGTACTTCCTCCCATACATGGCCTCTTTCAGCATTGTTAATGTAGTGAACTTCATCAAAGATAACCCACTCTAAATCTCTTATCAGATCACTACCATTGTACAGCATAGACTGTAAAATTTCTGTTGTCATGATTAAACATGATGCCTTTGGGTTGATTTGAATGTCTCCTGTCAAAAGACCCACATCATCAAACTTAATTTTAAAATCTCTATACTTTTGATTTGAAAGTGCTTTGATTGGAGAAGTATAAACTGCCCGAGTCATATGCTTCAATGTTAATGCAATCGCATATTCTGCAACCACCGTTTTACCTGCTGAAGTGTGTGCAGCTACAAACACACAGTCATGCTTTTCCAAATGCAAAATTGCTTGCTTTTGAAATATGTCAAGCTCAAATGGATACGTGCAAGCAGGGTTGGGAACCTGCAAATTAAAATCATCGACTGGTGAATTTATGTCAACATTTTCTGCCCACTCTGTATTTACCACTACAGTTGTAGATTTTGACTTGTCACTTATATTTAACACAAATTCATCCTTTTTAGGTGGCGGTTCAATGTTGAAATTGGTGACAAGTGAGGTATCTTCTTCATTTAACCCTTCCAAGGTCAAAGTAATTTCTTTCCTTTTAACATTTTCTTCCTTTTCATCAAAAATTTTAAGTACACTTTCATCCACTTTCAGCATATCTGTTATGCTAACAACTAACTCAGGTGCCATCTGAGCTGGTTTCTCTTCCTCTTTCTCCTCTTCCAGTTCTTTCTCTGGTTCTTCAAAGGTCATTCCTCGAGAGAGTCTTGGATGCTTTAGGAGATAATTACTTTTATCTAGTTGAAATTCTCCCTCAACTGACTCCTTATGCAGAAATGGCTCTGGAAACCCTCCTGGCCAGAAAGGAAAGTTAGTTGAAGAACCCCTAACAACCTCCTCCGGAGGCCCAGGGGCACGCCTCATGGAGAGGGAATTTTTCGCTGTAGCTCCAGCATCCTCATTTGCAATTTCACGGAGTCCAGTAATTTCTCCAGTGGCAGGGTCTCGCTCTACTTCAAGACAAGTTCTTGAAGGAAACAAAGAAATGCTAAAGAGACGAGTTGGGTCTGGATGCCTGGGAAACCATCGGCGGGAATGAACAGGGTCATGGATTGGAAGCTTCTCAGGAATTAAAAGATATTCTTCAATTTGTTCCTTAAGACTTGGAAGAACTGGTGGCAATTTGCCCAAGAGCCTTTCAAGGCCATCCATGATTTCCTTAACAACCTGTAAAGATGAACACTATTAATACATGATCCTGATAGGGTACATTTTAGAGTATAGCATAGTACAGGTATTATTACATGTCTAAAAATCATACTGTACTATGAGGAAGTGCAACTGTCTTAAATTGACAAACTGAAGAACTAAATATACTATACTATATTACAATCCCAAGCTATTTATTTTGATTTTAAAATAAAGCATTTTAAATGTTTCTCAGTTTACTGGTTGATGATGCATGCGGCATTCAACAAATGAAAAGGTAGATTAAACAGCATACTGCCAACAATAGTGAAGAAATGATATGTGCCGCAGAACAAAATTTTACTGCAACGTTTTGCTTTGTGATGAAGCTCTGTGACAGGGAACTAAATATTATCCCAAGGAAAACCTGTTCTGCAACATGCATCTTTTCTATTCAGCTAGAAAATACAAGTTAAATCATTGCAAGTGCCAAGCAATATCCACAGTGGTTCAAAGTCATGTTAAATTGCTGTTTTAGATTAGATTTACTCTAGTTAAAGTTGAAATAATTTGAAGTTCTAATAAGCCATTTAATTTCCTGAGCTGAAAAATCTGACATTCCTTGATAAGGTCTATTTAAATTTTTGTTTAAGAGATTCGCCCTAGCCCTTACCTGTGATTGGTTTCAAGAGTACTTCAACCAACACAGCCTGGCCTGAGATCACACACTTGGGTCATTCCATGTCAAGTGGACCAATTTTGAAGATCGTCCCCACCTGACCATCTCCAAATTTGATAAAGTTTTACATGAAGGTTGGCACATATGTCATACTAACTTTGGGAAAGTTTTAGTTCATGATATGCAACAGTAGTAATGCTATGGCCCTCAGAGTGGAGGCAGGTGAAAATTTCACCAACCCACAACACACAATCAGCAATATTCAGGTTACTGCTGTGGTAGATCTTGAAGAGTAAAAGTTGTGCAAGTAGACATGCCTATGCAACTTTTGGAGCTGCTTTAAAAAAATCACAATCCTAAAACTCGCATAGTTTTACTTATTTTTACAGTATGAAGCCAAAGTAGGGAAAAAAAAAAGAGTCGCATAAAACTGAATCTTGAATACAGCTGCCTATATCTATAAAGGAAAACATTATTTTAGTATGACATTGTAGCCAGCTACTCAAGTGGACATTGTCACGATCCTAAAATGTGAGACTCCAAACGTTTTTAGTTCCTGTGCTAATGGTACCTAAACATGCCCTCACAGACCTCACGGTGAATTTTAGGCCCTTTTTGAAGACCAATACCAAAAAAGCAGCACAACCAATTTTCTGAAAAACCTTCATTAGAAAGAGCAGATTCTAAACTACAAGATATCTATTTTCTTGATAGGCATTTTGCCCTTGAAAGGAGAAAACATGTCTTAAAATAAGGAGATTTTTGGCTTGTGCAACATTATAATGAAAACCAGGCATTTTTTAGTTGCTGCTGTTATAGAGCAACAACAGCTAGAACCTCGTGTTTCGGTATACTTATGTAATTTTCAGTGATGATTTCAGAAATTATCTGAATGGATGAGGACCGATATTTATTTTGCAAATTAAGCTTCAAAGTTGCCAAAAAATGTGTCATAACAGCTGTGATGGCAGATTTTGAGCTCGCTGACTGTCGACAGAACCTTAATGTTGCATTGGTCAGTGTTGGCTGTGCACAACCAATTCTTAAAAAATTGGTAACCCCATCGCTTAGTGGCCACACCACAATAGCCGTGCAATAACAACCATGGGTGGTGGGCCACTTTTCCACAGGATCCAAAGCCTCAAACAGGTTTCTTTGCCACAAAATCCCAAGCCTGAATTTGGGCTTCTTTCTACTTTCCAAGCCATAGCTGTTTCTTAATTCATGGCAACAGAAAATTTTTCATCAATGTTGGACATGGTTGCTGGCACCAGGCAATATTGTCATCCCATTGATGTTGCTGATGATTTACCTGGAGTTTACCTGGAGAGGGTTTCTGGGGTCAATGCCCCCGCAGCCCAGTCTGAGACCAGGCCTCATGGTGTATCAGGGTCTGATCAACCAGGCTATTACTGCTGGCCGCACACAAGCTGATGTACGAACCACAGCCCGGTTGGTCAGGTACTGACTTTAGGTGCCTGTCCAGTGCCTTCTTGAAGACAGCCAGGGGTCTATTGGTAGGCAACTGAACAGTCTTGGGCCCCGGACACTTACTGTGTTGTCTCTCAGTGTACTCATGGCACCCCTGCTTTTCATCGGGGGGAATGCTGCATCTCCTGCCGAGTCTTTTGCTTTCATATGGAGTGATTTTCGTGTGCTGGAATATTGGAAATATGATCTGGAACCCAGTAGGTGTCATTTCATGCTGGCCAATAGAATGATTGAGCTGGACCATGAGGATGCATGAAGCTGACCAGCACATAATGCTACTCATCAGAAATCTCACAAATATTTGAAAATGGATTACAGCATTACAAGTGCTACATCAATTTTCTGGAACCTTTGGTTCCCAAGCTTTTCTGGATTGCTGATGTTTCCAGACTAGAGGTGGTCACCTTGGTCAACATAAACAGTTGATTTACCAAGACCATAATCTTCACAGATTTTACGCACTGAAGCACCATGGTCCAGTTTTCTCAACAGTTCAACTTTCTCTTGAATTGATATGGACCGGTATTTAAGTTTGACACCACCAGCCTCCCTCTCATCCCCCTTAGAAGCCATAGCTGAGGTTAATTAATCAAAATAAGCTAAAAAACTTATAGAATTGAGGTGTTCCCCAAAAGTTGCATAGGCATGTCTACTTACACAACTTTTACTCTTCAAGATCTGCCACAGCAGTAACCTGAATATTGCCGATTGCGTGTTGTGGGTTGGTGAAATTTTCACCTGCCTCCACTCTGAGGGCCATAGCATTACTACCGTTGCATATTATGAACTAAAACTTTCCCAAAGTTAATACGACATATGTGCCAACCTTCATGTAAAATTTTATTGAAATTGGAGATGGTCAGGTGGGGACCCCTGATCCACTTGATATAGAATGACCCTTTTCCTTTTGACTGCCTGATCAACCAGACTGTTGCTGCTAGTGGCTTACAACATACAATAAATTACCTTCCACAAGATGAATGGGCTGGGGTTAGGGGGGAGCCACTTCCCCTCAATACAGTATTTTATTTAATTCCTTGGATACATTTTCAGGCCTCATACATAAATCAGTTTTTCTGCATCAGCAATCAACACGTGTAGTGTCTTAATATCCAACAAGAAAACTGATGACAATCTTTATACAGAAGTTCTTGTATCAGTAATTTTATCTATCACTTCCATATAAAGTAGTCATATACTATCTCGTATTTTGTATTGTAATTCAAGCAGTTAGTAACATTCACCCTACTAAACTAGACAATTACCCTATGTTTTTTTATTGTGATTTTTATGAACTAATCTGTTACTTGCATTTATTTTAATAAAGCTTCATTGAAAAATAAATAAAAAGTATACTTCAAGTACAGTATTTTATCATCTACGTCTTGTCTGAGATGCTATACATTCTATGGGCCTTCAGTAATACTGCAAAGTAAATTCGTATGGTATTTATCCAATATTTGTAGGAATCAATACAAACATTATAACAATTTATTTTCCAAAAAATTCCAACAAACTGTTTTACAAAAAATTCCCAAAATATCAATCGTAAACCAAAGTGTTAAAATTAATTTCTAAGTTTTAAATCTTTATCATTCGTGTAAACCAAATTTATCAATCCCATCCAGTAGTAATAAGTTAATTTTTAGGCTGCCTAAAATGTTGTGTATAAGCAGGGACTCTCTTTCAAGTATGTCATTAACATCAACTATTCCTCAATCAATAGTATGTTGTACTTTGTAGAAATAATGATTATCACTATTATTATGTCACCTTAGGAGTCGGGTTTAATCCTTTCAGTGTCAGTCCCATTATATAACGGCTGTGAAGCCAGTGTTGGCCCTGTAGTACAGTGGAACCCTGGAATTTGTTTGTGCATTTGTTTCTCCTGAAGCCAAACTGGCACTGGTTGAGAATGCTTTGTGATGTTATAAAGGAGTATAATCTCTTGTGTACGAGTTTCTCAAAGAATTTGGATAGTAAAGGCAAGTTTGATAGTGATGTATAGGTGTTTACATCTTCTGTACATACATGTAGTTCTACTATCTTCAAATTATGTCCTGGAATTTGTATTGATAAAGCCACTGGATGGCGAAACGTCTACAATAAAGATACCCAGATGTTGCACATGTGTCAATTTCATCTTGTCAGTATTTTATACCATTTTTGTACAACCAGTTGTTTACATCTGTTGGGTCTCCATCTTCGTGTATTGGTATAACTGCTGGGAAAGTACTGGTTTCTAGTGAATTATTAAAGAGTAATGTAATGGTGGGTAAAAGGACATGAGCCACTCATTTGAACAATAGTGGTGAGGCATGAGCAAGATTTCCCGATTTATTTTTAATCATGGTGATTTCAGTGGGCATGGTTGGTGGAAGACTGAGGGATACTGAGAAGTTTCTACCCAGGTCACCACTCACTCCAGTACTGGTGCCTGGAATTTTACTGGCAAGACGAAATATGGATCCCAGGTTACAACCTATACAGATGTGACAGAGTGAACAGGAAAAAGGGGGGGGGGTTGGCCTGTACATTGCAGAGTCACTTGTTTGCACAGAACTGCTAAATGCCTCAAATGATGTAGTGGAAGTTTTAGCAGTAAAGGTCGAGAACCAAAACCTAGTCATTGTGGTAGTCTACAAGCCTCCAGATGCAACATCCCAGCAATTCCAGGAACAGCTGTTAAAAATTGACCACTGTCTGGAAAACCTTCCAGCTCCTGCACCCAACATCTTGCTCCTGGGGGATTTCAACTTAAGGCACCTAAAATGGAGGAATATAGCAAATAATATTGTTGCAGTAATAACACCAGGAGGCAGCTCTGATGAAAACTCACTCATGCGAGCTTTTAAATCTCTGCACAAAATTCAATTTAAACCAGCAGATAACAGAGCCTACTAGACTGGAGAATACACTAGACCTCATCTTCACTAACAATGATGATCTGATAAGAAATGTCACCATATCAAAAACAATATACTCAGATCACAACATAATTGAGGTTCAGTCATGTATGCGCGGAGCCCCAGACCGACATAATGAGATTAGTCACGAGGGAGCATTCACCAAATTCAACTTCAATAACAAAAACATAAAGTGGGACCAAGTAAACCAAGTCCTAACCGATATAAGCTGGGAAGATATACTAAGCAACACAAACCCCAACTTATGCCTAGAACAGATTAACTCGGTGGCACTCGATGTATGCACAAGGCTTATTCCTCTAAGAAAAAGGAGGAGTAGATGTAAAACAGAAAGAGACAGGCGCTCCCTTTACAGGCGACGGAAAAGAATAACAGAGCGGCTAAAAGAGGTCAATATATCTGAAATGCGTAGGGAGACACTGGTCAGAGAAATAGCAAGCATCGAACTTAAGCTAAAAGAATCCTTTAGGAGTCAGGAATCGCGGGAAGAACTGGAGATGGGAAGTACAGTGCCTGCACTCTGAAGGAGGGGTGTTAATGTTGCAGTTTAAAAACTGTAGTGTAAAGCACCCTTCTGGCAAGACAGTGATGGAGTGAATGATGGTGAAAGTTTTTCTTTTTCGGGCCACCCTGCCTTGGTGGGAATCGGCCGGTGTGATAATAAAAAAAAAAAAAAACTAAAAGCCATAAATGAAATCGAAAGAAACCCAAAGTATTTCTTCTCCTATGCCAAATCAAAATCGAGAACAACGTCCAGTATTGGGCCCCTACTTAAACAAGATGGGTCCTACACAGATGACAGCAAGGAAATGAGTGAGCTACTCAAGTCCCAATATGACTCAGTTTTTAGCAAGCCGCTAACCAGACAGAGTCGAAGATCAAAATGAATTTTTTATGAGAGAGCCACAAAATTTGATTAACACAAGCCTATCCGATGTTATCCTGACGCCAAATGACTTCGAACAGGCGATAAATGACATGCCCATGCACTCTGCCCCAGGGCCAGACTCATGGAACTCTGTGTTCATCAAGAACTGCAAGAAGCCCCTATCACGAGCCTTTTCCATCCTATGGAGAGGGAGCATGGACACGGGGGTCGTCCCACAGTTACTAAAAACAACAGACATAGCCCCACTCCACAAAGGGGGCAGTAAAGCAACAGCAAAGAACTACAGACCAATAGCACTAACATCCCATATCATAAAAATCTTTGAAAAGGTCCTAAGAAGCAAGATCACCACCCATCTAGAAACCCATCAGTTACACAACCCAGGGCAACATGGGTTTAGAACAGGTCGCTCCTGTCTGTCTCAACTATTGGATCACTACGACAAGGTTCTAAATGCACTAGAAGACAAAAAGAATGCAGATGTAATATATACAGACTTTGCAAAAGCCTTCGACAAGTGTGACCATGGCGTAATAGCGCACAAAATGCGTGCTAAAGGAATAACAGGAAAAGTCGGTCGATGGATCTATAATTTCCTAACAGAACACAGAGTAGTCGTCAACAGAGTAAAGTCCGAGGCAGCTACAGTGAAAAGCTCTGTTCCACAAGGCACAGTACTCGCTCCCATCTTGTTCCTCATCCTCATATCCGACATAGACAAGGATGTCAGCCACAGCACCGTGTCTTCCTTTGCAGATGACACCCGAATCTGCATGACAGTGTCTTCCATTGCAGACACTGCAAAGCTCCAGGCAGACATCAACCATATCTTTCAGTGGGCTGCAGAAAACAATATGAAGTTCAACGATGAGAAATTTCAATTACTCAGATATGGTAAACATGAGGAAATTAAATCTTCATCAGAGTACAAAACAAATTCTGGCCACAAAATAGAGCGAAACACCAACGTCAAAGACCTGGGAGTGATCATGTCGGAGGATCTCACCTTCAAGGACCATAACATTGTATCAATCGCATCTGCTAGAAAAATTACAGGATGGATAATGAGAACCTTCAAAACTAGGGAGGCCAAGCCCATGATGACACTCTTCAGGTCACTTGTTCTATCTAGGCTGGAATATTGCTGCACACTAACAGCACCTTTCAAGGCAGGTGAAATTGCCGACCTAGAAAATGTACAGAGAACTTTCACGGCGCGCATAATGGAGATAAAACACCTCAATTATTGGGAGCGCTTGAGGTTCCTAAACCTGTATTCCCTGGAACGCAGGAGGGAGAGATACATGATTATATACACCTGGAAAATCCTAGAGGGACTAGTACCGAACTTGCACACGAAAATCACTCACTACGAAAGCAAAAGACTTGGCAGACGATGCACCATCCCCCCAATGAAAAGCAGGGGTGTCACTAGCACGTTAAGAGACCATACAATAAGTGTCAGGGGCCCGAGACTGTTCAACTGCCTCCCAGCACACGTAAGGGGGATTACCAACAGACCCATGGCAGTCTTCAAGCTGGCACTGGACAAGCACTTAAAGTCAGTCCCAGATCAGCCGGGCTGTGGCTCGTACGTTGGTTTGCGTGCAGCCAGCAGCAACAGCCTGGTTGATCAGGCTCTGATCCACCAGGAGGCCTGGTCACAGACCGGGCCGCGGGGGCGTTGACCCCCGGAACTCTCTCCAGGTAAACTCCAGGTATGGTTTAGAAGAAGTCATTATCTTGTCAGTTGTATCAATAGGCTCGAGTTGCAGTTCATCTGATTTAGTCAGAACAATATCTATAGCTTTGTTCAGCCCAAAGATCTGGAATTCTTTGCCAGAACACACTAAAGGGCCCCTGTCTACAAATCAATTTAAGGTCCTACTTAGAAATCGCTTCATCACTCAAAATTAACCAGACAAACACTATACTTAACATCTACCAGTTTCTCAAAAAACTCCTAAGTAATTTATGACTGCTCAACTATTTGATCATTTACTTCAAACTTACAACTGTTTCAATTTTATTATTGTATATTGTGCTTGATGATTGCTCAACTATTTAATCATTACTTCAAACTTATAATTGTTTCAATTTCACTGTTTAAATTGTGCTAAATTGTAATAATACTGTATTTCTTATATACTATATCAAAACTGTAATTCTTCTCTACTGAACTTATTAAAGCCATATAGCATTAACTAGTTGAAATATTAAATTTTCTTAAATTCACTGTAACTCACCTAATGACCATATGTACAATTATAGCACTGTTATTGCCTTATTAATCTTAAGTTAGTTTTAAGTTTGCCCAAAATGGTCTGCATATAAAGGGACTTTTGTTACACTTTTGTACAAACATGTATCATACTAAAATAAAATTATTGTCTTCCAGGTCTTTTTTACATCTCTCGTTTCAGTGAATCTATTACAATATTATAATATTACAATATTACAGATGCTTGGACTTTCTTATTGTTTGGTGAGGACTGATATATAGTTTAATAAATTCTTTAGTTATTAAGCCCTATATTACTTAAAGGACCACAATGGAAATAAGTCACTGACTTTTTTGGTTATCCCAGGTTCTCTACACATATGCTGCTATGTATGATAATTCTATGTAACTGTATTTGTGTATACCTGAATAAACTTACTTACTTACTTTTCATATTGATGTTTGTCATCAATGGGTCTTAGAATGTTGTTAGTACACCACAGGCAACATAGTCATTTGTGGTCTGTTTAGATTTTATGGGTTAATGTTTGTTATAGTCTGCGTATTTTATTTGGAAATAAGTTAACTTTTTTTTTTTTTTGGGGGGGGGGATTATCCTTGGTAATTTATATGTATGATAATAATGTACCTAAATGTACTTACATATCTGCTTACCCTTATCATTAAGAACTTTAGGAAGTTTTAAATACAAGGACAGGTACATAAGTAAGTGTGAGTTTGACTTGACTAGCATAGGCCAGTAGACCTACAGCTGTGTGCTTTTATTCTTATATGTGCTCTTAAATATAAGATTTTTCTGAGACAACAGAAAATGTTGGAGATTCTTACATATGTTACCAAAAATGTCAGATATAGTGATGACTAAAGTGGAAGTAGTTAAGGAACAAGTGTATTAGTTGGTAAGAGATAAGATAAGATTTCGTTCGGATTTTTAACCCCGGAGGGTTAGCCACCCAGGATAACCCAAGAAAGTCAGTGCGTCATCGAGGACTGTCTAACTTATTTCCATTGGGGTCCTTAATCTTGTCCCCCAGGATGCCACCCACACCAGTCGACTAACACCCAGGTACCTATTTGCTGCTAGGTGAACAGGACAACAGGTGTAAGGAAACGTGTCGAAATGTTTCCACCCGCCGGGAATCGAACCCGGGCCCTCCGTGAGTGAAGCGGGAGCTTTTAGCCACCAGGCCTGATATATATGATATATATTACTGTATATTGTCTTGACAGCTACAATACTGACACAATATAATGATCCCGGTGCACCAATAATATTAAAGTGCTTACCTGAAGTGATCATGTAGTGGGAGTGTAGGTTGTAGCAGCTTCTGATGTAGTAGTGAAGACAGTGTAGACTAGTGCAGCTTGTAGTGATAATGGAAGGTAGACTAGTGCACCTTGTATTATTATTATAATCAAAAAGAAGCGCTAAGCCACAAGGGTTATACAGCAGTGCAGCTTGTAGTGTAGTAATAATGGAAGGTAGATCACCACCACTGTTGCTGCTGCTGCTGCTGCTGTGTCATCCAACACTATAACTCACAATAACTCACTATAACTCATCAACACAACACTCATAACCATCACAACACAACTATAACTCACTCTCACATTATTGTTAATAATAATAACATGATACAATACCTGTAATAGTGGTAAATATTGTATAATATTGTGAAGTTAGAATATATGGCGGGAAGAGTGACGCATGCGTCTACCTCTCCTAAATATTCTCTCTCAAACATTATATTTATACTACTAATTACACTTACTACAATCTTATTTTCCTCCTTAAACTATATCAGTGTTTTTTTTTATCTTCTTCTTCTATATTAAAACGGTGTATATTTTGTGCAATATTAGTTAATAAAGAGACTTAGTCTAGGTTATAAAGGAAGTTAGTGTTCGCCACGATCTTCATCTTAATCATTGATCAATTGTTATATCTTATTTTAATTACTGAACATGTTTGAATCTCTCAGAAAAAATATACAGACAGTTCAGGATGGAATATCTGCCGGGTGAGTGTAAGAGAAGCAGCCATACCACTCTAATACTTATTATAACTACTGACATAATCTTGTCTTCAAAATAATCCTTTACAGACATCTGTATTGTTCCCTCACAGAAGTTGTCTTTATTTTGATGAAGAGCTCTTGATCCAGGGAGTCCATTGCTCGGATACAATGTCATGCCTCACAACTTACCTTCAACAAACTACTACTGCTGCTATCATCATCATCATCAATCATCATCAATCATCATCAATCATCAATCATCATCATCATCATCATCAATCATCATTCATCAATCATCATCATCATCATCAATCATCATCAATCATCATCAATCATCATCATCATCATCATCATCAATCATCATCAATCATCATCATCATCATCATCATCAATCATCAATCATCAATCATCATCATCATCATCATCAATCATCATCAATCATCATCAATCATCATCAATCATCATCAATCATCATCATCATCATCAATCATCATCAATCATCATCATCAATCATCAATCATCATCATCAATCATCAATCATCAATCATCAATCATCAATCATCATCATCATCAATCATCAATCATCATCATCATCATCATCTTTACTAACTTAATCTCCCATACAATGAGCCTCGGTAACAATGTTGTTTTGACTATTCACTTATCCTGGGTAATTTATACACATGTTAGGATGTTAGGATTTTTAACAATGGAGGGTTAGCCACCCAGGATAACCCAAGAAAGATAGTGCATCATCGAGGAACTGTTTATCTTATTTCCAATGGGGGCCTCAAGCTTGTCCCCCAGGATGCAACCCACACCAGTTGACTAACACCCGGGTACCTACTTGCTTCCTAGGTGAACAGGACAACAGGTGTAAGGAAACACGACCAATGTTTTCACCCTTGCCGGGGATTGAACCCTGGACACTCAGCGTGTAAAGCCAGAGTGTTGTTTACCAAGCCACGGGCCACCTTCATTATGTTACTATGTACAACCGTCATAAAACCTTAACTTGTGTAATGTACCTGAATAAACTTAAATAGCAGCACCGTGTGAATGCAATTTTGTTTTATTTTTTTATGCGATACAAATAATGTAGCTTACATATAATAAAACACTGATAGACACTAAAGAAAGCCACTTGTATGTAGTGCATGTTGGACAAATTAATCCTAAGGTAAGTAAGTTTATTTAGATAAGTAAGTTTATTTAGGTACAGGTACACTAGGGCCATACTTAAAAATATTCTGGTCTTCCAAAATTAACCATACCTACACTGTACTAAATCATTCACTCAGTTTGAGATGACTCGAAAAATCCCCAAAAATTTACTACCGCTTAATCAATTTAAAACATTAATACAGAGGGTTCTGAGAAGCAAGATCACCACCCATCTAGATACCATCAGTTATACAAACCAGGGTAACATGGGTTTAGAGCAGGTCATTCCTGCCTGTCCCAGCTACTAGACCACTATGACAAGGTCTTGGATGCTATAGAGGACAAACAAAATGAAGATGTAGTATACACAGATTATGCAAAAGCCTTCAACAAGTGTGATCATGGTATAATAGCACACAAAATGCATGATAAAGGAATAACGGAAAAGTTGGTAGATAGATCTATAGCTTCTTAACAAATAGAACAAGAAGAGTACATGTAATAGTAAACAGAGCAAAGTCTGATGCAGCTACAGTGAAAAGCTTTGTTCCACAAGGCACAGTACTCATCCCTATCCTGTTCCTCATCCTCATATCTGACATAGACAGATGTAAGCCACAGCACCGTACCTTTCTTTGTGGATGACACTCGAATTTTCATGACAGAGTTCTCCAATGAGGACACTGCAAGACTCCAAGCAGACATCAGCTGGGCCCTGTGGCCTGTTGGCTAAAGCTCTCGCTTCACACGATGAGGGTCTGGGTTCGATTCCCGGCGAAGGGGTGAAAACATTGGATGTGTGGCCCGGTGGTCTGGTGGCTAAAGCTCCCGCTTCACACACGGAGGGCCCGGGTTCGATTCCCGGCGGGTGGAAACATTTGACACGTTTCCTTACACCTGTTGTCCTGTTCACCTAGCAACAAATAGGTACCTGGGTGTTAGTCGACTGGTGTGGGTCGCATCCTGGGGGACAAGATTAAGGACCCCAATGGAAATAAGTTAGACAGTCCTCGATGACGCACTGACTTTCTTGGGTTATCCTGGGTGGCTAACCCTCCGGGGTTAAAAATCCGAACGAAATCTTATCTTATCTTATCTTATCACCAGCTGTCTATGTTCACCCATCAGTAAAATGGGTACCTGGGTGTTAGTCGACTGGTGTGGGTCGCATCCTGGGACAAAACTGACCTAATTTGCCCGAAATACTCAGCATAACAAGCAGCTTTCTATATGGTAGTACATATGTCATTGATGTCAGTTATGGTCTGTATACCATGTACATGTACCTGGAGTACCTGGAGTTTACCTGGAGAGAGTTCCGGGGGTCAACGCCCCCACGGCCCGGTCTGTGACCAGGCCTCCTGGTGGATCAGAGCCTGATCAACCAGGCTGTTGCTGCTGGCTGCACGCAAACCAGCGTACGAGCCACAGCCCGGCTGATCAGGAACTGACTTTAGGTGCTTGTCCAGTGCCAGCTTGAAGACTGCCAGGGGTCTGTTGGTAATCCCCCTTATGTGTGCTGGGAGGCAGTTGAACAGTCTCAGGCCCCTGACACTTATTGTATGGTCTCTTAACGTGCTAGTGACACCCCTGCTTTTCATTGGGGGATGGTGCATCGTCTGCCAAGTCTTTTGCTTTCGTAGTGAGTGATTTTCGTGTGCAAGTTCGGTACTAGTCCCTCTAGGATTTTCCAGGTGTATATAATCATGTATCTCTCCCTCCTGCGTTCCAGGGAATACAGGTTTAGGAACCTCAAGCTCTCCCAGTAATTGAGGTGTTTTATCTCCGTTATGTGCGCCGTGAAAGTTCTCTGTACATTTTCTAAGTCGGCAATTTCACCTGCCTTGAAAGGTGCTGTTAGTGTGCAGCAATATTCCAGCCTAGATAGAACAAGTGACCTGAAGAGTGTCATCATGGGCTTGGCCTCCCTAGTTTTGAAGGTTCTCATTATCCATCCTGTCATTTTTCTAGCAGATGCGATTGATACAATGTTATGGTCCTTGAAGGTGATATCCTCCGACATGATCACTCCCAGGTCTTTGACGTTGGTGTTTCGCTCTATTTTGTGGCCAGAATTTGTTTTGTACTCTGATGAAGATTTAATTTCCTCATGTTTACCATATCTGAGTAATTGAAATTTCTCATCGTTGAACTTCATATTGTTTTCTGCAGCCCACTGAAAGATTTGGTTGATGTCCGCCTGGAGCCTTGCAGTGTCTGCAATGGAAGACACTGTCATGCAGATTCGGGTGTCATCTGCAAAGGAAGACACGGTGCTGTGGCTGACATCCTTGTCTATGTCGGATATGAGGATGAGGAACAAGATGGGAGCGAGTACTGTGCCTTGTGGAACAGAGCTTTTCACCGTAGCTGCCTTGGACTTTACTCTGTTGACGACTGCTCTCTGTGTTCTGTTAGTGAGGAAATTATAGATCCATCGACCGACTTTTCCTGTTATTCCTTTAGCATGCATTTTGTGCGCTATTATGCCATGGTCACACTTGTCGAAGGCTTTTGCAAAGTCTGTATATATTACATCTGCATTCTTTTTGTCTTCTAGTGCATTTAGGACCTTGTCGTAGTGATCCAATAGTTGAGACAGACAGGAGCGACCTGTTCTAAACCCATGTTGCCCTGGGTTGTGTAACTGATGGGTTTCTAGATGGGTGGTGATCTTGCTTCTTAGGACCCTTTCAAAGATTTTTATGATATGGGATGTTAGTGCTATTGGTCTGTAGTTCTTTGCTGTTGCTTTACTGCCCCCTTTGTGGAGTGGGGCTATGTCTGTTGTTTTTAGTAACTGTGGGACGACCCCCGTGTCCATGCTCCCTCTCCATAGGATGGAAAAGGCTCGTGATAGGGGCTTCTTGCAGTTCTTGATGAACACAGAGTTCCATGAGTCTGGCCCTGGGGCAGAGTGCATGGGCATGTCATTTATCGCCTGTTCGAAGTCATTTGGCGTCAGGATAACATCGGATAGGCTTGTAATGTTAATCAAATTTTGTGGCTCTCTCATAAAAAATTCATTTTGATCTTCGACTCTCAGTCTGGTTAGCGGCTTGCTAAAAACTGAGTCATATTGGGACTTGAGTAGCTCACTCATTTCCTTGCTGTCATCTGTGTAGGACCCATCTTGTTTAAGTAGGGGCCCAATACTGGACGTTGTTCTCGATTTTGATTTGGCATAGGAGAAGAAATACTTTGGGTTTCTTCCGATTTTATTTATGGCTTTTAGTTCTTCCCGCGATTCCTGACTCCTAAAGGATTCTTTTAGCTTAAGTTCGATGCTTGCTATTTCTCTGACCAGTGTCTCCCTACGCATTTCAGATATATTGACCTCTTTTAGCCGCTCTGTTATTCTTTTCCGTCGCCTGTAAAGGGAGCGCCTGTCTCTTTCTATTTTACATCTACTCCTCCTTTTTCTTAGAGGAATAAGCCTTGTGCATACATCGAGTGCCACCGAGTTAATCTGTTCTAGGCATAAGTTGGGGTCTGTGTTGCTTAGTATATCTTCCCAGCTTATATCGGTTAGGACTTGGTTTACTTGGTCCCACTTTATGTTTTTGTTATTGAAGTTGAATTTGGTGAATGCTCCCTCGTGACTAGTCTCATTATGTCGGTCTGGGGCTCCACGCATACATGTCTGAACCTCAATTATGTTGTGATCTGAGTATATTGTTTTTGATATGGTGACATTTCTTATCAGATCATCATTGTTAGTGAAGATGAGGTCTAGTGTATTCTCCAATCTAGTAGGCTCTATTATTTGCTGGTTTAAATTGAATTTTGTGCAGAGATTTAAAAGCTCGTGTGAGTGTGAGTTTTCATCAGAGCTGCTTCCTGGTGTTATTACTGTAACAATATTATTTGCTATATTCCTCCATTTTAGGTGCCTTAAGTTGAAATCCCCCAGGAGCAAGATGTTGGGTGCAGGAGCTGGAAGATTTTCCAGACAGTGGTCAATTTTTAACAGCTGTTCCTGGAATTGCTGGGATGTTGCATCCGGAGGCTTGTAGACTACCACAATGACTAGGTTTTGGTTCTCGACCTTTACTGCTAAAACTTCCACTACATCATTCGAGGCATTAAGCAGTTCTGTGCAAACAAGTGACTTATAGTAAATAAAGATATTATTATTATAATGAAGTTCAATGAAGAGAAATTTCAGTTACATACTCCGATACGGTAAACTTGAGGAAATTAAAACTTTGTCGGAGAATAAAACAAATTCTAACCACACAATAGAACAAGAAATAAGTGTGAAGGACCTGGTGGCTAAAGCTCCCGCTTCACACACGGAGGGCCAGGGTTCGATTCCCGGCGGGTGGAAACATTTCGATACGTTTCCTTACACCTGTTGTCCTGTTCACCTAGCAGCAAATAGGTACCTGGGTGTTAGTCGACTGGTGTGGGTCGCATCCTGGGGGACAAGATTAAGGACCCCAATGGAAATAAGTTAGACAGTCCTCGATGACGCACTGACTTTCTTGGGTTATCCTGGGTGGCTAACCCTCCGGGGTTAAAAATCCGAACGAAATCTTATCTTATCTTATCTTAACAATATAGCTGCCACATCTGCTAGAAAAATGATGTAGTGTGGCATTCCACTTTAGGTGGTAGCCTGGAACTTAACCTGCAGTATAAGTGGGGCCTTACTGTATACATGTACTGTATATACATAACATCTAAGTGCCCTTAAAACCTTTGTAAAAATTTAAACATGTTTGTAATTCATTTTTATGTTCTAAATGAAAACCTTAAAACACTTAATAGAATCATGAAAGATCATGAGTAAGTCTCTTTAATCCTTTCACTGTCAAGACCCCTGCTCACAAAATTGCTCTCATTGTCGAAGAATTTTGAACAAAAAAAAAAATAATTTTTTTTTAGAAATGATAATCTTTTCTCGATGGTAATGACACCAAAAGTACAAAATTTGATGGAAAACTCATGGAATTATGCTCTCGTGAAGTTAGCGGTCTTGATGATGTGTATGCATCGGCAATTTCGCCCACTTTGAGCCCTATTTTCAGCTAATTCCCTTCTTTCAGTTGACCAAACTCATAGCTATTTTGCTAGAATTCCATTTGTTCTATTGATTGAGTACAAGAAACTGCCCATTTACTGATTTCAACTCAAAGTGATCAGAAATTGGTAACATGGCCAATTTCATACAAGTAAGGCCAATTTCAAAATAGGGGTCCAGAATTAACAATGCAAACATTCCTAGGACTAAAACAATGTTTTCTCTGTTCATTAGTCATGTCTCCAGGCCCCTCTTACATTACGTTTACTCTCCATTTTGAATTTTTATTTGTGAAAGCATGTTAGACCCACCAGTTGATGTGTATTGGACCGAACCTAATGACCCCCCAATGCTCCCTTCCCTATCCCATCCTCCTCATCCCCCCATTTTTCCCTTTCCTCCCCCCTCCCAACCCTTCCTTTTCCCCATCCCATTTCTAGCCTCTGGGGTCCTCCCCTCTGGCATTACAGTTTCTAGTAGGGGAGAAGTGTGCCAGGGTTCATACCGCTCTGTGAGGTTCCTCGGGTGTGGTGTAGTTTGCCGTGGAATCTGGATTATCTGGAGGCCCCCTGCTCCCTTCCCAGATTTCCGAGAAGTGGGCAGAGTATCCTGCAGGTGACAGGTGTATCTCCAGAGGCTGCCTGTTAGTTCTAGGAGGTGGCAGCTGAAGGAGGTATGCTTTGTGGTAGGTTTCCGACTGCGCTCTCTTTTGTCCACCAGGTGGCTCGGTAGATGTGAGGTTGCTTTCCCGGAGAGTTGGTTTACTGACGCGAAGGGTAGGGTATGGCACACTGCATCTGCACTGCTTGTGGGCTCAAGGTCCTCTCGGATGAGAGGGACAACTTGCGGCCTTTTCATGTCTTCTAGTGACTGTCCCTCTGCTGTCCCTCTTTTTTTTTTTAGCTTAAAATTAATAATAAGACAGAAGTACCACTATATAGGAGACTTTGTTCCATAATAACCCTCCTCCTCCCAGGCCCCTTTCTGTTACCACATCCTGTTCTGACCCGACTTCATTATTAGACCATTCATTTATAACTATATTCATTTATAACTACGTATATTCATTTATAACGGCACAAAACATACTCAACCCCTGCCAATTTGGATTCAGGAAAAATAAAAGCACTAACGATGCAATCATAAAAATGCTAGATCTGCTTTACACAGCATTGGAAAATAAGGAATATCCACTAGGAATTTTTATTGACCTAAGAAAAGCTTTTGACACAGTAGACCATGGCATCCTACTCCACAAACTTGACCATTATGGTATAAGAGGCCATGCGCTTGCATATTTCAAATCTTACCTTACTAATAGGTATCAGTATGTCACCATTAAAGACACAGCATCAACAACACAGCCACTTGATACTGGAGTTCCGCAGGGAAGTGTCCTTGGTCCCCTGCTCTTCCTCATATACATCAATGATCTTCCAAACGTATCTCAACACATGAACCCCATTCTCTTTGCTGACAACACGACTTATGTCATCTCTCACCCTAATCTTGCCACCCTCAACACCATTGTTAATGAGGAGCTGATCAAAATATCGACTTGGATGACAGCCAATAAACTTACTCTTAACACTGACAAAACCTACTACATTATGTTTGGTAGCAGAGCAGGAGATGCGCAAATTAACATTAAGATCGACAACACTCTAATTGCCAGGCATAATGAGGGCAAATTCCTAGGCCTATACCTCGACAACAACCTGAACTTCAGCACCCATATCCAACACATAACCAAAAAAGTATCCAAAACGGTTGGGATCCTCTCCAAGATACAATACTACGTGCTGCAAACTGCCCTTCTCACACTATACCATTCACTTATATATCCATACCTCACCTATGCTATATGTGCTTGGGGTTCAACTGCAGCAACACACCTAAAGCCAATAATAACCCAACAAAAAGCCTCAGTAAGAATAATCACTAAATCCCATCCCTGGCAACACACCCCCCCACTCTTCATAGATCTAAACTTACTCCCTGTTCAGTACATCCACACTTACTACTGTGCAATCTACATCTACAGGACCTTAAATTCCAATATTAACCTTGACCTAAAATGCTTTCTTGATAGTTGCGACAGAACCCACAGGCACAATACCAGACACAAACATCTCTATTACATTCCCCGTGTCCGACTAAACCTTTACAAAAATTCAATGTATGTCAAAGGCCCTATAATCTGGAACACCCTACCTGAAAATTCTAAAACTGCAGACACATTCATCACCTTCAAAACTACCATCAGAAAACATCTTATCTCCCTGATACACCCTGTCAACTAATTACACGAATACCACCTGGTGGTTAACACTTACACTCACTCACCCATTTGACCATAAACAGAAATATCAATCTCAATCTCAAAATAATGAATCTTAACTAGTCATAAGTTGGCCTGTGATACTCCAATACTGAAACTATGTATAGTGCCAAAACAAAAGCATTCACATTGCTAAACTCACAAACTAGTATTTAGTCACTTAGCCATAATACCAACTTACCTCATAATTTTGTAATATTTTAAACTTAAGATTTAATTTAAGTCTGCCCGAAATACCTAGCCATGCTAGGTGTTCTAGTGGTACACTCTATAATTATTATTTTACTACATGTAAACCACACAATAACCAAATTCTGTAAACTCAGCATTGTAATCCTTATAGAGAATAAACTTTGAATTTGAATTTGAATTCTCCAGACTCTTCCCAGACCCTTGTACCTTTTGCTGGTGATGCTTCATCACCTGCTCCAGGTGCTGAAGCTCCTCCCATTTCTGCTAGTGCCTCTACCTCTTGCATGCTTTTAACTATGCTTCCGGCTTCCCCAAATGTGGTGCATTGGTTTTCAGATCGCCCACCTACCGCAGGTTGAGCCATCCACGGTACTATGCCTAAACGTTCCAGACCATTTGCTGACAACAGTTCTTCAATGGCTGCTCATTCCCTGACAACCGACATCTCCAACTGGTTATCTTTCTGACCATAGTAGTATTGGTAAAGCTCTTGTATGACACGTTGGCCAAAATATATTCTTTCACACTCTACGAAGCAGTGCGCACATTGTTTCAGTTCATCTGGAGTTTTACCTGGAGAAAGTTCCGGGGGTCAATGCCCCTGCGGCCAGGTCTGTGACCAGGCCTCATGGTGGATCAAAGCCTGATCAACCAGGCTGTTACTGCTGGCTGCACGCAATCCAAAGTACGAGCCACAGCCCGGCTGGTCAGGTACCGACTTTAGGTGCTTGTGGAAACATAAACACATATGCAGTTTAATGTGATCCTTTATTGACAACTTTTCATTTAGGTGCTTGCCCAGTGCCTGCTAGAAGACAGCCAGGGGTCTATTGGTAATCCCCCTTATGTATGCTGGGAGGCAGTTGAACAGTCTCGGGCCCCTGACACTTATTGTATGGTCTCTTAATATGCTAGTGACACCCCTGCTTTTCATTGGGGGGATGTTGCATCATCTGCTGAGTCTTTTGCTTTCATAGTGAGTGATTTTCGTATGCAAGTTCAGTACTAGTCCCTCTAGGATTTTCCAGGTGTATATAATCATGCATCTCTCCCGCCTGCGTTCCAGGGAGTACAGGTTCAGGAACTTCAAGCGCTCCCAGTAACTGAGGTGTTTTATCTCTGTTATGCATGCCGTGAAGGTTCTCTGTACATTTTCTAGGTCAGCAATTTCACCTGCCTTTGAAAGGTGCTGTTAGTGTGCAGCAATATTCCAGCCTAGATAGAACAAGCGACCTGAAGAGTGTCATCATGAGCTTGGCATCCCTAGTTTTGAAGGTTCTCATTATCCATCCTGTCATTTTTCTAGCAGATGCAATTGATACAATGTAATGGTCCTTGAAGGTGAGATCCTCTGACATGATCACTCCCAGGTCTTTGATGTTAGTTTTTCGCTCTATTTTGTGGCTGGAATTTGTTTTATACTCTGATGAAGTTTTAATTTCTTCATGTTTACCATATCGGAGTAATTGAAATTTCTCATCGTTGAACTTCATATTGTTTTCTGCAGCCCATTGAAAGATTTGGTTGATGTCCTCCTGGAGCCTTGCAGTGTCTGCAATGGAAGACACTGTCATGCAGACTCGGGTGTCATCTGCAAAGGAAGACACAATGCTGTGGCTGACATCCTTGTCTATGTCAGATATGAGGATGAGAAACACGATGGGAGCGAGTACTCTACCTTGCGGAACAGAGCTTTTCACCGTAGCCGCCTCAGACTTTACTCTGTTGACTACTACTCTTTGTGTTCTGTTTGTGGGGAAAATATAGATCGATCTACCAACTTTTCCTGTTATTCCTTTAGCACGCATTTTGTGCACTATTACACCATGGTCATACTTGTCGAAGGCTTTTGCAAGGTCTGTGTATATTACATCTGCATTCTTTTTGTCTTCTAGTGCATCTAGGACCTTGTCGTAGTGATCCAATAGTTGAGACAGACAGGAGCGACCTGCTCTAAACCCATGTTGCCCTGGGTTGTGTAATTGATGGGTATCTAGATGGGTGGCGATTTTGCTTCTTAGGACCCTTTCAAAGATTTTTATAATATGTAGAACAAGCTCATGAGCTTTCTCATCTTACTTCTATTGATAACATTCCAATCACAGTTCACAAGCACGCTACTCTCACTTCTTGCAGTGGTACAGTGGTTTTACTGTGTACCATTCTACAGAGTGATTTTCTGTCTTGTGGTGAGGATATTTTGGAGCAATTAGCCCTTCAGGACCTTCCAATTCTCAAAGTGGACACATATGTCCTGCCCGCTCGTGGGCGGAGGCGCTTCCCCAGTAACATTGCCCGCTTAACCTTTGACTGCTGTGAACTTCTGTCCTCCATTAATATCGCAGGCCATTGCCTAGAAGTCCATAAAGTGGTCCCTACTCCCCAACAGTGTTGAAATTGCTGGTGCTTCAGGCACCCTGCTAAATACTACAGATCTGTGGCGGAGTGCCCGATCTGCGGTGCCGTGGATCATCACGATACATCTTCCAGTCTTCCCCCACTTGTCTCAATTGCAATGAACCTCTTCTTAGTGGCTGTTTCCAACAACGGTGATCAGACATGCACCATAACAAATTGCACTCTATTAAACTGCTTTTAGGTTTGTGGCCATTTTCTTACCACCGTTGCCATGCTCGGGAGACTGTGCTCTCTCGTCTCCTCATCAGCCATACCCGCCTTACCCATGGGTATCTCATGGAATGACACCCTATTCCTCTGTGAGGTTTGTCGGGTCCCTATTTCAGTTCTTCATCTTGTGGATTGCCTGGTTTACCAGTGAGCTCGCAGGATTTACCTCCAACACCACCACTGCCACCATCCTACTGCTCTTACCTTATCTTCCCTTCTTGCAGATGGCCCTGCCTTTGACTTACAATCACTTTTTGACTTTTTGTCAGCAACTGCATTACATACTGTACAAACTTTGACACATAGCCCTTAGCATACCTTCCAGCCCTTTACTCCCCTCACCTCTGATCTGCTCTTCATCTATCTGTTTATAGCCCCATCTCTATTTTCTGCCCCACAGTGCTGCACAACCCTTGTCAGTTTAGCTCTTTGTTTGATTATTGTATAATAATTCAAGGTATGTGTACTTTTAGTCCATAAACCATTCGAAATCATCTCTATTTCTGTAACGTATCTTCTATTCTATCAAATGAGACCAAGAAAATGAGCATACATCTATAAATACCATACGAGAATACACAGCAAAGTCGGTATTTTAAACCAAAAACAGAGTTTTTTTCCTTGTGCACTGTGTGCTGCAGGATTTTTTATATACTGCACACACTGACCACTCAGACCCATTCTCTCATGTATAGGTGTACCAGCTATCTCCTGCAAGATTTGAAGCCACTAGAATTTTGGTGTAATACGTATTACAGGACCAATGCTGGCTTGCAAGCCATAATATTACGGGACCGACACTAGTAAAGCTTCCATGTAACTACCTTTTTGTCTGTTTTTCTTTGTCACTACTTTATACCGAAGCATGCAACTCTCAGTGTATTCAGGACAGTATATGCTGGTAGTTTGGTCCCTACTTTGGGATTAAAGTATTCTGATATTAGATGGTTTCCCAGCTTTGGGCAGTATCTCTTCTCTGTACATCAGGAAGCAGGACTCAATATGGTATAAGCTGTCTGTGGCCTGTACAAACCCAGCAAGAAGAAAAGAGTATAGTGGTACCAACCCCTTTATATGGGTGTGAAGGATAAGTGTGAATATTGCAGCAAGGCAGAGACTGGAGGCAGTGGAGATGTCATGTCTGAGAGTAATGTGAGGTGTGAATATTAGGCAGAGAATTCATAGCTTGGAGATTAGAGGGAGATGCAAAGTTACTAAATGTATTATCCATAGGGCTTAAAAAGGGTTATTGAAGTGGTTCAGACATTTAGAAAGGATGGAACAGAATAGGATGACTTGGAGGGTGTATAAATATGTAATGGAAGGAAGGCAGGGTAGGATTCATCCTAGAAAAAGTTGGAGGGACAAGGTAAAGGATGTTTTGTGTGCAAGGGGCTTAGACATTCAGCAAGTGTGTGAATGTGATAGGAACAGAGGCAAGTGGGTTTTACAACTTGACGTGCTGTTGGAGTGTGAGCAAGGTAACATTTATGAAGGGATTTAGGGAAACCAGTTAGACGAGCTTGAGTCCTGGAGGTGGAGATTACAGTGCCTGCACTGAAGGAGGGGTGGAGACATTTGAACTGTAGCACTGGCAAGCCTCTGGCAAGACTTGTGATGGATGAGTGATGGTAAAAGAATTTCTTCTTCTTTGGGGTCACTCTGCTACACTGGGAGACAGCTGTAATAATAATAATAATAATAATAATAATAATTGTAGGTAGTAGGTTGGTAGACAGCAACCGCCCAGGGAGGTACTACCGTCCTGCCAAGTGAGTGTAAAACGAAAGCCTGTAATTGTTTTACATGATGGTAGGATTGCTGGTGTCTTTTGTCTGTCTCATAAATATGCAAGATTACAGGTAAGTCTTGCTACTTCTACTTACACTTAGGTCACACTACACATACATGTACAAGCATATATATACACACCCCTCTGGGTTTTCTTCTATTTTCTTTCTAATTCTTGTTCTTGTTTATTTCCTCTTATCTCCATGGGGAAGTGGAACAGAATTCTTCCTCTGTAAGCCATGCGTGTCGTAAGAGGCAACTAAAATGCCGGGAACAAGGGGCTAGTAACCCCTTCTCCTGTATATATTACTAAATTTAAAAGGAGAAACTTCAGTTTTTTCTTTTGGGCCACCCCACCTCAGTGGGATACGGCTGGTACGTTGAAAGAAGAAGAAATAATAATAATAATAATAATAATAATAATAATAAAATATACCAATAAAAGCAGCAGCCTTTGATTTTCTAGCCTGTAAATGGGTTGAAAATATTATTTATCCTCAGGCAATTTTATACAGTACTGTAATATTCTGTGTAGAGGAACATTGTCCAACTCACCTACCTGGCTCTTCTTAGTACTGGACTCTCTAACAGATTTCTGTCTTTATAGACACTGACACTCTCCTTTACATCTCCAGAATTTTGTACAGTTTCCTTGAATTTTCTTAATACAAAATGTAACAGTTCTTCTAGTAGTCAATATTCTCTCAGAAGTATTCACTTACTGGCAAGAATAAAGAAAAAATTGATCTTGTTTAGCATGTGTATTCCAAGCATTGGTTCTGGGGATCACTACCCCTGTTTTAGTTATGTTTCCAGTTGTAGTAGTAAATAATTTATTGGCCATTATTTTTTCCAAGGCTTCAGAGGTTATCAGTGGGAGAGAGAGTCACAACAACACCAACAGAATCCCATGTGAGTCTTGCTGCCGGCTCAGATCTGCTACAGATGTACCAGACACAGTGGGCTACAATGCATCACATGGCAGAACAAAATGCTAAAGTTGCTCAGGTGGGTTTCTGTTGCAATTTTTTTATCAACTGCTGCACCGTTGATAACTGGTGCAGTTATCAATAGCCGAAATTGTTAAATAGTTTACTTCAAGTATCTGATACAGTATTATAATATGTATCTACATACAATGTATATATAATTATCTTTTACTCTGCTGTTGAATTCCATGTTATAACTGGTTACTCAGTAGAAAAAAAGCCCCACACAAGACTATATTACCCACTAAATAAATCAGTGAACTGATGACTTACACAAAATGTATCAGTGAATTTAAATTTTTCGTTTTTTTCTCTTGCACTAATTTTTTCTAATAGAATATTGATGGTGCAATAACTACATTAGCTGATGAGTGTGAAAATCAACATAGCCAAATGGCAGAGATTCACTCTCTCTTGGCTCATCTACCCAATATTATGGCTCAGCTCCACTCCATGTTGGCTACTATAGGTAAGTTATTCACATTTATAATGTGGCTATTGTAAATTGTATTTGATACTGATTCAAAGGTTTTATATCAAACAGTATAACAAATTCTCCTTGGATGTGTGAACTTCAAGTGTAAATTTTAGTATCAGAGTTAGTATTAAATGCAGTACATTGCTTTGTTTGTCAGAATGGCAGAATGAATTAGAATCTGTTTTAAAATAATTTCAGATATTTCATAAGAAATCACCCCTCACGGAAGGTTCCTTGAAGTTAGTGAGGGGCTCTTGATTTAGGGAATTGGATCTGTGCTCCAGTTCCCTGAATTAAGCCTGAATGCCTTCCACATCCCCCCCGGCGCTGTATAATCCTACGGGTTTAGCGCTTCCCCATGATTATAATAAATAATAATCATAAGAAATCAAATGGTTTTTACTTCTTTTAGGTAATCAGTCTCCTTCACTACAGGGGCCTCAGTTTTCCTTATTGCTTATTGCTTCTTTTTTTCCTCTACTGTTAAATATTGTACAATAGTAAACAAAAGTCAGAACGAGTGCAGTACATCTAGAAAACTTATGAACAAAATTTTGGAAATCAGACTACTGGAGTTTGAGGAAAAATATTTAGGGATAATCTTTGAAACTGCAGTGTTTTTAGTGCATTTGCAAGACCTGTCTTGAGTGTGTGTGTGTGCATTGCACATGGAATTTTAGTACAAGTGAAAAAAAATATATTGCAACTGACATTCTAGTAGAGTTCCAGGATTTTCTGTGATCAAGTATGAACATAGACTAATTTGTGTACCTGTATAATGTCAGACAGATTTGTTAAGCTGTATAATGTCAGACAGATTTGTTAAGCTGTATAATGTCAGACAGATTTGTTAAGCTGTATAATGTCAGACTGATTTGTTAAGCTGTATAATGTCAGACTGATTTGTCTAGCTGTATAATGTCAGATTGATTTGTCTAGCTGTATAATATCAGATTGATTTCTTTAGCTGTATAATGTCAGACTGATTTCTTTAGCTATATAAGAGCAGACTGATTTGTTTAGCAGTACAATATCTTGTTGCTCTCATCTTTGAGTATTTAATCTTTTATTTTCTTCATTTTTTTTTTTTGGTAAAGTGTTGGCTGCTGCAACATAGTTTTTAATCATTCATATTAATAATGTTGTCAGGGCAAATGTGACAATTATTTCCCTTGGTCTTCTTCTGGCTTCATCCCAGCATGTGAGTGAGACATTATCTGTTGAGGACTGCAGTACAGGAAACTAGTAAAATATGGGAAAAAACAGCAAGGGTTATTCCTGCAGCAGTTCATTAAAACAAATAGAAATTAGTTTTTCACAAATTATAATGCAGTATTGTTTGGCAGGAGTTTGATGAGTCATTATTGGTATTATACTATGAACTTCAGTAACAGCTGTAACTTTCTTTTAATGGAACATGTGTTGCAGCAAGTACTAGTTGTTCACTCTTAGATAACCCAGTCCCCTCAATGCAGGCTCCTTGATACTGGTGAAGGGCTCTTGATCCAGATAATGGGATGTGTATTTTCTATGGACTGAATTTGATTGCCCTCCATTCCTCACATGCTGTTTGACTCCTGTGGGCTTAGTGCTTCCTCCTCAAATATAATCAGTTAACCCATTATGTCTACATTCAGTGCTGATTGAGTGAGATTGGTATATCCCTAATTTGGCTGTGGATGTGTGAACTAGTTGAACTTAATGACAAATTAGTTAGACTATGGTATTGTTAAAGGAAGAATATTTTTCACTTTTTTTTTTTTTTTGTATTGACAGGTTCTATGAGAGGACTCTTTGAGGAGGTGGAAGGTGGCCTCTTAGAACTTCAAGATTTGGATGAAGACCTTTCTCTTCAAGAAAAAACACTTGATCTACGTTTGAGCCTTGCTTTATCACGAGAAAAGCATACACACACACTTAATTCTCTTAAAAGTAAGTATCATGTCTACTTTGTATATTACCATTTTCCAGATAATTTTTTAATGTTGACATGGCAAAGAGTGTGAAGTTATTTTGAGATGACTACATGGACTACTACTGCATTTCACATCATTCATTTTATTGATAAGGAAATATCCACATAGAATAATACATTATATGAATACTAGTTCAATTTAAATACAAAAATAAATTAGGCATTACCTGGAGTTTACCTGGAGAGAGTTTCGGGGGTCAATGCCCCCGCGGCCCGGTCTGTGACCAGGCCTCCTGGTGGATCAGCGCCTGATCAACCAGGCTGTTGCTGCTGGCTGCACGCAAACCAACGTACGAGCCACAGCCCGGCTGATCAGGAACTGACTTTAGGTGCTTGTCCAGTGCCAGCTTGAAGACTGCCAGGGGTCTGTTGGTAATCCCCCTTATGTGTGCTGGGAGGCAGTTGAATAGTCTCGGGCCCCTGACACTTATTGTATGGTCTCTTAACGTGCTAGTGACACCCCTGCTTTTCATTGGGGGGATGGTGCATCGTCTGCCAAGTCTTTTGCTTTCGTAGTGAGTGATTTTCGTGTGCAAGTTCGGTACTAGTCCCTCTAGGATTTTCCAGGTGTATATAATCATGTATCTCTCCCTCCTGCGTTCCAGGGAATACAGGTTTAGAAACCTCAAGTGCTCCCAGTAATTGAGGTGTTTTATCTCCGTTATGCGCGCCGTGAAAGTTCTCTGTACATTTTCTAGGTCGGCAATTTCACCTGCCTTGAAAGGTGCTGTTAGAGTGCAGCAATATTCCAGCCTAGATAGAACAAGTGACCTGAAGAGTGTCATCATGGGCTTGGCCTCCCTAGTTTTGAAGGTTCTCATTATCCATCCTGTCATTTTTCTAGCAGATGCGATTGATACAATGTTATGGTCCTTGAAGGTGAGATCCTCCGACATAATCACTCCCAGGTCTTTGACGTTGGTGTTTCGCTCTATTTTGTGGCCAGAATTTGTTTTGTACTCTGATGAAGATTTAATTTCCTCATGTTTACCATATCTGAGTAATTGAAATTTCTCATCGTTGAACTTCATATTGTTTTCTGCAGCCCACTGAAAGATTTGGTTGATGTCCGCCTGGAGCCTTGCAGTGTCTGCAATGGAAGACACTGTCATGCAGATTCGGGTGTCATCTGCAAAGGAAGACACGGTGCTGTGGCTGACATCCTTGTCTATGTTGGATATGAGGATGAGGAACAAGATGGGAGCTAGTACTGTGCCTTGTGGAACAGAGCTTTTCACCGTAGCTGCCTCGGACTTTACTCTGTTGACGACTACTCTCTGTCTTCTGTTAGTGAGGAAATTATAGATCCAACGACCGACTTTTCCTGTTATTCCTTTAGCGCGCATTTTGTGCGCTATTACGCCATGGTCACACTTGTCGAAGGCTTTTGCAAAGTCTGTATATATTACATCTGCATTCTTTTTGTCTTCTAGTGCATTTAGGACCTTGTCGTAGTGATCCAGTAGTTGAGACAGACAGGAGCGACCTGTTCTAAACCCATGTTGCCCTGGGTTGTGTAACTGATGGGTTTCTAGATGGGTGGTGATCTTGCTTCTTAGGACCCTTTCAAAGATTTTTATGATATGGGATGTTAGTGCTATTGGTCTGTAGTTCTTTGCTGTTGCTTTACTGCCCCAGTTGCTTTACTGCATCAGTGCAGTCAAAATATCTTTTATGAATAACCTTTATACTTTAATTTTTCTCAATAAATTTAGTGTCCTTATTGTATCATTGTCAACTATCTTCCTTCACTATGATATAACATGGAAAATGTACCTCTGTAGCACCATTCATCAGGTCTCCATAATTAAACTGAAAAAAATTCTGGTGTTTTTTTATAGCTCCAGAATTTGTGTAGTTGACTGTGTGTCACAAACCAGTTTTCCACTAATGTTCAAATCTATACCAAATCACATGCAGACATCAACATTGTTATTCTGTTGTGCTGGATGTTCCTTTTTTTCATTTGTCTGCAAACTATTTAAACTTCTTATCAACATTTAAATATAATCTCCCTCTCCTGGAAAACTAGAGGAACATTAAATTTGAAACACTACTGTACATGCTAATAAAACTTGTGCATCTTTTTGTTAATAGCTCCAGGAATCACTATCCTAACACTTGGTCTTAGACTAGGCCTCTTAAACTGGAATAGGTTTACATGGAGTTTGCCTGGAGAGGGTTTCGGGGGTTAACACCTCCGTGGCTCAGTCTGAGACCAGGCTTCATGGTGGGTCAGGGTCTGATCAACCAGGCTGTACTGCCGGCCACACGCAAACTGACGTATGAACCACAGCTCAGTTGGTCAGGTACTGACTTAGGCACCTGTCCAGTGCCTTCTCAAAGACAGCCAGGGGTCTATTGGTAATCCCCCTTATGTATGCTGGGAGGCAGTTGAACAGTCTTGGGACCCGGACGCTGATTATGTTGTCTCTCAATGTACTCGTGGTGCCCCTCTGCCATGAGTATGATATACAGTGGTACCTTGACTTATGAATTTAATTCATTCCTTGACCGAGCTTATAATTCAATTTGCTCGTATATCAAATAAATTTTCCTCATTGAAATTAATTGAAATGCCATTAATCCATTCCATCCCCCAAGAAACCACCCCAATTTTTTTGTTTTGGGTTGAAGGAGGAGATTATACTTCAGGAAGAAAATAGGAGGCTGAAGCTTCATCTAGATGGGTTAGGGAGTGAGTGTGAGATGGTGGTAGTTGGTGAGGAGGAAAAAAGTTACCAGCAGTGATTTGAAGAGTGGCAGCTGCTTTAAGTGGCAAGTGGTTCACAATTCAGGAAGAAGGATGATAAGGAAGGTTAATAGAGAAGATGTGAAGGTAGGAAATCGGTTCTCTGTTCTCCAGGACGAGTGTACTTCACTGATTAGTGAGATTAAGAGTACCCCTGACCCCTGCTTATCAAGGGAAGAATATTCTAATTGTGGGAAATTCTCAGGTAAGATATATGGACCGTGTTTTTTTGTAACAGAGATAGAAAGGTCAGACAGAGGGTGTGTCTCCCAGGAGCTTGTGTTGGTGACATAGTCAGCAGGTTGGATAATATTATGTCAGGCAATGGGAACAAGCCCATTATCTGTCTTAGTGCTGGTGGAAATGACATCAGGAATGGCAGGAGACAGGAGCTGCTGGATAAGTATAGGTCAGCCATAGATGTAGTCAGGTCTAAGGGAGGGATCCCTATCAATTCAATTCAATTCAAGTTTATTCTCTATAAGGGTTACAATGTGGGGTTTACAGGTTTTGGGTATTGTGTGGTTTACATGTGTATCATCTTGCCCAGAAGGAGAGTGGGCAATGAATGGATATCTAGGGCAGTTGATATAAATTGCTGGCTAGGCAGGTCCTGCAAGGAACTTGCAATCACATTCATTGATAACTGGGACATATTCTATGGCAAGCATGATATGTATGCAAGGGATGAGGTTCATCTCTCTGGGGCTGGAGTGGTTGCATTAGCCAGTTCAATTGAGGGGGTCATTGATGACTTGTCTAGGACTTTAAACTGACTGATTATAGAGGTATGGGTGTCTATGGGAAACAGTCAGGCTGCAGTACTAGGGTTGAAAACAGCAGATATAACCAGGATACCTCAGGGATATGTTTAAAAGACAATATTCCAAATAAAGTTGCTAGTAAAGGCAAAGCAGTTGATCAACAAAGAGAGATGGTAGAGGGCAATGAGTGACTAGCTCCCTTAAGGTTTACTATACAAATAGTAGGAGTCTAAGAAATAAGACAGATGAGCTAAGATTACTTGCAAGAGCAGGAATATAGATATTATTGCTATAACAGAGACCTGGTTCAACTTGAAAGATAGAGTAATGCCTTCTGAATGCAACATACAGGGTTATAAACTATTCCACACTGATAGGGTCAACAGGAAGGGTGGTGGAGTGGCGATGTATGTCAGAGATAATTTAAATTGTTGTGTTAGACATGATATAAGATTAGAAACATCAGACACAGAATCTGTTTGGCTTCGGTTTCTCGAGGTTCGTGAAAAGTTAATTCTGAGTGTGATTTATAGGCCCCCACACCTTGACAGAGAGTGCAGTAAGCTGCTGTGGGACGAAATTCATAAGGCATCTAGATATGAAAATGTTAGTGTTAATGGGAGATTTTAACTTTAGACAAATTGATTGGAACAATGCGACAGGAAATCTTGAATCTAGTGACTTTCTTCATACGGTTCAGGATTGCTTTTTAAAACAGTTTGTGACAGAACCAACTAGAGGAAACAATCTGCTTGACTTGGTTCTTGCCAACAAAGAATCTCTAGTTAATAATCTTGAGACTAATGATGAGCTTGGGGAAAGTGATCACAAATTACTTAGTTTCAATATACAGTGGACCCCCAGTTCGCGATGCTATCGGTATCCGATAAATCCGGTAGCTGATGCATTATATCGCCAAAAATTTGCCTCTGTTCCTGTTACAAAACTTGGTATGCGAAGTGATTCGTACGAGACGTGTCCATGTGTGGCCTGAACTGCCCCGTGTGTGCCAGTGTTTACAAGCCAGCCAGTGTGTGCGCATCTAAGGATACATTCGGTACATTCCATATTATCCATATTATCACTGTTTTTGGTGCTTGTTTCTGCAAAACAAGTCACCATGGGCCCCAAGAAAGCTTCTAGTGCCAACCCTGCAGTAAAAAGGGTGAGAATTAGTATGGAAATTAAGAAAGATTTTGAAAGGTTTGGGGCTAACCCTGAGAAGCCTATGCCAGTTGTGGACTCCATTGTGCCTACTTCAAAAATTAAGGAAATGTGTGCAAAGTAGGTTGAACTGCAAACCTTTATGGATGAAAATCACCCTAACACAGCTATTGCAAGCCGTGCTGGTGACTATTACATTGACAATGTTATGGCCCATTTTAGACAAATCTTAAAGGAACGGTGACAGAGGTCCAGTGACTCTCAAGCCGGTCCTAGTGGCATTAAAAGAAGAAGGGAAGTAACCCCGGAAAAGGACTTGCTACCTCAAATCCTAATGGAAGGGGATTCCCCTTCTAAACAGTATCAACTTCGACACACTCCCCTCCTCCCATCCCATCAATCATCACCAAATCTTCATTAAAGGTAAGTGTCAATTATTCTATTGTTATTATTCTATTGTTATTGTTGTTATTGTAATTATTCTATTGCATTAAACTTAATATTTCATGTGGTAAAAGTTTTTTTTTCATTCTTTTGGGTGTCTTGCACGGATTAATTTGATTTCCATTATATTTCTTATGGGGAAAATTGATTCGCTTTCCGATAATTTTGGTTTACGATGAGCTCTCATGAACAGATTAATATCGCGAACTGGGGGTCCACTGTATCATGGAGTTACCTGGATAACTGCAATCAAATCTCTGTCCCAGACTTTCGCTTGGCCGATTTCATGGGACTGAAAAATTGCATGGGTGGGCTAAATTGGGATGACCTGACTATGGGTCAGGTAGGTGATCTTGGTTACCAATATGACATTTTTCAGAGCATAGTTCTAGCTGTCCAGACAACTTTTGTTCCGAGTAGGGAAATTAGATCTAACAAAAATTATCCCAAATGGATGAACAATAGATTAGAACATCTCATTGGTCAAAAGAGAGGCATATACATATAGGCATATCAAAAGAGGGGAGGGGCAGTTAACCCTTTCAGGGTCGACAGGCCCTCTCAGAGACTTGTTCTTGGGGTCGCCCAAATTTCAAAAAAAAAAAATTATTTTTTCTTATGAAAAGATAGAGAATCTTTTCCCGATCATAATGACACCAAAAGTATGAAATTTGATGGAAAACTTACAGAATTATGCTCTCGCAAAGTTAGCGGTCTCGACGAATTGCTAGAACTCCATTTTTTCTATCAAATGAGTACAAGAAATCACCCATTTACCAGTTTCAACTATCCAATACAGTGGTCAGAATTTAGCAATTTTGCCAATTTCACACAAATTTCAAAAGATGCCAATTTCCGAAAAGGGTCCAGAATAAACAAGAAAGACATTCCTGGCACTAAAATAACATTTCCTCTGTTCATTAGTCACATCCCCACGCCCCTCTTACATTCTTTTGCTTTCCACTTTGAATTTTTATTCTCACAAAAAAATAGAAGATTTACTGTTATGCAGACTACTGCATTAGTATAGAAATGGTATAAATAATATCAGTGCATTTGTGAAAGAATATTAGACTCACCAGTTGATGTGTATTGGACGCATAGCATGATTTGTTTACTTTTGAACTTTGGTAAAAATCGAACATTTCTGCTACTTTGAGCTCAATTTCAAGGCACTTTTCATTGTAAAACCAGTCAAAATCATCTCAATTTCTGTAATGTCTTCCATTCTATAAAATGAGACCAGGAAAACTAGAATACAACAATAAATACCATACGAAAATACAGTGCAAAGTCGCTGTTTTAATCCAAAAACACGGTCAAATGTTTTTTTTTCTCATTACACACTGTGTGCTGCAGAATTTTTTTATACCACGCACACTAACCACATAGACCCATTCTTTCATATGTAGGCCTACCAGCTTTCATTAGATTTGAAGGCGCTAGAATTTAGGCGTACTAGTATGTCAAAAAGCCTGGTGCGTAAACCGTACTAGTACGACCGCAACCCTGAAAGGGTTAAGAAATCAATATATTCAATTAAGGAGAAATGAAAAAAGGGAATAAGAAAAGCAAAAAGGGATTATAAGGCTAAGGATGCAAGGGATTTGAAGACTAACCCAAAAGGGTTCTTTCAGGTATTCAGAAGATAGATTAGGGACAAGATAGGCCCACTTAAGAGTAACTCAGGTCAGATCACTGACAGTGATAAGGATATGTGTGAAATTTTCAATTCTTACTTCCTCTCAGTTTTTACTCAGGAAGATACTAGCGAGATTCCTGAAATAATAGCTTATGTAGAACAGGACAATAATAAACTATGCACGATTGCTGTAACTAGCAATATGGTCCTCAGACAAATACAGAAATTTAAACCTAACAAATCCCCAGGCCCTGATGAACTGTTTGCAAGGGTATTAAAGGAATGTAAAGAGGAATGTAGCATACCTTTGGCTAATCTTTTCAACACATCACTACAAACTGGCATAGTGCCTGACAAGTGGAAAATGGCAAACAAAATACCTATTTACAAGGCAGGTGACAGGTCCTTAGCTTTGAACTATAGACCAATAAGCCATACCTCCATAGTGGGAAAATTTATGGAATCAGTAATTGCCAAAGCAATTCATATCTATCTCGAAAGGCATAAATTGATTAATGAATCTCAGCACGGTGTAACAAAGGGGCGTTCCTGTCTTAGGAATTTACTAACTTTCTTCACTAAGGTATTTGAGGAGGTAGATCATGGTATTGAATATGATATTGTGTATAAGGACTTTAGTAAGGCTTTCGATAGAGTGCCACATGAGAGGCTATTGAGGAAACTTAAGACACACGGAATAGGAGGAGAAATTTTTTCCAGGGTTGAGGGATGGTTGACAAATAGACAGCAGAGAGTTTGCATAAATGGGGAGAAATCAGAATGGGGGCACATCACATGCTGGGTTCCACAGGGGTCAGTGTTGGGCCCCCTTGTTGTTCACAGTCTACATAAATGACATAGATGAGGGAATAAATAGCGACATAAGCAAATTTGCTGATGATACGACAATAGGCAGTCCAATTCATTCTAATGAGGACATTAGAGCACTCCAGGATGATTTGAATAGACTGTTGCTGTGGTCAGAGAAGTGGCAGATGCAGTGTAATAAAGACAAATGCAGAGTTCTAAATGTTGGACAGGAAAATAACCATGCCACATATAAACTAAATAATGTAGATCTTGATACGTATTACAGATTGCGAAAAGGATTTAGGAGTTCAGGTTAGTAGTAATCTAAAACCAAGACAACAGTGCATTAAGGTTCGCAATAAAGCTAACAGAATCCTTGGCTTCATAGCGAGAAGTATAAATAATAGAAGTCCTCAGGTTGTTCTTCAACTCTATATATCTTTGGTTAGGCCTCATTTAGATTATGCTTCACAGTTTTGGTCACCGTATTACAGAATGGATATAAATGCACTGGAAAACGTACAAAGGAGGTTGACAAAGTTGATCCCATGTATCAGAAATCTTCCCTTTGAGGATAGACTGAGGGCCCTGAACCTGCACTCTCTAGAAAATCGTAGAATTAGGGGAAATATGATTGCGGTGTATAAATGGAAAACATGAATTAATAAAGGGGATGTAAATAGCTTGCTAAAAATATCTAACATAGACAGGACATGCAGCAGTGGCTTTAAATTGGATAAATTCAGATTCAGGAAGGATATAGGAAAGCACTGGTTTGGGAATAGAGTTGTGGATGAGTGGAACAAACTCCCGAGTACCGTCATAGACGCTAAGACGTTGTGTAGTTTTAAAAATAAGTTGGATAAATACATGAGTGGGTGTGAGTTGGGCTTGATTAGCTTGTGCTACTAGGTCGGATGCCGTGCTTCTCCCTTAAATGATGTGTCTGACTTAACTAGGTCAAGGCATTGGCTTAGCTGGTGGGAGAATTGGAGCTGCCTCACATAGGCCAGTAGGCCTGTTGCAGTGTTCCTTCTTTCTTATGTTCTTAATGTGTCATTGCTACATAAACATGTTAATGTAATGTGTCAATGCTACATAAACATCTTACTTATGTTAATGTTATGTGCCAGTGCCACAAACATCTTACCTATGTTCATGAAGGGTATCAGTGCCACATGAACATCCTATGTTAATGTAGGGTGTCAGTGCCACATAAACATCTTATGTTAATGTAGGGTGTCAGTGCCATATAAACATCTTATGCTAATGTAAGGTGTCAGTGCCACATAAACATCTCATTTATGTTACTGGAAGGTGTCAGTGCCACATAAACATCTTATGTTAATGTAAGGTGTCAATGCCACATAAACATCTCATTTATGTTAATGTAGAATGTCAGTGCCTCATAAACATCTTATGTTAATGTAGGGTGTCAGTGCCACTTAAACATCTTATTTATGTCTTCATTTGTTCTACTTCCTCTGACAGTTTCCTTTCTTATATAACTTAATATTTCTCCTGCTGCTGAAACCTGGAATATGTAATAAAAAATGTATGCACCTATTGATATTCTTACAAATAATAGTCTTTCATACAGTGTGCGATACATTCTCTCTCAAGATATTCCCTCAAAGGGGCCTTGATGCTACTGCAAACTTTTAGTCCAGGGAATGAGAAGTATTATCTCCTTGGATCACATTTCATTGACCTCAGTTCCCAAGCACTGCATGACTTATGGTACTTTTAGCATTATAATCTTATGTGTTGTCTTCCTTTGTATCTTCCTGCCAATTTCTCAGAAGCAATTGTTGCAGTCACTGCGAACATGTAAATGTTGAGGTTTTTAAGAAAATGCAAATTAACACATGTAAGTTTAAATATGTGTGCATGTAGAAGAATGGTAACAACTTGTTAAGAAATATAATTGTGTAAAAACTCTATTTGAAGAATCTCTTTACCAATATAATAATTATTATTCAAATGTAAATTTCTTCAGAAGTGTTTGACAAAAATATGAATTGCTATATTATTTATTGTAGATATGACTAAAAGTCATATAAAGTCATATAAAGTTGTGTATCTTTATACGTATATGCTTCTAAACTGTTGTATTCTGAGCACCTCTGCAAAAGCAGTGATAATGTGTGAGTGTGGTGAAAGTGTTGAATGATGATGAAAGTATTTTCTTTTTTGGGTCACCCTGCCTCGGTGGGAGACGGCCGACTTGTTGAAAAAAAAAAAAATGACTAAAAGTTTTGCTTCCTTCAACAGAAGAACTAAGTGTGAGCCACCAAGCCAAGATGCTGGCCCTGGAGCACCATCAAGAGAATGAGAGAAAAGAGAGAGAGAGAGTCTTCTCAGATCAGTTCAGTGAAGATTTAAAATATTATAGAGAAAAGGGTCATGTTACAAGTAAGTCCACATATTAACATTTACAGCCATGCCAAAGCTGAAGCAATGTGGTTCACTTGTGCCAAGCAAATTGACAGACTTGTCTGGGCTGCTGGTTGAGCACAGTGCATTCTCTGGCTTTTGCTTTTGCCTTTTTGTTTCACCATGTTGTACACTTATTATTCCACCACTGCACATATTGTACATAGTGTACATAATTGTAAATACCAGCAGTTTATATTTGGTGAAGGAAAATGCAAGTCATATACTATTGTTGAGTTTTGATTGCTCCTCTTTGATCCCATTACGACTAGGTACGCTGGCCATACTATACTTGTGTTTGTAATAATGGTGCATTGAGGTATCTTTGGAGACAAAGAGCATTATCCATGGAGGCAAGAAGGGAATGTATGAGAGTATAGTGGTACCATGGTTGTAAATGCTGCAGCAAGGAGGAGGCTGGAGGCAGTGGAGATGTCGTGTCTCAGGGCAATATGTGGTGTAAATACAGTGGACCCCCGCTTTACAATCACCTCCCAATGTGACCAATTATGTAAGTGTATTTATGTAAGTGCGTTTGTACGTGTATGTTTGGGGGTCTGAAATGGACTAATCTAATTTACAATATTCCTTATGGGAACAAATTCGTTCAGTACTGGCACCTGAACATACTTCTGGAATGAAATAATATCGTAAACTGGGGGTCCACTGTATTATGCAAAAAATTCATAGTATGGAAGTTAGGAGGTGTGGAGTTGCTAAAAGTATTATTCAGAGGGCTGAGGAGGGATTGTTGAGGTGGTTTGGTCATTTAGAGAGGATGGAGCAAAACAGAATTACTTGGAGGGTGTACAAATCTGTAATGGAGGGGAGGAAAGGTAGAGGTTGTCCTAGGAAAGGATGGAGGGAGTAAAAGAGGTTTTGTGTGTAAGGGACTTGGATATACAGCAGGCATGTGTAAGCATGTTAGATAGGAGTGAATGGAGACAAATGGTTTTTGGGACCTGACAAGCTATTGGAGTGTGAGCAGGGTAATATTTTGTGAAGGGATTCAGGGAAACCGGTTAGCCAGACATGAGTCCTGGAGGAAGGAAGTATAATCCCTTCACTTTAAAGGAAAGGTTTGGAATATTTGTTATTTTGAGTGACATCTGAACTGAGCTCCTCTTCACAGAAAGTGATTATGCATGAATGATGGTGAAAGTGTTTCTTTTCTGGGCCACCCTGCCTCAGTGGGAGACAGCAAGCATGTTGAAATAATAATAATAATGTCCATGGAAGCAAAGAGAGGAATGTATGAGAGTCTAATTATACCAACACTGTTATATGGGTGTGAAGCTTGGGTGATGAATGTTGCAACAAGGAGAAGGCTGGAGGCACTAGAGATGTATCTGAGGGCAATGTGCAGTGTGAATATAATGCAGGGAATCCATGGGGTGGAAATTAGGATGTGCAGGGTTACTGAAAGTGTTATCCAAAGGGCTGAGGAGGGGTTGTTGAGGTGGTTTGGACGTTTAAAGAGGATGGAATGAAATGGAATGACTTGGAGAGCCTATAAATCTGTAGTGGAAGGACGGTGGGGTAGGGGTCAGTCTAGGAAAGGTTGGAGGGAGGGGGTAAAGTAGGTTTTGTGTGTGAGGGGCTTGGACTTCCAGCAAGCGTGCATGACCATGTTAGATAGGAGCAACTGGAGATAAATGGCTTATGTGATTCGATGTGCCATTGGAGTGTGAGCAGAGTAACATTTATGAAAGGATTCAGGGAAACTAGCAGGCTGGACTTGAGTCCTGGAAGTGGGAAGTACAGTGCGTGCACTCTGAAGGAGGGATGTTGATGTTGCAGTTTTATAACTGTAATGTAGGCATGCCTCTAGCAAGACAGTGATGGAATGAATGATGATGAAAGTTTTTCTTCCTTATCGGGTCTCCCTGCCTTGGTGGGATATGACCAATGTGTTAATAAAAAAATAAAATAATGATAATAATTTTGCTTCAGCATGATACAATGTTTGTACAGAGATAGGCGACACTTAGTCATGCATGCAGAAAGCCCATAGTTATGCGGAGCATTTTGGATACAATATTACATGTTCTTTTCTTAGGCCCAACTTTACTCATCTCTCTTTACTTATTAACCAAAAATCTCTTTATTCAACATCATTCTAACCTTCATTTTCTTAATTCAAAGTTTAGTGTAACTGTATATGCCTTTTGGCTACAGATATTGGTGACCTCAGACTATAGGAAAAATCCATGAGTCCTTCCAGGTGAACTTTGAACATTAGTTCTGATATGTTCACTGTTATGAGGTAGTAGGATGGTAGACAGCAGCCACCCAGGGAAGTACGTACTGCCATCATGCCGAGTGAGTGTGAATCGGAAACCTGTAGTTGTTTTACATGATGGTAGGATTGCAGGTGTCTTTTTCTGTCTCATATTGTTCAAATTAAAAAATAAATAAATAAATAAGGTTTCAGGTACATCTTGCTAATTCTGCTTACACTTAGGTCACACTACACATGCATTTACAAGCACACACACACACACACACAGATAAAATAACAGAAGTAAGACAAGAGAGAGAGGGGTGGGTTGATTGCATCTTCTTGGACTGCAAGAAGGCTTTTGACACAGTTCCTCACAAGAGATTAGTGCAGAAGCTAGAGCATCAGGCGCATATAACAGGAAGGGCACTGCAATGGATCAGAGAATACCTGACAGGGAGGCAACAACGAGTCATGGTACGTAATGATGTATCACAGTGGGCACCTGTGATGAGCGGGGTCCCACAGGGGTCGGTCCTAGGACCAGTGCTATTTTTGGTATATGTGAACGACATGACGGAAGGGTTAGACTCAGAAGTGTCCCTGTTTGCAGATGATGTGAAGTTAATGAGGAGAATTAAATCTGATGAGGACCAGGCAGGACTTCAAAGAGACCTGGACAGACTGGACACCTGGTCCAGCAAATGGCTTCTCGAATTTAATCCTGCCAAATGCAAAGTCATGAAGATAGGGGAAGGGCACAGAAGACCACAGACAGAGTATAGGCTAGGTGGCCAAAGACTGCAAACCTCACTCAAGGAGAAAGATCTTGGGGTGAGTATAACACCGAGCATGTCTCCGGAAGCACACATCAATCAGATAACTGCTGCAGCATATGGGCGCCTGGCAAACCTGAGAACAGCATTCCGACACCTTAGTAAGGAATCATTCAAGACACTGTACACCGTGTATGTCAGGCCCATACTGGAGTATGCAGCACCTGTTTGGAACCCGCACTTGATAAAGCACGTCAAGAAACTAGAGAAAGTACAAAGGTTTGCAACAAGGTTAGTTCCAGAGCTAAGGGGAATGTCCTATGAAGAAAGATTAAGGGAAATCGGCCTGACGACACTGGAGGACAGGAGGGTCAGGGGAGACATGATAACGACATATAAAATACTGCGTGGAATAGACAAGGTGGACAAGGACAGGATGTTCCAGGGAGGGGACACAGAAACAAGAGGCCACAATTGGAAGTTGAAGACACAAATGAGTCAGAGAGATAGTAGGAAGCATTTCTTCAGTCATAGAGTTGTAAGGCAGTGGAATAGCCTAGAAAATGACGTAGTGGAGGCAGGAACCATACACAGTTTTAAGACGAGGTTTGATAAAGCTCATGGAGCGGGGAGAGAGAGGGTCTAGTAGCAACCGGTGAAGAGGCGGGGCCAGGAGCTGTGACTCGACCCCTGCAACCACAAATAGGTGAGTACAAATAGGTGAGTACACACACACACACACACACACACAGATGAATCAAAGGGATGTTAGGAAGTATTTCTTCAGTCATAGAGTAGTCAGGCCATGGAATAGCCTAGAAAGTGATGTAGTGGAGGCAGGAACCATACATAGTTTTAAGGCGAGGTATGATAGAGCTCATGGGGCAGGGAGAGAGAGGACCTAGTAGCAATCAGCGAAGAGGCAGGGCCAGGAGCTGTGACTCGACCCCTGCAACCACAAATAGGTGAGTACAAATAGGTGAGTACACACACACACACACACACACACACACACACACACACACACACACACACACACACACACACACACACACAGGGAAGGAAAATCCTGTGTCACAAACCTACTAGAGTTTTATGACAAGGTGACAGAAGTAGGACAAGAGAGAGAGGGGTGGATCGACTGCATATTTTTGGACTGCAAGAAGGCCTTCGACACAGTTCCTCACAAGAGGTTACTGCAAAAGCTAGAGGATCAGGCACACATAACAGGAAAGGCACTGCAATGGATCAGAGAATATCTGACAGGGAGGCAACAACGAGTCATGGTACGCGACGAGGTGTCAGTGGGCGCCTGTGACAAGCGGGGTTCCACAGGGGTCAGTCCTAGGACCTGTTCTGTTCTTGGTATATGTGAACGACATAACGGAAGGGATAGACTCAGAAGTGTCCTTGTTTGCAGATGATGCGAAGTTAATGAGAAGAATCAAATCGGACGAGGATCAGGCAGGACTACAAAGAGACCTGGACAGGCTACAAGCCTGGTCCAGCAACTGGCTCCTTGAATTTAACCCTGCCAAATGCAAAGTCATGAAGATTGGGGAAGGGCAAAGAAGACCCCAGACACAATATAGTTTAGATGGCCAAAGACTGCAAACCTCACTCAAGGAAAAAGATCTGGGGGTGAGTATAACACCGAGCATATCTCCTGAGGCACACATCAATCAGATAACTGCTGCAGCATACGGGCGCCTGGAAAACCTACGGATAGCGTTCCGATACCTCAGTAAGGATTCGTTTAAGACTCTGTATACCATCTACGTCAGGCCCATACTGGAGTATGCAGCACCAGTTTGGAATCCACACCTAGTCAAGCACGTCAAGAAATTAGAGAAAGTGCAAAGGTTTGCAACAAGACTAGTCCCAGACCTACGGGGATTGTCCTACGAAGAAAGGTTGAGGGAAATCGGCCTGACGACACTGGAGGACAGGAGGGTCAGGGGAGACATGATAATGACATATAAAATACTGCGCGGAATAGACAAGGTGGACAAAGACGGGATGTTCCAGAGATGGGACACAGACACAAGAGGTCACAATTGGAAGTTGAAGACTCAGATGAATCAAAGGGATGTTAGGAAGTATTTCTTCAGTCATAGAGTAGTCAGGCCATGGAATAGCCTAGAAAGGGATGTAGTGGAGGCAGGAACCATACATAGTTTTAAGGCGAGGTATGATAGAGCTCATGGGGCAGGGAGAGAGAGGACCTAGTAGCAATCAGCGAAGAGGCGGGGCCAGGAGCTGTGACTCGACCCCTGCAACCACAAATAGGTGAGTACAAATGGGTGAGTACACACACCCCCCCTCTACCTACCTACCTACCTACCTCTGCATTTTCTTCTATTTCCTTACTAGTTCTTGTTCTTGTTTATTTCTGCTTATCTCCATGGAAAATGGAACAGAATTTACCCCTCTGTAAGAGGTGACTAAAATGCCAGGAGCAAAGGGCTAGTAACCCCCTTCTCCTGTATACATTACTAAATTTTAAAAGATAAACTTTTGTTTTTCTTTTTGGGCCACCCTTTCTTGGTGGCATACAGCCAGTTTGTTGAAAGAAGAAGAAAATGTATGCTGTCTCATAGGTTTACTATACATAGAACATAAGACTAGTGGATCATTTAATACAGTGCCTGCAAAAATAATCTAGATGTGCCTCCATATTACGTATTTGATGACATACTTCATCATAATGTTTTTTAGAGGTATTTGTCAACTCTCTAAATTAATACAAGTGACTGCAGCATGTATCACCTCTCAGTGCGCCTGCATACAGCAGTGAGATGAGGAGTTCTGTTGTTGCACTACTCTACCCCCTAGTGCCCAGCATTTGGAGCTGTATTTAGTACAGTGTAATTTTGTGCCAAGTAGATAAATGTGGTTTGTTCAAAGAAGAAGAGTGAAGAAAGCCAATACAGTATATTGGCTTGGAGACAAGAAGACACTATAAAGGAAATATGTCACCGTACTGGACAAGCAAAATCCAGTGTAATGGCATCACTTGCTGCCTGTGGCTCCTCGCTAGACTTTCCAGCTACAAAACATCTTACTTAACGGCCAAGAAAGATGTCTAAACACAAAGTACATAGAAATACACATTTGACTGCACCACAGCTCAACAAAATGCATCCCGAACTCCTGGGTGACCTTTCAGTTCAACACTGCCTGCAAAAGTACTGTACCTCCATCTGCCAAGTTATCATCCTGCAAGGAAACTCCTCCTCATGCCCCATATGAAGAAAGAATGCTTGCAGTTTGCCAAGAAATATGGGTACTGGAGTATTGATGACTTTTCTTTACTGCTCTTAATAGTCCCTGGACCCATTATGTACCTCTGTAATCTTTTGACTACCACCCACAGGATGGGTATGGGGTGCATAATAAGCATATTAAACTAAACTCTTAATAACCTAACAACTATTTCATACATTTGCAACATCTGCCACATTGCTTCCCTTCCACATTATCATATACCTTTCCTGAAGCCATAAATGCAGGCAAAAAGCTTCTTGCCTTTATCTAATTATTGTTCACTTATGTATTTGTACACAGTTGGTCCACATATTCACTATCCTCCCTAAAACCTCTGTTCCTGTGCAGACCTACTTCTTGTCTTACCCATAGTTCTTTCAGTAATAATTCAGTCATGCACTTTATCCAGTATACTCAACAGGCTTTTTTTTTTTTTTTTTTTTTTCAACAAGTCGGTCGTCTCCCACCGAGGCAGGGTGACCCAAAAAAGAAAGAAAATCCCCAAAAAGAAAATATTTTCATCATCATTCAACACTTTCACCACACTCACACATTATCACTGCTTTTGCAGAGGTGCTCAGAATACAACAGCTTAGAAGCATATACGTATAAAAATACACAACATATCCCTCCAAACTGCCAATATCCCAAACCCCTCCTTTAAAGTGCAGGCATTGTACTTCCCATTTCCAGGACTCAAGTCCGACTATATGAAAATAACCGGTTTCCCTGAATCCCTTCACTAAATATTACCCTGCTCACACTCCAACAGATCGTCAGGTCCCAAGTATCATTCGTCTCCATTCATTCCTATCTAACACGCTCATGGACGCTTGCTGGAAGTCCAAGCCCCTCGCCCACAAAACCTCCTTTACCCCCTCTTTCCAACCCTTTCGAGGATGACCCCTACCCCTCTTTCCTTCCCCTATAGATTTATATGCTTTCCATGTCATTCTACTTTGATCCATTCTCTCTAAATGACCAAACCACCTCAACAACCCCTCTTCTGCCCTCTGACTAATGCTTTTATTAACTCCACACCTTCTCCTAATTTCCACACTCCAAATTTTCTGCATAATATTTACACCACACATTGCCCTTAGACAGGACATCTCCACTGCCTCCAACCGTCTCCTCGCTGCTGCATTTACCACCCAAGCTTCACATCCATATAAGAGTGTTGGTACTACTATACTTTCATACATTCCCTTCTTTGCCTCCATAGATAGCGTTTTTTGACTCCACATATACCTCAACGCACCACTCACCTTTTTTCCCTCATCAATTCTATGATTAACCTCATCCTTCTTAAATCCATCTGCCGACACGTCAACTCCCAAGTATCTGAAAACATTCACTTCTTCCATACTCCTCCTCCCCAATTTGATATCCAAATTTTCTTTATCTAAATCATTTGATACCCTCATCACCTTGCTCTTTTCTATGTTCACTTTCAACTTTCTACCTTTACACACATTCTCAAACTCATCCACTAACCTTTGCAATTTTTTTTTAGAATCTCCCATAAGCACAGTATCATCAGCAAAAAGTAACTGTGTCAATTCCCATTTTGAATTTGATTCCCCATAATTTAATCCCACCCCTCTCCCAAACACCCTAGCATTTACTTCTTTTACAACCCCATCTATAAATATATTAAACAACCATGGTGACATTACACATCCCTGTCTAAGACCTACTTTTACCGGGAAGTATTCTCCCTCTCTTCTACATACCCTAACCTGAGCCTCACTATCCTCATAAAAGCTCTTTACAGCATTTAGTAACTTACCACCTATTCCATATACTTGCAACATCTGCCACATTGCTCCTCTATCCACTCTATCATATGCCTTTTGTAAATCCATAAATGCAATAAAAACTTCCCTACCTTTATCTAAATACTGTTCACATATATGCTTCAATGTAAACACTTGATCTACACATCCCCTACTCACTCTGAAGCCTCCTTGCTCATCCGCAATTCTACATTCTGTCTTACCTCTAATTCTTTCAATTATAACCCTACCGTGTACTTTTCCTGGTATACTCAGTAAACTTATTCCTCTATAATTTTTACAATCTCTTTTGTCCCCTTTCCCTTTATATAAAGGGACTATACATGCTCTCCGCCAATCCCTAGGTACCTTCCCCTCTTTCATACATTTATTAAACAAAAGTACCAACCACTCCAACACTATATCCCCCCCTGCTTTTAACATTTCTGTCATGATCCCATCAGTTACGTAATGCCTCACGTACCTCCACCACACTTACATTCTGCTCTTCTTCACTCCTAAAAGATGGTATACCTCCCTGGCCAGTGCATGAAATTACCGCCTCCCTTTCTTCCTCAACATTTAAAAGTTCCTCAAAATATTCTCGCCATCTACCTAATACCTCCCTCTCCCCATCTACTAACTCCCCTACTCTATTTTTAACTGACAAATCCATACTTTCCCTAGGCTTTCTTAACTTGTTTAACTCACTCCAAAATTTTTTCTTATTTTCATTAAAATTTCTTGACAGTGCCTCGCCCACTCTTTCATCTGCTCTCCTTTTGCACTCTCTCACCACTCTCTTCACCTTTCTTTTACTCTCCATATACTCTGCTTTTCTTATAACACTTCTGCTTTGTAAAAACCTCTCGTAAGCTACCTTTTTCTCTTTTATCACACCCTTTACTTCATCATTCCACCAATCACTCCTCTTTCCTCCTGCCCCCACCCTCCTATAACCACAAACTTCTGCCCCACATTCTAATACTGCGTTTTTAAAACTATTCCAACCCTCTTCAACCCCCCCCACTACTCATCTTTGCACTAGCCCACCTTTCTGCCAATAGTCGCTTATATCTCGCCCGAACTTCCTCCTCCCTTAGTTTATACACTTTCACCTCCCTCTTACTTGTTGTTGCCACCTTCCTCTTTTCCCATCTACCTCTTACTCTAACTGTAGCTACAACTAAATAATGATCCGATATATCAGTTGCCCCTCTATAAACATGTACATCCTGGAGCCTACCCATCAACCTTTTATCCACCAATACATAATCTAACAAACTACTTTCATTACGTGCTACATCATACCTTGTATATTTATTTATCCTCTTTTTCATAAAATATGTATTACTTATTACCAAATTTCTTTCTACACATAGCTCAATTAAAGGCTCCCCATTTACATTTACCCCTGGCACCCCAAATTTACCTACTACTCCCTCCATAACATTTTTACCCACTTTAGCATTGAAATCCCCAACCACCATTACTCTCACACTTGATTCAAAACTCCCCACGCATTCACCTATAATTCTTATTAACTTTTATCCCCCTTTCTTCTTATACAAAAGAATTACACGTGCTTTTTGCCAGTCTCTAGGTACCCTTTCCCCTTTCATTTACATATTGAATAAATATGCCAACCACTCCAAAACTGAAGGCCCACCTGCTTTTATCATTTCTATCTTGAGCCCATCTATTCCAGCTTCTTTACCCCCATTCATTTCACCCATTGCCTCGTGCATTTTCCCTCTCATTGCATCTGGAAGGCAGATAATGTGTTAAAAAATAATAATAATACTGGTACTTTCATGAAATACCTGACCTATTCATATTTTGTTTTTTAAATGTTTAGCCATATCAAATATTTCAACTTTCATTTCCTTTATTCACAGGAATAATTTCAAGCAGTGAGGATGAACAGGGTCTGAAACTAGAGGAAGTCGACTTGGACCAAGATATAAGTGAGCTGGATAGTTTCCTGAATGATCCGGCGTGAAAAAATAAACATTTACCCAAATTATTGAAGAGTCTGGAGTATATATCATGAGACAGTATTAAGACTGTTGTCCTAGAAGTGTATGTAAGATGTGCACTTTTTCCAGTATTGGAGTCATTCCTAGATACTTTCATTTTCAAACATCTATTTTTCCTTCAGGCATCAAAAAGAAATAAATGTACCCAAATACTCCTGAGTTTCCGAGTTATCTGTGTGCTCATTTGTTTGTTACTGTACTAACTCAGTAAGTGCTGAGTCTTAGGACTGAACAGTAAATTTATCAAATATGAATGGATATAAGCTGACTAGTTGAGTGTGAGAAGATAGAGGCATTAATTTAACATGGTTCAACAGCTGGACATGCTTAAGAAATTAGAAATTGTCATCTTAAGTCCAGCATGATATTACAGGAAGGTAAAAAATAGTGATAGTGGTCTTTATGCAGTTGTGCAGCAATTGAAAATGCAATGTTTACTGCATATGTGGGAAGAAAAAACTCATCAAGAGAAAGAATATTTTTCCTCTTCTCTCCATTAATGTTTCCATGAGTAATGGAGAGTAATTTATGTTTTTTCTCTTCTTATATATATATTGAGAAAGTGTGTATGTAATAGATCTCGCAGTTATATTATTTTACTACTACTGCACGTTTTTCTTTATTTTTTCTTTTATAATGAAAATTTTGTTGAAATATTTTTTTGCACTATAGCCATATTCATACTGGAAAGATTTTTTTTATTTGCTTTGGAAGGTCATTGAATTATTGATTGAGTATTCACTTTTATTTTTCTTATGGAAGAGAAAGGTACTGTACCTTAAAGAGTGTCAGTGTCATTTTAGAATACTAAGTGAGATACTTAGATTTGACTAAAATAGGTATTTTCTGGTTATGTATGTACTGTATACACTCTTGGATATAACCCAACAAAAACAGCTACTTTTGGTTAGAATATTTTTTTCATAGGTGACTTATTCCTAAGCTTAGATACAATATTATTATTACTGGTTAAGTGAGAGAGTACAATATATCTCCTATCTGGCAACTATTTATGAACCAGCTAGGTTTTTATGGTGAGCCAGAGATGGGATTATACAGTAGCATGGATATTGTATTAAACCGAATTATAAAGTAAGATATGTGTTTGTGTTTGCTCAAGAATAAGAGTGATTCTATTTATTTTATGTCTTGAGTGAGAGTATAACAAAATTATGGGTGACCTGTCCATAATTATAGAGTAACTTTTGACCTTCGATGGTGGCCAGTAGTAAGCTTTTGGGTGAGGAACCAGGGAAAGTTGTAGACACAACATATTTTATATACTGTATTTCGTTTCATAACTCTAATATAAAATGCTGAAAGTTAATCAAACTCACAGGCCAGTGTCCATTCACTGGACTATACTGGACTAATAACATTAATCTAACTAAGTATATTTCTATACACCATTGGGAGGTTATAGACCTCACTCTTGACCACAAATGCAGGTTTTTAAAGACAAATGTCACACCAGCATGGCTATGACATGCACTGGCTCAAGTCCCCTCAATTCCACCATCATGACTCATGAAATCATTTAACATGATCGCAAACAAATCAAAGAATGGGTGGGACTGGAACCCATGACAAATCCTAAAACTTACCAGTTTATCTTTATCATAATATAAAGTACATTTTCATCAACAATGGCCTCTAAAGCAATGAACTGCATGTCAGTGTCACTGAACTGCATGTGTGAGCAATGTGGTGTAAAAGAAAAAGTTGTAGCCATAGGCCCAAGAACAAATGTACAGTACATCATTTGCCCTGAGGCACAGCATCATCATCATCCTTCAACAAACTGGCCTTATCCCACTAAGACAGGGTGGCCCAAAAAGAAAAATGAAAGTTTCTCTTTTTAACTTTAGTAATGTATAGAGGAGAAGGGGTTACTAATCCCTCGTTCCTGGCATTTTAGTCGCCTCTTACAACACGCATGGCTTACTGAGGAAGAATTTTGTTCTTCTTTCCCATGGAGACTGAAATAAACAAGGACAAGAACTAGTAAGAAAAATAGAAGAAAACTCAGAGGGGTGTGTATATATATGCTTGAACATGCATGTGTAGTGTGACCTAAGTGTAAGTAGAAGTAGCAGGACATACCTGAAATCTTGCAAGTTTAAGAAACAGAAAAAAAGACACCAGCAATCCTACCATAATATAAAACAATTACAGGTTTCCATTTCACACTCAATTGGCAGGATGGTAGTACCGCCCTAGGCAGTTGCTGTCTACCAACCTACTTCCTTGGAGGCACAGCATAGGTGCTATTAAGAAAAATTCATTAAGTAGTAAAAGATAAAATATTGAAGCAGCAGCTTATAAATGGTATCTTCAAAAACGTTGTTGTGGTGTTAATGTTCATGGTGTTGACATTAGCTCCTCTCCTTAAATACTAGCACAGTATATGAACACACCATTTGACAAGTAATGGTTGGCTTTGGTGTTTCATAATCACTATGGCTTGTGTAATATGAAGACTCAAGGGAAGGCCAACAGATATAAGAGAGCTATGTATGTTAGAGAACATAGAAAGATATAACCCCAAGTCTGCCATCTTCAGCCTTGCAGCATCATGGAAGAAAATGAAAATCACAGTAGCTAATGTTTTGAAAATTTTTTTATTTTATATTGATCCTGATTTTGACATTTGTGAGTTTGAGGCCGGTGATTTTCATCAAACACTTCAGGGAGTGAGAGAAACCAATGTTTCAGAGGAAAATGTATTTAGAAGAAAATGATGGTGAACCTATTTACAGTTTTGACTGCTGAAGAAACTGTAGAAGAGGATCTTGCTGCAGACAATTGAAGAAGAGGATAGAGATGAATAAAAATATTGAAAAGTTACCAAAATTGAGTTATACAGGATGCACTTGATATTCTCATCAGTTAGAGTGCCTTCTCAGACAAGAGAGATGTGCAGACCTGTTATTCACACTTTTAGAAAAATTATCTTAAGGAATATCAACATGGCAAACATTAAGTCATTATACAGTGAAACTTTTTTTTTTGTCATTATTATTAGCTTGAAAGTAAAAATTTCTCAAGTTATACATCCACCCTCACCATTGTTACTGAGGCATGGTACGTACCGGTGAGTACAAATAGGAAGCATCACCATTGTTACTGAGGCATGGTACGTACCGGTGAGTACAAATAGGAAGCATCACCATTGTTACTGAGGCATGGTACGTACCGGTGAGTACAAATAGGAAGCATCACCATTGTTACTGAGGCATGGTACGTACCGGTGAGTACAAATAGGAAGCATCACCATTGTTACTGAGGCATGGTACGTACCGGTGAGTACAAATAGGAAGCATCACCATTGTTACTGAGGCATGGTATGTACCGGTGAGTACAAATAGGAAGCATGTTTGTCTTCCTCTCAGCAGATATAGGATTGAGCCTCCACCATGTCTGAAGCTGAATGACCCACATGGGTTTAGCCCTTGACATGAATTAAACAAACTATCTGCTGAGACATTAGAAACTTTATCATTTTTTAATTTTTAATGATGTCAGATATAATGAAAACCCATTAACCCTTTGACTGTCGCGGCCGTATGTATACGTCTTACGAGGTACCGTGTTTGACGTACATATGCTCATAAATTCTAGCAGCTTCAAATCAAGCAGGAGAAAGCTGGTAGGCCCACATGTGAGAGAATGGGTCTGTGTGGTCAGTGTGCACCATTTAAAAAAAATCCTGGAGCACGCAGTGCATAATGAGAAAAAAAAACTCTGACCATTTTTTTTAATTAAAATGCCGACTTTGTATTCTCATTTTCTTGGTCTCATTTGATAGAATGGAAAACATATTATAGAAATGGAGGTGATTTTGATTGATTTTACTATAAAAAGAACCTGGAAATGGAGCTCAAAGTAGGGGAAATGTTTGATTTTTGCCAATGTTCAAAAGTAAACAAATGATGTCATTGTCCAATAAATGTCCAACTAGCCATTCTAATATGCAGTCATGAATGGGTTGATGTTATTTATACAATTATTACAGTATTGCAGTAGTCTGCATAATAGTAAGTCTTCTATTTTTTGTTTGAATAAAAATTCAAAATAGAAAGCAAGAGTAATATCAGAGGGGCCTGGAGACATGACTGATGAACAAAGAAAATGTTATTTTAGAGCCAGGAATATCTGCATTGTTCATTCTGGACCTTATTTTGAAATTGTCAGATTTTTTAATTTTCGTGAAATTGGCCAAATTGCAAATTTCTGACCACATTATTGGGTAGTTGAAATCGGTAAATGAGCAGTTTCTTGTACTCAATCGATAGAAAAAATGGAGTTCTAAAGAAATAGCTATGAGTTTGATCGACTGGAACAATGGAATTAGCTGAAAATAGGGCTCAAAGTGGGCGAAATTGCCGATTTGTAAATATCGCCGAGGTTGCTAACTTCGCGAGAGCATAATTCCGTCAGTTTTAAATCAAATTTCGTTTTTTTGGTTTCATACAATCGGGAAAAGATTCTCTATCATTTCATAAGAAAAAATATTTTGCGACACCAGGAGACACCTCAGGATTGGGGGTTGCGACAGTCAAAGGGTTAATGTTGTGCATTTTGTGAATATAATTTTAATTAAATTAGCAGAAAGATAGTATTTATATGGTTCATTTGTCTAATAATAGTGTAAGGCTACAGAAACTATTGACCGCTCAAACTGATGTGATAGTTTTAATTTGTGGCTTGATGTAGCTAATTATTCTTGAGATCAGTAGTATATACTAATGTTTTTATTTATATTAAATTTCGTTATTGAATACTTTATAATTGTAATTTTTTTCATTTGATGTCTGATAATGTTTTAATAAGTTCAGAGCAAAACAAGGTTGTTTATCTGCAGCCCTCTTAAGCAAAACAACCATATTATTGTAAGTTCTGATCAATTTTAAACTTGACTTTCACTGTATTTCACTTAATAAATACATAATATGAAGAAATATATTTTTAAGACTCTTTTTTTTTCAATAACAGTTACCTCAGTCTTTGAAGATCATATTAGCAAGTATAATTATGTAATTCCAAATAAACAATTCAAGAGTACAGTTTGTAATCAAGTTACAGTACTAACTTGATACTGGTGTTAATGTTTTGTTAGCATTATGAACATTACTGTTTCAAAGTATTTTCAGTTGTAAGATTTTTCGTACATAAATATTACTTTGTATGAACTTGTTGGATGGGTTCTGTATATAGTGTATCAGGTATATGTTTGTTTACCAGGAATTAAGTTCAGTTAATGACATATGGAGAGGCAGGGGAAGGAGGAGTAATGAATGTTAATATAGAATTGCACAACTTGTGTAGAGACTGGGGTCACTCTTCTTTGGTGGGATACCTGGAGTTTACCTGAAGAGGGTTTCGGGGGTCAATGCCCCTGCGGCCCGGTCTGAGACATGGCCTCATGGTGGATCAGGGTATGATCAACCAGGCTGTTACTGCTGGCCGCACGTAAGCCGACGTACGAACCACAGCCCGGTTGGTCAGGTGCTGACTTTAGGTGCCTGTCCAGTGCCTTCTTGAAGACCAGGCCAGTGTTAAAAGAAATTAATTTTATTATACACAAAAGGATGTTGTGATGGTATGTGCTGCAGATTTTGTGTTTTGTGTTGTGGAAAAGGAAGAGAAGATATAAACTAGAAAGAGAGAGAGACTCCCTATACAGGTGAAGGCAAAGAATCACAGAGCTGCTTGAATGGGGCCAGCATATCTGAAATATGAAGGGAGACACTGGTCAGAGAAATAGCAAATATCAAACTTAAGCTTAATGAATCATACAGGAAGTAAGAAACTCAAGAATAACTTAAAGCCACCAATGAAATTGAGAAAAAAAATATTTCTTTTCTCATGCCAAAACTCAGTAACTCTTTCTAACCTTGATCCCATCCATTACCAGGGATTACATTAATGCTTAGGTGTTTTTCACTCTTCACCTGTAGAGAGCCTATATGCAGAGGTGAATATTCCATCCTTGAACAATCGCCATGATGCTCATTGCCTCTGCTATTTTGTTAGCTCTCATGACCCTCGCAAGCCTTCACTATATAGGATAGTAACGGATTTTAGTAGAGGTTCATTGTTTGTCCTCCCAATTTACTCTGTCCCTTTTCTTCTACATTCACTCTTGTCTTCTCTTCGGTTGCTCCTTATTTATGTTCATGTAGCATCTAACTTTTCTCTTCCCACTTGGGAGATTCCGACAGTTCGTGTCTGTTCTCCCCTACTTCCATGGGTGAAAGCTCAAATACCTACAGTTGCTTCTCGCTCTTTTTTTTTCTTAATCACTTCTGGTGTCATTCTTATGCCGCTGCAGTGTACATTGATGGTTCTAAATCTTCTGACAGTGTCAGGTTTGCACCAGTGTTTCCAGACAGCATAGTGTAAGGGCATTTATTAGACTCGGCTAGCATTTTTACAGCTGACTTGTATACAATTCTTGTAGCAATTATCGTATTGCATCTATTCCTGTGTTGCCATTTGTGGTAGTCTTCGACTCCCTTAGTGCTTTGCAAGCTATTAAAAAATTTGATCCCTTGGTTCTTCTTATACAGCTCTGGTTATGCTGCATCTCTAGCAAAAACAAAGATATTGTTGTCTGTTGGGTTCCCAGTCATGTTGACGTACAGGGCAATGAACATGCAAACACTGCTGTGCAGTCAGCATTACGTGAACTCCCAGTTTCATATTGAGGTGTTCCATTCACAGACTGTTTTGCTGTAATTTCTAACCACCTTTGGAACCATTGGCAACACCATTGGTCTGATATGATACATAACAAATTACATTCTATCAAACCAAGTTTAGGTTTCTGGCCATCTTCTTGTCATCGATGCAGAGGTTAGGAGACTACACTCTCCCGTCTTCACATTGGACACACTCATCTTACTCACGGGTATCTCATGGAGAGGCGCTCCGTTCCATTCTGAGAATTGTCAGGTTCCAGTTTTAGTTAGCCATGCTCTGTTGGACTGTCCAGTCTGTCAACGAGCACACAAAATTTACCAACATTGTCACTGCTCTAACACCCTTACTATATCTTCCCTTCTTGATGATGGACCCTCCTTTGACTGAGACTCTTGTTGACTTTTTCAGAGCAACTGATTAACTGTACAAGCTTTGAGGATACTTCCTCTAGCACTCCTCACAGCCCTTTCTAACTCTCCCTCTTGCTACTCTATAACCCTGCACTATCCCCTGCCCCGCTGCACTGTATGACCCTCGTAAGTTTAGCGCTTCTTTTTGACTATACGTAATAATAATTATGCCAAATCTAAGGCAAAAATAATATCTAGTATTGAACCCCTGCTTAGACATGATGGAACTTACACAGATGACAGCAAAGAAATAAGCGAGATAGTACTAAAGTCCCAATATGACTCAATGTTTAGCGAACTGTTAACTGGACTAAGAGTTGAAAATCTAAGTGAATTTCTTATGACTGAGACTCAAAATTTGGTCAATCCAAATATCTCCAGTATTATCCTAACACCACAAGACTTCGAAAAAGCAGTAAATGGCATGCTCCATGTTCATCAAGAACTGCAAGAAGCCCCTCTCACGTGCCTTCGCCATTCTTTGGAGAGGGACCATGGACATGGGTCATCCCACAGTCACTAAAAACAACAGACATAGCCCCCCTCCACGAAGGTGGCAGTAAAGCAATTGTAAAGAATTACAGACTGACAGCACTAATGTCCAATATCATAAAAATCTTTGAAAGGGTTCTAAGAAGCAAGATTACCACCCACCTAGATGCTTATCAGTTATACAACCCAGGGTAACATGGGTTTAGAGCAGGTCTGTTCCAGCTACTAGACCACTATGACCAGGTCTTAGATGCACTGGAGGACAAGAAAAATGCAAACAAGTGCAACCATGGTGTAATAGAGCATAAAATGTGATAAAGGAATAACAGGAAAAGTTGATAGATGGATCTATAGCCTCTTAACAAATAGAACACGAAGAAGTAATAATAAACAGAGTAAAGTTGTAGGCAGCTACAGTGAAAATCTCTGTTCCACGAGGCACTGTACTCACCCCCTCCCCATCCTGCTCCTTTTCCTCATATCTGACAGAGATGTAAGCCACAGCACTGTCTTCCTTTGCAGATGACACCTGAATTTTGATAATGGTATCATCCATCAAAGACACTGAAAGACTCCAAGTGGACATCAAGCAAATCTTTAAATGGACATCAAGCAAATCTTTAAATTTGCCACAGAAAACAACATGAAGTTCAATGAAGAGAAATTTCAATTATTCCTATGTGGAAAACTTGAGGAAATTAAAACCGTATCAGAGTATAAAACAAATTCCAACCACACAATAGAGTGAATAACTAATATGAAGGACCTGGGAGTGATAATGTCAGAGGATCTCACCTTCGAAGATCACAACAATGCATCTACCACATCTGCTAGGAAAATGATAAGATGGATAATGAGAACCTTCAAAACTAGGGATGCCAAGCCCATGATTCTCTTCAAATTGCTTGTTCTCTCTAAGCTGGAATATTGCTGTACACTAAGAGCACCTTTCAAGGCAGGTGAAATTGTTGACCTGAAGAATGTACAGAGAACTTTCACATCATGTATAAGTACAATAAAGCACCTAAATTACTGTAAATGGTTGAAGTCCGTTGATTTGTTTTCCCTGGAATGTGGATGAGAAAGACACATGATAATATACACTTCGAAAATCCTAGAGGAACTACAGTGGACCCCCGCATAACGATCACCTCCAAATGCGACCAATTATGTAAGTGTATTTATGTAAGTGCGTTTGTACGTGTATGTTTGGGGGTCTGAAATTGACTAATCTACTTCACAATATTCCTTATGGGAAAAAATTCGATCAGTACTGGCACCTGAACATACTACTGGAATGAAAAAAGTTCGTTAACCGGGGGTCCACTGTAGTCCCAAATTTTCACACGAAAATCACTCGTGAAAACTGGGGCACCACAAGTATGCTGAGAGACAACACAATAAATGTCAGGGGCCCAAGACTGTTCAACTGCCTCCCAGCATACATAAGGGGGATTACCAATAGGCCCCTGGCTGTCTTCAAGGCACTGGACAGACACCTATAGGTAGTACCCGATCAGTCAGGTTGTGATTTGTACATCAGTTCACATACAGCCAACAGTAACAGCCAGGTTGATCCACCAGGAGTAGTCACACACGGGGCCACAGGGGTGTTGATCCCCGAAACCCTCTCCAGTTATACTCCAAGTATTGTTACCAAGAACTGAAAGGTAGAGTGCTAAGACAATGTGAAGATAAAGGGAAAAGATAATTACTGTAAAGTGTTTTTGATTGGTGGTAACTCATGACAGTAAGGCAAAGATAGAATAATTACATTAAAAAGAGCAGATGCTGTAATTGTTAGCTTGAGGAAAAATATTCAGGCCACATTATAGTATTGAAGAAAAGGTATATGATGCAGTTTCTTTTGTATTGAAGCATAGTTTACTAGCTGAAGTTGGTGGTCAAATTTGGGAGGTTATGTGAAAGAATGATTTTAATAGTGAATGTAGAAAAGAGCAAGGTGATAATAGTAACAAAATGTTTAGACAATGAAGAATTGAATATTAAACTGGAGGGAAGGAGTATGGAGAAGTGAATGTGTTCAGATATTTAGGAATGGGCATGTCAGCAGTTGGAGCTGTTCCAGTCTCATAGGCATTGTATGACCCCTATTGGTTTAGTGCTTCCCTATGAAAATATTGATGATAATATGAAAGGCAAGGTGAACCATAGAATAGATGAGGAATCATAAGTTAGATGGTGTGTTACAGTATCTGTGGAAAGGAGAAAGATTATGTATAGAGGCAAAAAAGGACTGTACTGGAGTATAGCAGAACCAACATTTTTGTATAGGTATGAGGCATGGGTTTTTAATGATACAGTGAGGAGGCTGGAGGCAGTGAAGGTGACATGTTTGAGAGCAATGTGTGGCATGAATATTGTGCAGAAAACTCAGAATGTAGAAATCAGAATATGGTGTGGAATTACCAAGGGTTTATTTTAGAGACTGTAGAGGGTAGTTGAGATGATTTGGGTATTTAGAGAGGATGGAGAGGGATAGAATGATGAACAGTGTATAAATCTGGGGTGGACAGTAGGAGGGGTATGGATCTTCCCAGAAATGGTTAGAGGGAGGTTGTAAAAGCAGTTTTGAGTGCTAAGGGTTTGAATATTCAGCAGGCTTGTGTGAGAATGTTAATCAGAAATGGGTGGAGAGAAGCAGTTTTTAATGGATGTGCTGTTGGAATGTGAGCACGATAGTGTTTATGAAGGGATTCAGGGAAGCCACCTAGCCGGATTTGAATCCTGGAAGTAGGAGGGACATTGCTTGCATTCTGGAGGGGAAGGGATGGTGCAGTTTGGAGAATCAACTAAGCTTTGATATCAGCACACTTCTGTCAAGATAGTAATTGAGTGAATGATGGTGAATGAGTTTCCTTTTAACTCATTGGGAGATAGCCAATGAGTTAAAAAAAATTACTAATCTTCATTGCTACTTTTCAACAATAATTAACAAAACAGTCATATAGAAAGTCAATCAGGCAAAATAGAATGGATATATTCATTACAATTCCATATTACAGAGTATCTGTCATGCAAATAAATATCAATGCAATGAATGGTCCATTGTGTTTTGTCACTTGTTTGTGAATATTATAATTATAATTATATTCTTCAGTTTCAGCATCCTCTTAAATGTTTAATATGGTTATGTAACATTCATATATCCTTTAAGATGTGTGTGTGTGCTTTTACTGATGTAAGATGATTATAATTTAAACCAATATTAGGCTTTTAGTCTGTCAGATGAAATATACACACAGGCCTTCTAAAATTCTAAAGAATTAATTATATTGTGTAGATATAATTTCATATCCAGAGGAGCTCAGTATTTTATGGAGAACTCTTGTGTTTCTTTTGCTAAGACAACGTTTTTAGAAATACTGTGGGTATACTGTTTGTGTAAAATTTAATGAAAGTAAAGGAGTCTTCATACTATCCTAGTAGCTTACTTAAAAAAATTATTAATGCATCTGCATAGCAAAGTTGTTTCCAATCTTGGGTCCCCACCCAAATCAAGGTCATGCATCATTTACCGAGGAAGGATTCTAACCTACTTCCCCCATGAAATTGGAAGAAAACATTACAAGGCCAAAACTGTTAATTAACTAGAAAGTTTGGAAAGAAATTCAGGTGAATGTATACACAATATACATGTACATATAAATATGCACATTCACATGTGTATACTGGGTGTAAAAGTACTGTAGTTGTGGTAAGTTTTACCTGTCACCTGACATGTTTATAAGACAAAGAAAAGAGATCAGTAATGCTGTCATTCCAGGGTGCTAAATATATAACAGATTTCCATTTCAAACCTCAGAATGCTGAAGAGGAGTTGTTGAGACTGTATGGGCATTTAGGGAAGATGAAACTAAATAGGATAAGAAAGAGGGTATATGAATCCCAGGAGAGGCTGGAGAGTAGGGTAAAGGTGGTGTTGAGTGCTAGAGGCTTGAGCATTCAGCAGCCTTTTGTTACTGTATTAAATCGAAGTGGAAACAAGTGGTTTTTATGGCTACGTGTGCTGTTCAAGTGCAAGTACAGTACCATTTATGAAGGAATTCAGGGAAAACAGGTTTGCCAGACTTGAGTCCTGGTGGTATGAAGGACAGTGCTTGAATGAATGACAGCTGCTGAATAATGACAGCTGCTGAATGAATAATGGTGAAAGTGTTTCCTCTTTGAGTCACTACCTTAGTGGTAGATGGCCCGTGTTAAAAAAAAAAAAAAAACTGAAGGGAAGAGATTTGTCGTCACAGTTACAGTTTAGTATCTTTATTATGCACCCCATACCCATCCTGTGGGCGGTAGTCACCACATACCCATCCTGTGGGTGGTAGTCACCACATACCCATCCTGTGGGCGGTAGTCAAAAGATTACAAAGGTACATAATGGGTCCAGTGACTGGACCCCAAAGTTATGATAGCTGAACTAGTTACAAAGGTATTGAACTCCAGGTAGATCTGGTCACAATCATGGCAAGTTACAAAGGTAATGAATCAGCCTCACTCCTATACATGGTTACAGTCATGAACAAATTACAAAGTAATGAACCACTGATACGTCCACACCTTGTTACAGTTGTAATGAGTTATAAATACAAATATTAAGTGGGTCATACACCCACGTCACTAAGGGGGGTCTTATTTATTTAATGTAACTTCATTTAAGAAATGTTGATGTGCATTGTAAGCTCAGCAATATTAGCTAAGTATAAGAGAAATTATTAAGAAAATGCAATATCGTGGTAGCCAGTGACTTTTATGATTTATAATGTTCTTTTAACCTACTGGATTTCTTAATTTACTGTTATGTACTCTCTTCAATAGATATTTGCACATTTTAAAGCACTGAATAATTTTTTGGCTTGAATTTACAATGGATTTCTTTAAAATGTAACTAATTTTTTAAAATTAATTATATTTTATCAAGCCTGAGGGATCTTGAGGTCCTCTGGTTGGCCAGTTTAGGTTAATAGCAAAAAATAGAGACAGGGGGAATGGAAACTACTTGTTTAGCTGTGTGTTATTCTGCTCCGCTGGTTAATGTTTTACAATATATAATAACAATACTCTGCCCATACTGTATTACTGACCCAGGGTCTCTGCTCTATATTGTGTGTTTTCCTCCATGTTGTCAAGGGCTACCATACTATACTTCTCTTATTTGATCTTTAATTTTTTCCTATGTCTTTTTCTTTTTCTTTATGTATTCGTATATTTTGTGGAGAAAACTGATTTTTTAACACTTTTTTTTCTAGTTCAGGTAAATGGCAAGTGCCATTTAATTTTTTTGTATGTTTGTTTTGAAGATGTAAGGTGATCAGTAACCAAACTGAGTCTGTTTTACTTACTATGAATGCAGAATAAAGGTGTACTTTGTATAAATAATGCTAATTCTCTATGCTCTATTATGTCAATTCATTTCATCTCAAATGTAGAGATTATAGTAACTAATTACATATGTTTACTGAGAGACATATTAGTTTTTGCACTCAAAATATTCTTGCTTAAAGGTGAACCATCTGCTGGCCATTTCTTTTATAGATTGTGTTAGTCAGAGGAATTGTACATTCAGTGGTAGTCCTCAGTCAGTCTTTATTAGTGGCCTAATTGTACATTCAGTGGTAGTCGTCAGTCTTTATTAGTGGCCTAATTGTACATTCAGTGGTAGTCGTCAGTCTTTATTAGTGGCCTAATTGTACATTCAGTGGTAGTCCTCAGTCTTTATTAGTGGCCTAATTCAAGAGATCTTCAATAGGCTGTGCCACATTTTAACATAATTACATATATGTTTTTGATCATTTTATGAATATCTTGTATGATCTTGCAAAATGTGTATTGCATGATAATCTGCATAATATATATTTCATACTGGGTATTATTTAAGTGTGGTTTCATTGTATGCACAATAATGTTGACAATGGTACTTCTGAAGAATATTAATGTTTCTGTAGGTGTTGACTTCAGTAATAGCAAGAGCAAGCAATGGAAATGACCAGTCCCCATGATTGAAGCAAAAAATTTTTTTTTTTTTTTTTTTTTTTTATTATCTATACTATCATGTCTTGCCAGAAGGGTGCTTTACACTACAGGACATACAAATTAAAAGACAGCATGATCTCTATGTCTTGTTTGTACCTTTATTCCAGAGGATAACAAGCAATGATACCTGGAATGGCTAATTACCTGGCTAAAAATAACTAGAGCAGTCAGTATAATAGTTCACCTCCTGTACACTTATCAGAAAACATTTTTTGTGCATGTGTGCATGCATTCACCTAATTGTGGTTACAGGGGGTTGAGTCATAGCTCCTAGCCCTGCCTCTTCACTGGTCGTTACTAGGTCCACTCTCCTCCACGGGTTTTATCATGCCTCTTCTTAAAGCTATTTATGGATCCTGCCTCCACTACATCACGCTCCAGATTGTTCCACTTCCTGACAATTCTATGGCTGAAGAAATACTTCCTAATATCCCTGTGACTTATCTGGGTTTTCAACTTTTTGTTGTGACCTCTTGTTGTTGTGTCACATCTGAAATATTCTGTCCTTATCCACCCTGTCAATTCCTCTCAGTATTCTGTGTGTTATTGTGTCCTCCTTTTCCCTCTTGTCTTCCAGTGTTGTCAGGTTGAGTTCCCTTAATATCTCCTTGTAAGACAAACCCCTCAGTTCCAGGACTGGTCTTGTTGCAAACCTTTCCACTTTCTTTAATTTCTTGATATATAACACCATACTGGTGTTACATATTCCAATATGGGCCTGACGTACACTGTGTACAGTGTTGTGAATGACTCCTTACTTAGATGTTGAAATGCTATTCTCAGATTTGCCAGGGGCCCATATGCTGCAGCAGTCATTTGTTTGATGTGCGCCTCAGGAGATGTGCTCGGTATGATGCTCACCCCAAGATCCTTTTCCTTGAGTGAGTTTTACAGCATCTGACCTCTTATGCTGTACTCCGTCTGCAATCTCCTTTGTCCTTCCCCAAGTTTCATAACTTTGCACTTGCTGGGGTTAAACTCCAGGAACCATGTGATGGACCAGGCTTGCAGCCTGTTTGGATCCTTTTGTAGGCTTACCTGATCTTCATCCACTTGTATTCTCCTCATTAGTTTCACATTGTCTGCAAACAGGGACACCTCTGACTCTATCCCTTCTGTCATGTCATTCACATATACAAGAAACAGCACCGGATCTAGGACTGACCCTTGCAGAACGCAACTTGACACAATGCACCAACTCTGACACCTCGTCTTGGACTGACACATTGTTTCCTTCCTGTCAGATACTCCCTGATCCAGTGCAGTACTTTCTCTCCTATTCTTGCCTGCTCCTCTAGTTCTTCAACCAGTCTCTTGTGTGGTACTGTGTTGAAAGCCTTCTTATAGTCCAAAAAGATGCAGTCTACCCATCCCTCTCTTCTGTCATCTTGTCATAAAACTCTAATAGGTTCGTGATGCAGGATTTCCCTTCCCTGAAGCCATTCTATTCTAGCTGATCCCCACGTCTTTTTCCTTATCTTCTCCATAACTTTACATACATGTCAGCGACATTGGTCTGTAATTTAGTGCAGCCTGGTCTGTAATTTAGTGCAGCCTGGTCTGTAATTTAGTGCAGCCTGCCTGTCTCCTTTCTTAAAAATAGGGACTTCATTTGCTGTCTTTCACACCTCAGGCAGTTGCCCTGTTTCGATAGATTTATTGTGTGATGTAGGTCAACTGAGGTCACACTCCTTGCCTTGGCAAGGAAGTGTTAGAAAACGCCTGGCTCCATAAGTCTTAGGTCTTTTGTTCTTGACTGTGACAGTAAGGCGTGGTTAGAGAAATTGGCAAAATTTACCTTTGGTGTGAAAACACGTGGTGCCACCCATATAGGGTGAACCCCCAAAATCTGGGGTTAAAGGGGGATGCAGGCACGACGATATAAGCTCTAGGAAACAACTAGAGAAGAGATTCTGGTGGAGCTCTGGCCAACAGATTCTGGCAGAGCTCTGGCCTGTGTGCAGAGCTCTGGGAGAGGGTTGTGGGAGAATCTCTGGAAGAGACTGTTGGAGGCACTGGGCAGAATACTAGCTTAAAGCAGTTCTCGTGCTGTGGAGGTCTTGGGATCTGCAGCTAGAGTCTGAGTTCCTGGGGTGAACTGTCCTCTGAACTTATTGTAAGTAAATATTCTGTTTCATCAGTTAAATTGTAACCATTGTCTCACTGCTTATGTATGCCATCCCCATTTATCTAAATCCAACAGTGTTCTCTTGTTCCCAATTATATTATTGTACAAAGACTTAATAATAAACTGTGTTTGAGTGGAATAGCAATATTCACTGTCCCTGTTATTTATTTCTTATCCTTATTTTATTATTTTATTACGAGTACTGAGGGGTGAGTAGTGTAGAGTTAATGAGAGGTGATGGTGTAGTCACCAGTGACCTCACATTACCTCTGCTCCTGTCTCCTGTCACTCGACTCACATCTCCTGTGTACTCCCTCCCTCTATTCCGCCTTACTCCCACTATTATTCCAGTTCTCTTACCCCCGTATATAACAATTGAAGATTGTTGTTAATGGTACACATGGGGTATGTGCTCCCTCATGACCCAAGGGGAGAGATTATCTGGGCCCACCGCATTCGAGGTATCTAATTCCCTTAGTAGTTTCTTCACCTCCTCCTCGGTTGTGTGCATTGTGTCCAGCACTTGCTGGTGCACCCTACTACCTCAGTTTGGATTAGATTTGGTTTTTGATACTATGTCATTCTCATATTGATACTGGGCTTCTCCTTATCCATGCATATTCATGGCTCTCTGGCTCAGCTCCCAGTTTTCCTGGGTCCTTTGCTTTCTATACTTTTTTCAATGCTCTAGCACATATGGCACACCTGCCTTTTGGTAGGAACTTCTTCACTATCTCCCTGCACTTTGTGGTCATGTGTTCCATTATTTCGTTTACTGCCTTTTCCTCTAGCTCGCTTACCCACTGCACCTCATGTAAGAATTGCCTCATACTTGTGTAGTCCTCATTTTGGAAGTTTGTCTTCTGTCCTTCTCATGGTGTTTCACTCTCCATTGTTAACTCTACCATGTATTCGAAAGACCACGTGGTCACTAGTGCCAAGGGACCTTTTGTGTGTGTGATACCTTGTATGTCTGAACTGCTCAAGATGAATATGAGGTCTAGCCTTGCTGGTTTATTATCTCCTCTCTAGTTGCATCCATAACATGGTGATACATGAAGTTTTCTAGTACTGCCTCCAGCATCTTTGCTCCACATTTCTGGTCCCCCATGTGGCTCCAGATTCTCCCAATCTCCTTATGGTTGAAATCTCCCCATGATGAGTAACTTTGCCCTGCTCATGTGGGCCCTTATGGCAATCTCGGTTAGTGTGTCCACCATCACCCTGTTGCTCTCATCATATTCCTGTCTTGGCCTCCTGCTGTTCAGAAGTGAGTTGTACATCGCTGCTATCATCACTTTTGAGCCCCCAGTATGCAGTGTTCCTACTGTGTAGTCATCTGCTACCCCTCTGACTAGTCCTCCCATCTCAAAACTATTAGTTTTTGATGAGCAGTACAACTCCTCCTCCCCCTCTGACCCCCCCCTTCCCTGTCTTTCCCCAGGATCTGATAACCAGACAGGAAGAGAGCATCTATCACTTCCATGAGCTTTGTCTCTGTGATTGCTACGATGTTCGGGGATGCCTCAGTGATTATTTCCTGCCACTCCTTACTATTATTTGCAATTCCATCTGCATTGGTGTACCATGCATTCAGCTTTCTAGAACTGTATTCTGGGGGGTGGGAGAGGATAATGCTGGTTGTGGGTGTGGTAGGCAGGCCTGGATATTATGGTAGTCTGCTGGTGTGGCACTGTTAGTGCTGGGGGAAGGGGGCTGGGATCTGGAGTGTAGCTTGGCTCTTGTTATAATGTTTGGTTGGTGTGGGGTGGTAGGGATTGAGGGGATGCTGTGGGTGGGTCTGTGTGCTGCTGTGTTTGCTGTTCCCAGTTGTGCATATGTCGTACCGAATAGGTAAAACTGGTCAGTTAGCAAGAACTCATATAAAATTAAGTCCTTTCTGAAATTTTATCTTATACGTTTAATTAAAGATATATTTTTTCATTTATGTTAATGTAAAAATTAATAATTTTGTACCAAAAGTACCTTAGAAAAATATCCTTATTATAACAAGTGCAATTTAATTTAGCCTAATGCAACTAAATATATTTTAGATAAGTTTACAATAATTTAATAATAAACAAACACAACGAAGTATATTTTTTTCGTTAGGTTCAGAATATGTTTTGCAAAATTAATGCATACACAAATTTTCACTTGTCTTATTCGGCAAGAAAAGCGTTGCTAATTAATCCAGAATCGCAAGTTTTACCTGTTCGGCACCACACACACACACACACACACACACACACACACAAGTGGCATGAAAGAATCAAGGAGACATCCCCAGACATAATAGCACTCACAGAAACAAAACTCACCAGAATGATAACAGATGCAATCTTTCCACCCGGATATCAAATCCAAAGAGCCAGAAACGAATATGCACAGATAAGAAGGGAGGCTCAGAGCTAAGGGGATTGTCCTACGAAGAAAGGTTGAGGGAAATCGGCCTGACGACACTGGAGGACAGGAGGGTCAGGGGAGACATGATAACGACATATAAAATACTGTGCAGAATAGACAAGGTGGACAAAGACAGGATGTTCCAGAGATTGGACACAGTAACAAGGGGACACTGTTGGAAGCTGAAGACAGATGAATCACAGGGATGTTATTAAGTATTTCTTCAGCCACAGAGTAGTCAGGAAGTGGAATAGTTTAGGAAGCGATGTAGTGGAGGCAGGATCCATACATAGCTTTAAGCAGAGGTACGATAAAGCTCATGGTTCAGGGAGAGTGACCTAGTAGCAAGCAGTGAAGAGGCGGGGCCAAGAGCATGGACTCGACCCCTGCAACCTCAACTAGGTGAGTACACCACACCACACACACACACACACACACACACACACACACACACACACACACACACACACACACAGATGTGGATGTGGTACTGGAAAACCTCATGCATCAACATGTTAGAGACACTACCAGAGAGAGAGAGGCAAAGACGATCCTGCAAGACTGAACTTTGTATTCACCTTGAGTAGCTCAGACATCGAGGATATGTATGAGAGGCCCCTAGGAGCTAGTGATCATGTGGTTCTGTGCTTTGACTACATAACTGAACTACAAGTGGAGAGAGTAGCAGGAATAGGATGGGAAAAACCAAAATACAAAAGAGGGTACTACACAGGCATGAGGAACTTCCTGCAAGACGTTCAGTGGGAGAGAGAACTGGCAGGAAAACCAGTCAAAGAAATGGACTGTGTGACAACAAAATGCAAGGAGGCGGAAGAGAGGTTTGTTCCCAAGAAAAACAGAAATAGTGGGAAGACCAAAACGAATCCTTGGTTCACTCAAAGGCGTAGGGAGGTAAAAACTTGGTGTACTGGAGAATGGAAAAGGTACAGACGACAAGGGACCCAGGAAAATAGAGAGATCATCTGAAGAGCCAGTAACGAATATGCACAGATAAGAAGGGAGGCTCAGCGACAATACGAAAATGACATAGCATCGAAAGTCAAGTCTGACCCGAAGCTGTTGTATAGCCACATCAGAAGGAAAACAACAGTCAAGGGCCAGGTAATCAGACTGAGGAAGGATGATGGGGAGTTCACAAGAAACGACCGAGAGGTATGTGAGGAGCTCAACACGAGATTTAAAGAAGTATTTACGGTGGAAACTGGTAGGACTCCAGGAAATCAGAACAGGAAGGTACACCAACAAGTGCTGGATGAGGTACACATAACCGAGGAGTAGGTGAAGAAGCTGCTATGCGAACTTGACACCTCAAAGGCGGTGGGACCAGACAACATCTCTCCATGGGTCCTTAAAGAGGGAGCAGAGATACTGTGCGAGCCATTAACAGAGATCTTCAACACATCATTTGAAACTGGGCAACTCCCTGAGGTATGAAAAATGGCAAATGTAGTCCCAATTTTTAAAAAGGGAGACAGACATGAGGCACTAAACTACAGACCTGTATCACTAATGTGTATAGTATGCAAGGTCATGGAGAAGATCATCAGGAGGAGAGTGGTGGAGCACCTGGAAAGAAACAAATGTATAATTGACAACCAGCACGGTTTCTGGGAAGGAAAATCCTGTGTCACAAACCTACTAGAGTTTTATGACAAGGTGACAGAAGTAAGACAAGAGAGAGAGGGGTGGATCGACTGCATATTTTTGGACTGCAAGAAGGCCTTCGACACAGTTCCTCACAAGAGGTTACTGCAAAAGCTAGAGGATCAGGCACACATAACAGGAAAGGCACTGCAATGGATCAGAGAATACCTGACAGGGAGGCAACAACGAGTCATGGTACGCGACGAGGTGTCAGAGTGGGCGCCTGTGACAAAGCGGGGTTCCACAGGGGTCAGTCCTAGGACCTGTGCTGTTCTTGGTATATGTGAACGACATAACGGAAGGGATAGACTCAGAAGTGTCCTTGTTTGCAGATGATGCGAAGTTAATGAGAATAATCAAATCGGATGAGGATCAGGCAGGATTAGAAAGAGACCTGGACAGGCTACAAGCCTGGTCCAGCAACTGGCTCCTTGAATTTAACCCTGCCAAATGCAAAGTCATGAAGATTGGGGAAGGGCAAAGAAGACCGCAGACACAATATAGTTTAGATGGCCAAAGACTGCAAACCTCACTCAAGGAAAAAGATCTCGGGGTGAGTATAACACCGAGCATATCTCCTGAGGCGCACATCAATCAGATAACTGCTGCAGCATACGGGCGCCTGGCAAACTTACGGATAGCGTTCCGATACCTCAGTAAGGATTCGTTTAAGACTCTGTATACCATTTACGTCAGGCCCATACTGGAGTATGCAGCACCAGTTTGGAATCCACACCTAGTCAAGCACGTCAAGAAATTAGAGAAAGTGCAAAGGTTTGCAACAAGACTAGTCCCAGAGCTACGGGGATTGTCCTACGAAGAAAGGTTGAGGGAAATCGGCCTGACGACACTGGAGGACAGGAGGGTCAGGGGAGACATGATAACGACATATAAAATACTGCGCAGAATAGACAAGGTGGACAAAGACGGGATGTTCCAGAGAAGGGTCACAGACACAAGAGGTCACAATTGGAAGTTGAAGACTCCTCTCTGACAGTCTCAGTCTCATCTCTGACAGTCTCATCTCTGACAGTCTCATCTCTGACAGTCTCCTCTCTGACAGTCTCATCTCTGACAGTCTCGTCTCTGACAGTGTCTTCTCTGACAGTCTCCTCGCTGACAGTCTCATCTCTGACAGTCTCATCTCTGACAGTCTCCTCTCTGACAGTCTCATCTCTGACAGTCTCCTCTCTGACAGTCTCATCTCTGACAGTCTCCTCTCTGACAGTCTCCTCGCTGACAGTCTCATCTCTGACAGTCTCATCTCTGACAGTCTCATCTCTGACAGTCTCATCTCTGACAGTCTCATCTCTGACAGTCTCCTCTCTGACAGTCTCATCTCTGACAGTCTCCTCTCTGACAGTCTCATCTCTGACAGTCTCATCTCTGACAGTCTCCTCTCTGACAGTCTCATCTCTGACAGTCTCATCTCTGACAGTCTCATCTCTGACAGTCTCATCTCTGACAGTCTCATCCCTGACAGTCTCCTCTCTGACAGTCTCATCGCTGACAGTCTCCTCTCTGACAGTCTCATCTCTGACAGTCTCATCTCTGACAGTCTCCTCTCTGACAGTCTCATCTCTGACAGTCTCATCTCTGACAGTCTCACAGTCTCATCTCTGACAGTCTCACAGTCTCTGACAGTCTCACAGTCTCATCTCTGACAGTCTCCTCTCTGACAGTCTGATCTCTGACAGTCTCCTCTCTGACAGTCTCATCTCTGACAGTCACATCTCTGACAGTCTCATCTCTGACAGTCTCATCTCTGACAGTCTCATCTCTGACAGTCTCATCTCTGACAGTCTCCTCTCTGACAGTCTCATCTCTGACAGTCTCATCTCTGACAGTCTCATCTCTGACAGTCTCATCTCTGACAGTCTCATCTCTGACAGTCTCATCTCTGACAGTCTACTCTCGGCCAGTCTCACAGTCTCTGACAGTCTCATCTCTGACAGTCTCCTCTCTGACAGTCTCACAGTCTCTGACAGTCTCATCTCTGACAGTCTCATCTCTGACAGTCTCATCTCTGACAGTCTCCTCTCTGACAGTCTCATCTCTGACAGTCTCATCTCTGACAGTCTCATCTCTGACAGTCTCATCTCTGACAGTCTCATCTCTGACAGTCTCATCTCTGACAGTCTCATCTCTGACAGTCTCATCTCTGACAGTCTCATCTCTGACAGTCTCATCTCTGACAGTCTCATCTCTGACAGTCTCATCTCTGACAGTCTCATCTCTGACAGTCTCATCTCTGACAGTCTCCTCTCTCTGATCTCCTCTCTGACAGTCTCATCTCTGACAGTCTCATCTCTGACAGTCTCCTCTCTGACAGTCTCATCTCTGACAGTCTCACAGTCTCTCTGACAGTCTCATCTCTGACAGTCTCATCTCTGACAGTCTCATCTCTGACAGTCTCATCTCTGACAGTCTCATCTCTGACAGTCTCATCTCTGACAGTCTCATCTCTGACAGTCTCATCTCTGACAGTCTCATCTCTGACAGTCTCATCTCTGACAGTCTCATCTCTGACAGTCTCATCTCTGACAGTCTCATCTCTGACAGTCTCCTCTCTGACAGTCTCATCTCTGACAGTCTCATCTCTGACAGTCTCATCTCTGACAGTCTCATCTCTGACAGTCTCCTCTCTGACAGTCTCATCTCTGACAGTCTCATCTCTGACAGTCTCATCTCTGACAGTCTCATCTCTCTCTGACAGTCTCATCTCTGACAGTCTCATCTCTGACAGTCTCATCTCTGACAGTCACATCTCTGACAGTCTCATCTCTGACAGTCTCATCTCTGACAGTCTCATCTCTGACAGTCTCATCTCTGACAGTCTCCTCTCTGACAGTCTCATCTCTGACAGTCTCATCTCTGACAGTCTCCTCTCTGACAGTCTCCTCTCTGACAGTCTCCTCTCTGACAGTCTCAGTCTCATCTCTGACAGTCTCATCTCTGACAGTCTCATCTCTGACAGTCTCATCTCTGACAGTCTCATCTCTGACAGTCTCATCTCTGACAGTCTCATCTCTGACAGTCTCCTCTCTGACAGTCTCACAGTCTCTCTGACAGTCTCATCTCTGACAGTCTCATCTCTGACAGTCTCATCTCTGACAGTCTCATCTCTGACAGCCTCATCTTTGACAGTCTCCTCTCTGACAGTCTCATCTCTGACAGTCTCATCTCTGACAGTCTCATCTCTGACAGTCTCATCTCTGACAGTCTCATCTCTGACAGTCTCATCTCTCTCTGACAGTCTCACAGTCTCTCTCTGACAGTCTCCTCTCTGACAGTCTCATCTCTGACAGTCTCATCTCTGACAGTCTCATCTCTGACAGTCTCATCTCTGACAGTCTCATCTCTGACAGTCTCTCTGACAGTCTCATCTCTGACAGTCTCATCTCTGACAGTCTCCTCTCTGACAGTCTCACAGTCTCTGACAGTCTCATCGCTGACAGTCTCATCTCTGACAGTCTCATCTCTGACAGTCTCACAGTCTCATCTCTGACAGTCTCATCTCTGACAGTCTCATCTCTGACAGTCTCACAGTCTCTCTCTGACAGTCTCACAGTCTCTGACAGTCTCCTCTCTGACAGTCTCACAGTCTCTGACAGTCTGACAGTCTCATCTCTGACAGTCTCATCTCTGACAGTCTCACAGTCTCTCTCTGACAGTCTCATCTCTGACAGTCTCCTCTCTGACAGTCTCACAGTCTCTGACAGTCTCATCTCTGACAGTCTCACAGTCTCTCTCTGACAGTCTCATCTCTGACAGTCTCATCTCTGACAGTCTCATCTCTGACAGTCTCATCTCTGACAGTCTCATCTCTGACAGTCTCCTCTCTGACAGTCTCATCTCTGACAGTCTCACAGTCTCTCTCTGACAGTCTCACAGTCTCTGACAGTCTCATCTCTGACAGTCTCACAGTCTCATCTCTGACAGTCTCATCTCTGACAGTCTCATCTCTGACAGTCTCATCTCTGACAGTCTCATCTCTGACAGTCTCATCTCTGACAGTCTCCTCTCTGACAGTCTCATCTCTGACAGTCTCATCTCTGACAGTCTCATCTCTGACAGTCTCCTCTCTGACAGTCTCATCTCTGACAGTCTCATCTCTGACAGTCTCATCTCTGACAGTCTCATCTCTGACAGTCTCACAGTCTCTCTCTGACAGTCTCACAGTCTCTGACAGTCTCACAGTCTCTGACAGTCTCATCTCTGACAGTCTCATCTCTGACAGTCTCATCTCTGACAGTCTCATCTCTGACAGTCTCATCTCTGACAGTCTCCTCTCTGACAGTCTCATCTCTGACAGTCTCATCTCTGACAGTCTCATCTCTGACAGTCTCCTCTCATCTCTGACAGTCTCATCTCTGACAGTCTCATCTCTGACAGTCTCATCTCTGACAGTCTCACAGTCTCTCTCTGACAGTCTCATCTCTCTGACAGTCTCATCTCTGACAGTCTCCTCTCTGACAGTCTCTGACAGTCTCTGACAGTCTCCTCTCTGACAGTCTCTCTCATCTCTGACAGTCTCTCATCTCTGACAGTCTCTGACAGTCTCAGTCTCATCTCTGACAGTCTCATCTCTGACAGTCTCATCTCTGACAGTCTCCTCTCTGACAGTCTCATCTCTGACAGTCTCATCTCTGACAGTCTCATCTCTGACAGTCTCATCTCTGACAGTCTCCTCTCTGACAGTCTCATCTCTGACAGTCTCCTCTCTGACAGTCTCCTCTCTGACAGTCTCATCTCTGACAGTCTCATCTCTGACAGTCTCATCTCTGACAGTCTCATCTCTGACAGTCTCATCTCTGACAGTCTCATCTCTGACAGTCTCATCTCTGACAGTCTCATCTCTGACAGTCTCATCTCTGACAGTCTCATCTCTGACAGTCTCCTCTCTGACAGTCTCCTCTCTGACAGTCTTCTCTCTGACAGTCTCAGTCTCATCTCTGACAGTTTCCTCTCTGACAGTCTCATCTCTGACAGTCTCCTCTCTGACAGTCTCCTCGCTGACAGTCTCATCTCTGACAGTCTCATCTCTGACAGTCTCATCTCTGACAGTCTCATCTCTGACAGTCTCATCTCTGACAGTCTCATCTCTGACAGTCTCCTCTCTGACAGTCTCATCTCTGACAGTCTCCTCTCTGACAGTCTCTCTCTGACAGTCTCTCTCTCTGACAGTCTCATCTCTGACAGTCTCATCTCTGACAGTCTCATCTCTGACAGTCTCATCTCTGACAGTCTCATCTGACAGTCTCATCTCTGACAGTCTCATCTCTGACAGTCTCATCTCTGACAGTCTCATCTCTGACAGTCTCATCTCTGACAGTCTCATCTCTGACAGTCTCATCTCTGACAGTCTCATCTCTGACAGTCTCATCTCTGACAGTCTCATCTCTGACAGTCTCATCTCTGACAGTCTCATCTCTGACAGTCTCATCTCTGACAGTCTCCTCTCTGACAGTCTCATCTCTGACAGTCTCATCTCTGACAGTCTCATCTCTGACAGTCTCATCTCTGACAGTCTCATCTCAGACAGTCTCCTCTCTGACAGTCTCCTCTCTGACAGTCTCATCACTGACAGTCTCCTCTCTGACAGTCTCCTCTCTGACAGTCTCCTCTCTGACAGTCTCATCTCTGACAGTCTCATCTCTGACAGTCTCATCTCTGACAGTCTCATCTCTGACAGTCTCCTCTCTGACAGTCTCAGTCTCATCTCTGACAGTCTCATCTCTGACAGTCTCATCTCTGACAGTCTCCTCTCTGACAGTCTCATCTCTGACAGTCTCCTCTCTGACAGTCTCATCTCTGACAGTGTCCTCTCTGACAGTCTCCTCGCTCTCTGACAGTCTCTGACAGTCTCCTCTCTGACAGTCTCATCTCTGACAGTCTCATCTCTGACAGTCTCATCTCTGACAGTCTCATCTCTGACAGTCTCCTCTCTGACAGTCTCATCTCTGACAGTCTCCTCTCTGACAGTCTCCTCTCTGACAGTCTCCTCTCTGACAGTCTCAGTCTCATCTCTGACAGTCTCATCTCTGACAGTCTCATCTCTGACAGTCTCCTCTCTGACAGTCTCATCTCTGACAGTCTCCTCTCTGACAGTCTCATCTCTGACAGTCTCCTCTCTGACAGTCTCATCTCTGACAGTCACATCTCTGACAGTCTCATCTCTGACAGTCTCATCTCTGACAGTCTCACAGTCTCTCTCTGACAGTCTCACAGTCTCTGACAGTCTCTCTGACAGTCTCTGTCTGTCTCCTCTCTGACAGTCTCATCTCTGACAGTCTCACAGTCTCTCTCTGACAGTCTCATCTCTGACAGTCTCATCTCTGACAGTCTCATCTCTGACAGTCTCATCTCTGACAGTCTCATCTCTGACAGTCTCCTCTCTGACAGTCTCCTCTCTGACAGTCTCATCTCTGACAGTCTCATCTCTGACAGTCTCATCTCTGACAGTCTCATCTCTGACAGTCTCCTCTCTGACAGTCTCATCTCTGACAGTCTCATCTCTGACAGTCTCATCTCTGACAGTCTCATCTCTGACAGTCTCATCTCTGACAGTCTCACAGTCTCTCTCTGACAGTCTCCTCTCTGACAGTCTCTCTCTGACAGTCTCCTCTCTGACAGTCTCACAGTCTCTGACAGTCTCATCTCTGACAGTCTCATCTCTGACAGTCTCATCTCTGACAGTCTCATCTCTGACAGTCTCATCTCTGACAGTCTCATCTCTGACAGTCTCATCTCTGACAGTCTCATCTCTGACAGTCTCATCTCTGACAGTCTCATCTCTGACAGTCTCATCTCTGACAGTCTCATCTCTGACAGTCTCATCTCTGACAGTCTCATCTCTGACAGTCTCATCTCTGACAGTCTCATCTCTGACAGTCTCATCTCTGACAGTCTCATCTCTGACAGTCTCATCTCTGACAGTCTCATCTCTGACAGTCTCATCTCTGACAGTCTCATCTCTGACAGTCTCATCTCTGACAGTCTCTTATCTGACTGTCTCTCTCTGACAGTCTCATCTCTGACAGTCTCATCTCTGACAGTCTCATCTCTGACAGTCTCATCTCTGACAGTCTCCTCTCTGACAGTCTCATCTCTGACAGTCTCATCTCTGACAGTCTCATCTCTGACAGTCTCATCTCTGACAGTCTCCTCTCTGACAGTCTCATCTCTGACAGTCTCCTCTCTGACAGTCTCATCTCTGACAGTCTCCTCTCTGACAATCTCATCTCTGACAGTCACATCTCTGACAGTCTCATCTCTGACAGTCTCATCTCTGACAGTCTCATCTCTGACAGTCTCATCTCTGACAGTCTCCTCTCTGACAGTCTCATCTCTGACAGTCTCATCTCTGACTGTCTCATCTCTGACAGTCTCATCTCTGACAGTCTCATCTCTGACAGTCTCATCTCTGACAGTCTCATCTCTGACAGTCTCACAGTCTCATCTCTGACAGTCTCACAGTCTCTGACAGTCTCATCTCTGACAGTCTCATCTCTGACAGTCTCATCTCTGACAGTCTCACAGTCTCTGACAGTCTCACAGTCTCATCTCTGACAGTCTCACAGTCTCTCTGACAGTCTCATCTCTGACAGTCTCCTCTCTGACAGTCTCATCTCTGACAGTCTCATCTCTGACAGTCTCATCTCTGACAGTCTCATCTCTGACAGTCTCATCTCTGACAGTCTCATCTCTGACAGTCTCATCTCTGACAGTCTCATCTCTGACAGTCTCATCTCTGACAGTCTCATCTCTGACAGTCTCATCTCTGACAGTCTCATCTCTGACAGTCTCATCTCTGACAGTCTCATCTCTGACAGTCTCATCTCTGACAGTCTCCTCTCTGACAGTCTCCTCTCTGACAGTCTCATCTCTGACAGTCTCATCTCTGACAGTCTCATCTCTGACAGTCTCCTCTCTGACAGTCTCATCTCTGACAGTCTCCTCTCTGACAGTCTCATCTCTGACAGTCTCCTCTCTGACAGTCTCCTCGCTGACAGTCTCATCTCTGACAGTCTCATCTCTGACAGTCTCATCTCTGACAGTCTCATCTCTGACAGTCTCCTCTCTGACAGTCTCATCTCTGACAGTCTCCTCTCTGACAGTCTCATCTCTGACAGTCTCATCTCTGACAGTCTCATCTCTGACAGTCTCATCTCTGACAGTCTCATCTCTGACAGTCTCATCTCTGACAGTCTCATCTCTGACAGTCTCATCTCTGACAGTCTCATCTCTGACAGTCTCATCTCTGACAGTCTCATCTCTGACAGTCTCATCTCTGACAGTCTCATCTCTGACAGTCTCATCTCTGACAGTCTCCTCTCTGACAGTCTCCTCTCTGACAGTCTCATCTCTGACAGTCTCCTCTCTGACAGTCTCATCTCTGACAGTCTCATCTCTGACAGTCTCATCTCTGACAGTCTCATCTCTGACAGTCTCATCTCTGACAGTCTCATCTCTGACAGTCTCATCTCTGACAGTCTCATCTCTGACAGTCTCATCTCTGACAGTCTCTCTCATCTCTGACAGTCTCATCTCTCTCTGACAGTCTCATCTCTGACAGTCTCATCTCTGACAGTCTCATCTCTGACAGTCTCATCTCTGACAGTCTCATCTCTGACAGTCTCATCTCTGACAGTCTCATCTCTGACAGTCTCATCTCTGACAGTCTCATCTCTGACAGTCTCATCTCTGACAGTCTCATCTCTGACAGTCTCATCTCTGACAGTCTCATCTCTGACAGTCTCATCTCTCTCTGACAGTCTCATCTCTGACAGTCTCATCTCTGACAGTCTCATCTCTGACAGTCTCATCTCTGACAGTCTCATCTCTGACAGTCTCTCTCTGACAGTCTCATCTCTGACAGTCTCATCTCTGACAGTCTCATCTCTGACAGTCTCACAGTCTCTCTCTGACAGTCTCATCTCTGACAGTCTCATCTCTGACAGTCTCCTCTCTGACAGTCTCATCTCTGACAGTCTCATCTCTGACAGTCTCATCTCTGACAGTCTCATCTCTGACAGTCTCATCTCTGACAGTCTCATCTCTGACAGTCTCATCTCTGACAGTCTCATCTCTGACAGTCTCATCTCTGACAGTCTCATCTCTGACAGTCTCATCTCTGACAGTCTCCTCTCTGACAGTCTCAGTCTCATCTCTGACAGTCTCCTCTCTGACAGTCTCATCTCTGACAGTCTCATCTCTGACAGTCTCATCTCTGACAGTCTCATCTCTGACAGTCTCATCTCTGACAGTCTCATCTCTGACAGTCTCATCTCTGACAGTCTCATCTCTGACAGTCTCATATCTGATAGTCTCATCTCTGACAGTCTCATCTCAGACAGTCTCATCTCTGACAGTCTCATCTCTGACAGTCTCATCTCTGACAGTCTCATCTCTGACAGTCTCATCTCTGACAGTCTCATCTCTGACAGTCTCATCTCTGACAGTCTCATCTCTGACAGTCTCATCTCTGACAGTCTCATCTCTGACAGTCTCATCTCTGACAGTCTCATCTCTGACAGTCTCATCTCTGACAGTCTCCTCTCTGACAGTCTCATCTCTGACAGTCTCATCTCTGACAGTCTCATCTCTGACAGTCTCATCTCTGACAGTCTCATCTCTGACAGTCTCATCTCTGACAGTCTCATCTCTGACAGTCTCATCTCTGACAGTCTCACAGTCTCTGACATTCTCATCTCTGACAGTCTCATCTCTGACAGTCTCATCTCTGACAGTCTCATCTCTGACAGTCTCATCTCTGACAGTCTCATCTCTGACAGTCTCATCTCTGACAGTCTCATCTCTGACAGTCTCATCTCTGACAGTCTCATCTCTGACAGTCTCATCTCTGACAGTCTCATCTCTGACAGTCTCATCACTGACAGTCTCATCTCTGACAGTCTCACAGTCTCTGACAGTCTCTCTCTGACAGTCTCATCTCTGACAGTCTCATCTCTGACAGTCTCATCTCTGACAGTCTCATCTCTGACAGTCTCATCTCTGACAGTCTCCTCTCTGACAGTCTCATCTCTGACAGTCTCATCTCTGACAGGCTCTCTGACAGTCTCTTCTCTGACAGTCTAATCTCTGACAGTCTCATCTCTGACAGTCTCATCTCTGACAGTCTCATCTCTGACAGTCTCATCTCTGACAGTCTCATCTCTGACAGTCTCATCTCTGACAGTCTCATCTCTGACAGTCTCATCTCTGACAGTCTCATCTCTGACAGTCTCATCTCTGACAGTCTCATCTCTGAGAGTCTCATCTCTCTGACAGTCTCATCTCTGACAGTCTCACAGTCTCTGACAGTCTCATCTCTGACAGTCTCATCTCTGACAGTCTCATCTCTGACAGTCTCATCTCTGACAGTCTCATCTCTGACAGTCTCCTCACAGTCTCTGACAGTCTCCTCGCTGACAGTCTCATCTCTGACAGTCTCATCTCTGACAGTCTCATCTCTGACAGTCTCATCTCTGACAGTCTCATCTCTGACAGTCTCCTCTCTGACAGTCTCATCTCTGACAGTCTCCTCTCTGACAGTCTCCTCTCTGACAGTCTCATCTCTGACAGTCTCATCTCTGACAGTCTCATCTCTGACAGTCTCATCTCTGACAGTCTCATCTCTGACAGTCTCATCTCTGACAGTCTCATCTCTGACAGTCTCATCTCTGACAGTCTCATCTCTGACAGTCTCATCTCTGACAGTCTCATCTCTGACAGTCTCATCTCTGACAGTCTCATCTCTGACAGTCTCATCTCTGACAGTCTCATCTCTGACAGTCTCATCTCTGACAGTCTCATCTCTGACAGTCAGTCTCATCTCTGACAGTCTCCTCTCTGACAGTCTCCTCTCTGACAGTCTGATCTCTGACAGTCTCATCTGTTAATATAGCCATTGCTATGTTAATATAGCCATTGCTATGTTAATATAGCCATTGCTATGTTAATATAGCCATTGCTATGTTAATATAGCCATTGCTATGTCAATATAGCCATTGCTATGTTAATATAGCCATTGCTATGTTAATATAGCCATTGCTATGTTAATATAGCCATTGCTATGTTAATATAACCATTGCTATGTTAATATAGCCATTGCTATGTTAATATAGCCATTGCTATGTCAATATAGTCATTGCTATGTTAATATAGCCATTGCTATGTCAATATAGCCATTGCTATGTTAATATAGCCATTGCTATGTTAATATAGCCATTGCTATGTTAATATAGCCATTGCTATGTTAATATAGCCATTGCTATGTTAATATAGCCATTGCTATGTTAATATAGCCATTGCTATGTCAATATAGCCATTGCTATGTTAATATAGCCATTGCTATGTTAATATAGCCATTGCTATGTTAATATAGCCATTGCTAT